>NW_027122577.1:0-600000 GCF_030686945.1 Centruroides vittatus
GTTTGAATGGCAGTTACAATATATAGGTCACACATGCTGTCTAGAAGCTACCAACCCCACCTGTCATCACATGACAATGTTTACTGACTTGTGAGCACTAACATTGGCCTTTCTTTATTGCTAGACTTATTATGTCACTACAGGACATCAAATTAGACTTAGAAAAACACTATTTTATTTTCAGAATGCGTTTCGGACCTGGAGTCCCTCAAAAGCTGATGAGGAACTCCAGGTCCAAAATGCATTCTGAAAATAAAAAAGTGTTTTTCTAGGTCTAATTTGACGTCCTGTGGTGGTGTAATAAGTCTAGCGGTAAAGAAAGGCCAATCTTAGCGCTCACATCATTAAGAAGACTAGACATGAAGTGTATCATAGTATTCACAATATTTACTTTTAGTTGTATGTGGTTCCCGTGCTTTATAAAAAGTTTCTGATTAGTTTACTTGATAGATGAATGTTAATTATTTTCTTTAAATTAAAATTTCAGAGAGTTTATGAAAATATTGTATCAAAATCCCATTCAAGTTAAACAGTTTGATTTAATGTAAATCTATATGTTAGACAATTGGGGAAAGAAAATGACTGAGTTATCCTGCTTCCACTGTTATCTCTTCCAATGATGGCATAATTGAGTACAAGTTTCATCATGTCTGCCTTCTGCAGCAATCCCTTGCTAAAGAATTTCCAAAACAATATAGTTTGCCACTTTCAGCGTTTGACGCATTCGACATCGGCTTTGTTTCTCCAATTATTGCCTCACTCGCTGCCAACAGTCTGCACACCTTACAGGGTATGATAGGTCTCTAACTTACATCGTCACAGGACGTCTGCGATTTTCGGCACTCAACATCCAGCTACTTAGATCGCCCAAAATCATCGCTGCATAATACAAATAATACCAGGACTTTGAGCGTAGTCAGTAACCGGACCAAGAACAGGTCAAATAAATACAAAAATGCTGAGGAGACTATGCTTCTACAAAACAGGCTCGGAGTGCGAGATTTGCGCATGCATTGCTCACGCTCTTCCAAAGACAGTCTTCCATTCCCAAGCAATGGAGCTTTCCCGTTTCATTTGTTTTTGATTACCTAGTAACTGCTATTAATCCATAGACACTCTTCAAATATCTTCTAAGTTATACTCAAGCATAAAGTGGGTAGCACTACTCCAACGAATATGCTCTACAACCACTTTATGCTGATTATACCTTAGAAGAGTATGAGAGCTGTCTTATTGAATTCAATGCGGTTACTGGAAACCTGGTGTGATGTCATCTTCAAAACAAGTAAAATGGCGAAGCCATTCTGGGACAAGACTATGTCTCGGAGAGTGCAAGCAACGCGTACGATTAATAGCATATTCTTGAATATGCTATTAATTGCACAACAAATTTTTGCTTTAAAAGTTTCAATATTTTGCAAACAAAGTATAGTTAGTACATGAAGAACATCCACAAAATATTAAAACTTGTATAAAAATTTCTCATGCAATCAATAACATACCTGAGAATATGTTGTGCCATTGACATATTGCAAAGATGCAAAATGTCTATTTGTATTCTTGTCTATTTGCACCTTGTTTATTAAAAAGGACTTATTATACTGCTGTAGTTTCCAATTAGCAAATTGAGAATCTTTATTTTCACCAGGTGAAAATAAAGATATTTTGTTTTGACTTTTGACTAAAGATCTTCTCCTATTGCTTTAATCGGACAACTAAACAACTACACCAGCTATAATAAGTCCTTTTAACTAAACAAGGTCTATAGAATGACAAGGATTACAAATCAGAAAATTATAATAGTTAAAGCACATTGAGGTTTAAAAAGAATTAATGCAAAGTGTCTGTGTATTGAATGATGATCAGGCTGAAGTGATATTCATTCATCAAAATGTAAAAGGCAATCTATGTTTGTTTCGAAATCTTGTTTATGAAATTTGTTAACTAACATATCATAACGTTAATAAACTGACCCTAAATATTAATTCAATCCACCATCAGAAAGTTTTTATTAATATAAATCATATTTTAGGTAATTCATACTATAATATACAGTGAGACCCTGTCTTAATGCAGGGCCATAACATTCCTAGGACGAACAAGCGCTAAATGAAAGAGTTAAACGTTGGTTCATTTTAACAAACAGAGAGTAAACAGGAAAAGGACAACACGGCAACCAAAAATTCAAAAACAGATGTTTAACTTTAAGTCTATATTATTATGCAACATTAATATAAAAATATGTTAAACACCATACAAACATATGCACATAGAAATGTAAAGTTCATTTTTTATGATGAAGATCCTGGCTTTTCTGAAATTCTTGATTTTTTTGCAATAAAGTCGTGTAGTTTCATTTGTTGCTTTTTTATTTCTTTCCTTAAGCACAATTTCCAATAAAGTCGTGTAGTTTCATTTGTTGCTTTTTTATTTCTTTCCTTAAGCAAATGTCAGTAGTAGGAGATTGCATCCAAAATGTCTCATCTTGCTTTTCCACTTCTTTCAAAATCTGGATCATTTGCTATAATTTGATCAACGATTTCAATTATCGTTATCAAACTTTTACTAAGGAAATCTATAAAGAAATTCTTTGGGTTCTCATTTTCAGCATATGCACCTATTTTTCCAGTTTTACATAAATTCCTTGTTCTGCCAGTTCTTGAAGGTCGGTAAGGCTCTTACCAGAAACCTGCAGTAACTCCTCAATATCCTGCTCATCATACATCTCTAATCCTGCTGTATCGATTAGGTTGACAATTTGGTCAACCTAACGATACAGTGATAGACTATTCTCGTTGAGAATTCT
The DNA here is from genome assembly GCF_030686945.1 of Centruroides vittatus. NCBI lineage: Eukaryota > Metazoa > Arthropoda > Arachnida > Scorpiones > Buthidae > Centruroides > Centruroides vittatus. The sequence goes on from NW_027122577.1 coordinate 2,807, forward strand.
TGAATCTGTGAAAGAAGTAATGGCTGGAGAATTCTCCAGCCATTACTTCTTCCACACTCCATCCATGCATTTATCAGTTAATTCTTGCCAAGTGAAGTCGATATTTCCTATGGCATCCATGATGATATATTTTTTCCAAAATTGCACAAAACAAACAGATTTAAGGGAAGTACAGAGCTATGATGAAATGCCACCTTTTGTTTGATTGGTTCGTGTTTCGGGAGATAATCTGTTATTTACATTATGAGATTTCAATGACAACGCCATCGGATAATTTAAACTCCAGTCTGTAAATTTTTGAGCTTTTTTTTAGGTTCTCGAAACAGACTGTGCATATATATTGACCTCAGCATCTAATCCAACCGCCATAGACGCTTTTAAGCGGATACGGCTCTCCCACTTATATGCTATATGAAATTTATGATTCATCCTTCATTTATTATAAAATTTGGTTTTGGTTTAATTTTATAAAAAACACTTTACTGCCAGAGAGTGTTTACTAAGTGATGGCCATCACCAATATTACTCGTTATCTTCAGGAGTGCTCCTATGGTAAAACCTAGCCTCATTCACCAATTGGCAATTCAAATTACTGTAAATTCTTTCATACTTCGGAACTTAATAGACAAAATGAGACTAGTACAATCTAAAATTAGACAAAACACTCTTTTGAAACACTTCTGTTTGCATTTCAAAAATTATTGGGCACAAACCTTGCATAAACCAATATCTTTCATCTATGTAATTGCTGGTCCATACAAAATTGGTTACCGTTCAGGTTGGTGGGAGTTGGGCATCGCAATTTTTACATGAGACATACTGTAGAAGAATTAATACAAACACTATATTTTTAAGTATCAATTTGGCTTTCACAATAATGCCAAAGTTGTCTTATACTCATTATCTGTTGTGTTGCAGCACAATTATTTATTTCCTTGGATCATGTGTTTGCAAGATTTTTAAAAGGTTAAAAAATTTCTTATTTCTATCAACATAGCTTTATTCTGCTATTACCTGTATTATAAAAATTAATAAAAGTCCAATTTACACGACAGCATAAGCCAATCAACATTTGTTGTTGCACACTACAACCCTATAATTGCCAGCAGCTTAACCAATTATATTAAGCATGTATGCATCAGATTCAAATGTTGCATCAGATTCTCTGTCCAAAAGTAATCCCAAAAACTTGTGAACATATATATGTATAGTAGAGTGTCGATTTATCCGAATCAATTGGGGACTGGGGTTGTTCAGATAACTGATTTTTCGGATAACTGATTATGTGTACGAAAAAATATATTTAACCTGTCCGATGTTCAAATTTTTCTCCATTGTGTGTCGCTTCGTGCTGAATTTTCGTTGATTTTAAGCCTAACGAAATTTCTATAATAATAATCGAGGCTATTGTCATCGGTTAAAATTATTTCTTTATTTTGTTTGTACAAAATAAAGAATAATTATTGAAAATTATAAAACACAAAAATTATTACTTTAGAAGTAAATCTAGTATCAAACAAAAGTTGATTTGACACGACACAGTCCGACTGGAAAGCGTTTGGATAACTGGTGTTCAGATAAACGACTCTCTACTGTATGTATATATATGTATATATATATATATATGATTTTCTCAAATATGTTTCTAGTGAAAAGTTACCCAAAAATAAACAAATTCGAGAAAATTGATCTCCAAGATACTTTAACGTTAACTTTATTCACTCTACTATATAAATAAAAAGGCATTTTTAATATAATTGAAGTAATAGATTAATTTATGTTTTATTTTCATTATTTTTAAAGTAATTGCCTAATTGCGTAATGAGCATTCAAAGCATTCCTCTCTAAATCCTTTTTATAATACATTGTTTACAATTTTCAGATTTTTCATAAAAACTTTTTAGTTGATAAATTCTTAACAAATGGGATGTTAATCATGCAACTGTTAAATTTTAAAATTTACACTTCACAATACAACATATTGTACAATTGTACGTGCCAAATAATGCTTTAAGCTGATTGGTCTGTTTAAAATCTCTTGTTTATTATGTAAAAATGTGCAAACAATTTCACACCTTATTTCTCCAGCAATTTATTAACTTATGTTAAGGTTTTTGAATGTATTTAATACCCATCTTCAGACAACCATATACTTAATCACAAAGCATAAGTTAATAAATTGTTGAAGAAATAACATGTGAAAGTGTTTGCCTTAATTAAAATCCAGTTAGAATTTGAGAGGTAAAAATATATTGAAAAAAATTTACAATGCAAGGGATGACAAGACAAAATTTATTAATGAGATAAAAAAAGAAATTTTCTTTCTTCTCATTAATTAAAATAACTGATATGTTTGAAACTAGACAAATGTAATAATTGTAACTATTTTTCTTTTAAAAGATAGTTAATTAAAAATTATACAGTTTAGAAAAATCACTGTATATATAATTTTCCTAGATGTATATTCTCTTAATTAACTATCATTTAAAAATTTTTTTTTTAAAGTTACAATTATTATCCTTGTCTTGTTTCATATATATAATTTACATAAATAAGCATCATAAAATCTGATAAATTTGTAAAGCCAAACAACTGCCAGAGTTTATTAAAAAGTTATTTAATAAGCCATTAAGTTATTTTAATAAAAAAATAAATAAATACTCTGACAATGTAAGGGATGATGACGAGGAAGCAACGTTTTTTCGGGTTGTTATAATTACTTTTTATATAGTTTGATCAACAAAAACAGCTAACTTTTTAACAATCATTTTCAGACCTTTCACACTGTATAAATAGTATTTATATTTTTGAATATTTTTGAATACATGTTAATACCTATCAAATTAATATTCAAATTCAGACCAAACAATAGAAAGCATTAGTAATACCCTATGAAAATAAAAATAAACTGTTAATTTTTTAGTAAAAAGTAATAAAAAGTCATCTCTAATTGTTAAAAATATAAATGAAATGAGTTAATTAAAATAACTAGCTCATTTTATTTATATTATATTAATTTAACTAAAATAATTAACTCAGATATAATATAATTTAATTCAAAAAAATTTTATAAATAATACTAACATAGAGTTGCTTCTGGTGGCAGGTTTATGTGGATGACTGGAAAAAAAATTTGTATTGAACTTGTGATGAATGAAAATTATTTAAAATTATTTTAGCAATTTGAAAGCTTGGATTCAGGCAAATACAAATCTGATTAATCTATTAATTTATGACTAATTTACTTACATTGAGTATGCTTAAAAGTAACATTAAAATAAAGAAAATGAAAATCTAAATAATTAAAATATCAACTGCTCAATCCATTAAAGTAAATAATTCATGTTCATTCTTCATTTTTCTTTATTCTTGTTATGATTTTTAGTATGTATTCCATTTTTGAAGTTTGTTCTTGTCATCAAATTCACTACAGTGAATTCTGATGACTAATTTTAATAATATGATGCCCTTTTGACTTTATTCATCATAGAAAATTTAATTAAAATATTTTAAAAATAAATTATACACATGACTAATTTATTTATTTTAGCCTTTTTTCATTTTTTATTACAAATTTATTATTATTATTATTATTGTTGTTGTTGTTGTTAATATTAGATATACATCAAAAATGTTTTATTTGAAATTTTGTACCATTTTTGACTATTTCAGATTTGATAATATATAATACATGTAATATATGTATATACACATATACAGTAACTCCATTTCATCTCTATACTATACTTGTGGAGTAAATATGCAACTAAAAATATATTACATATTTATATTTGGCACAGAACAAATAATATCTTGTACTATTTAAATTTATATAAATAGTTTACAAACTATATTTTAAATTTATATAAAAGTTATCAATAAAATGTAAAAATATGCCTCATTTCATGTTTTGTGTTATACAAATACAGTTGAGTCCACTTAAGACAATACTCTTGTGATCAGTGTCATGCTCCAAAGTAACAAGAGCATCTAAAGATTGTTTATACCAGACATGGGCAAGTGCGGCTCTTTTTGAGTTTACATGCAGCTCTTGCTGAAAGTGTTAATTTCTGTTTTTTATTATTATTTTTACAATTTTATTTCCAACAATTTTGTGAAAATATGTAATTATATATATGTAATATTTAGTAATTTATTTCCAAGTTGGTGCAATAAATTAAATTGACATTTCAAATCTATTCTTTTAAAACAAGTTCTCGACCCGAATGGGGACACCCTATCCTTCCCTGCCTTACCATACTATCCACCACGACAGTACAGAACCGCAGCTCCCATGCATTTTGCAAAACCTACATTTTGGTTCCCACTGAACTCTTGCTTGCCCACCTCTGGTTTATACTATTCAATTTTCTCCATTCTTTATGTCTTAGGAACTCTGTCACTAATAACAGATTTGAAGACATTAAAATCCATCAAAATAATTTTACTATATTTATGTATTGGTTTCCATTCTTATATCATCAATTATTGTTCTATTAAATAAAGTAAATACAGTATTTTTTCCAGTCACATTACTTTCACTTCATCCCCAAAATACAGCAAGGGGTCCTAGCTTAAAAGATGTAAACATCATTGCTCCAAAATTTCTGAATGTTTCCTAATGGCATATAGTATAAAAACAAACAAGTATAGTGCCACCTTACAGTAAGATCATGCATGTGACCTCAAATAGCTGGTCACTAATCACTTGTCCCACTTGTCACCTTGTCCCGAAGTGAGGATGTACAGGGTGGGGCAGAAAGGACAGACTTTTTGAAATGGCTACAACTCACCACCAGGTAGAGTGATAGATGTGTGACAGGTAGCATGAAAGTAGTGAGGTTTTAGTATTGTCTTTTCAGTTGAAGGCATAGAGCCATGGATGATAGAACACTGTGTTTATGTACAACTGAGAAAACAGTCTTATGCAAAGGAGATTGCTCAGTCACACACACGATGAGAATAAGTTTCCGCATCCTTGCAAATGATGGAAATGTATTCCCATCATATGTGTGTGGTTTCAACAGGATAGGGCAATGGCTTACACAGCTAGAGCATCAATTGACATTATTCATTGTCTCTTCTCTGGTTGGGTAACATTCATTGGCCTCCTTGTTCACCCAACCTATCCATGTGCGATTATTTCTTGTGGGGACATCTCAAGGCACGTGTATATGAGCATAAGCCTGTTCTTTGCAAGAACTGAAGGAAGCTATTCGTGTGGAAGTTGCCAAAATCATCTCCAGATGCGCATCACTGATAATGGACACCACATGGGAGATGTTTTTTCCACACTTGATTCTGTAAAATGCTATTTCAATACAAACTCACATCTTCCAACAAATATCTTTTGTAACAACAATTATAGATGTGATATTTTTAAAAACAGTCCGTCCTTTCTGCCCCACCCTGTATATGTCATTTGCACTGTTTGTTCATATATGTTATACCTTTTTAATATGTAATTGCTTTTCATATGCACGTGTTCAATAAAACCTATTCATTATGATTCTGTATGAAATTTTTTGATTGTTCATTTATTAGAAAATTAACCATTGGAAGATCTCACCAAATTTTAAACACTATAATGTAGAGAGCTTTGTCATCATGCATCCATACACTAAAATTAAAGATAGGCCTTTATAAATCTTCTCTAGAACAATGGTCCCTTATGCAGAGTGATGCTCTAAAAATGCCACCAACATACCAGTCATTTAAATGAACCACTTCACTAACCTGTATGATGATAACAGAAGTGCCACTAATGTAAAACATTGTGGAGAAAATTGGGAAAATGAGAGAATGTTCTTTTAAGCAAACTGCTCTCATCTGATGCTCTATTAAAGGGGCTCAATTACGCATATTATTTTTCTATAAATTGTAAATTTATTCTTTTGATAAAGTATTTTATGAACATTATGTAGTTAAAAAGATATATTTGAATAAAATAAAGCAATCCATAATTTACTTTTATTTTCTATCACATATAAATCATGTTTATTAATAAAACCCAAAATGAACAGTTATTCTGTTGCTATGAATATAAGTGAGGAACACAATTCAAGTTATAATTACGAAAACCAATTCTAAGCTAGCAAATCTCATCAATACATTGGTTGAAAACAAGAAAGTGAGATGTTAAAAGTAAATTGGCAAATCTGGCCTTACAGTCACAAAGGGTTGAATTAAACTTTAGGAAAAAAATCTTTATTTAACAACAATATTATACACCATTTTGTATGTATACTAAAATGAACATCTACAAACCTGATTTTAGATTAAAGCGAAACAACTGCTACATTACACATTGGGTAGCATAGTACTAATATGGCCAAATGTACTAATTAAATGTCAAATAATTTGGTCTAGAGGTAGATATTAACTTTATTAAGAGATGGCATACAATAATTAATTTAGAAGGTTCTGGAAGAAAAGAATTGGTCTGAGGCAGGACTCAAACCCACAACTCCCACTTGTCATATGAATGTGTTACCAGTTGCACTACACAGACCTCTGTCTGATCTTCACTCCCAGAACTATTAATTTAGGTATAACTATACTGGTTACTCATGGTGTCAACTGGGGACAACTTAAGTGCCCACAGCCCAGTAACTCCCACTATGGAGCTCAGCCAGCTATCACTGTAGCCAGTGGAATGCCATGTTCTGGAAGCAAAGATTGAACACAGGTCTGGGTAGCATAACTAGCAACCTAACTACATGGCAAGCAGGAGTTACAGGTTTGAGTCCTGCTTTGGGCACATTCTTTTGTCCCAGAACCTTCTAAATTAATTGTTAAATTTATCAAGAGATGGTACACAACACCTACCTTTAGACATTTTAGATATCTATTTGACATTTTAGTAGTAATTAGCAGCACTAGTACAGTCCAAAATAATCGGCAATTGTTTGGCTTTAAATCATTTTGTTCAAAACTTAAAGGATATTAAAAATTCACTATAAAATTCCCACACAGTAATATTAGGGTAATATTATATAATATTATGGTACAGAGCTAATTTATAATCACTGTTACAGACTTTTAAAATTATTAATATTGAAATGACTATCATTTGTTCTTCATAATCAATCTGCATCTTCCAGCAAAGTGAACAAATCTTTTGAGCAATTCAACTGAAATCACATGACACCAAACATTAACAATGATTTTAATCAATTCTCTTTGTTGGTAGGAGTTTTTTTTTTTTTTGGATATTTCAGTGGACACGTTTTCCTTAAACCACTCAAACCTTACCAGCAAAATTATTTAGTTAATCAAACATTTTTGGCTGTCTAAAGGCTGTTCATACTTCATAAGAACAGAAAAGAGAAGAGAAAGTCTGTTTTCTCTTTTCTGCTATTCTCCTTCCATAAGCATTCATACTTCAAAAGAACGAAAGAGAATTGTGCATGCACTTTTAATAGTTGTAGTTTAACAAAGCTTGGAAAGCATAGCAAAAGTGAAATCTGAGTAGCAAAATTCTTAAAAAATTAGAGTGTAATATGCAGTTAATTAATTCAAAAAGAAGGGAGAACAAACTATTAAAACCTCATAAAAGAAATTAAGAAAACTGATCATAGATTTTTGATATTTTAGGCAAGTTTTAAATACAGTGCATTGGCCTATGTAAAGACTATCTATTCAGATTGTTTATATATTTTAAGTTAAACATATGAATTATGATTCATCAAAAATAATTCTGATAAAATTGAAATGGTTAGAACAGTCCAAGTTAAAGAATGCAAAGGATTATGGGCTACCGACAGGAGATAAAAGTAGAACTTCTCTTTTGGTTAGAGAGAAAAGTTGACAGAACAGACACATCACAAATAATGTGCAAAGTGTTATGAATTTGTTTAAACCTATTTTTAATATTGTTTCCTCTTCTCTTTTCCATTCTCATAATGTATGAAGAGGCCTTAAGTGATCCATCTTCAGAATACAAACAACACAAAAATACAAAAAGTGAATAGAATATTGTAAAAATGTGAAGCGCAAGAATAGAAACACTGAATTCAGTTAATTCAAATATAGAACAAGATTTAACAAAAATTACAAATAAAATGAAAGGAATATAAAGAGTATATAAGAAATAAAACAATAAAATGCATAAAAAATAAAATATACGTAGTGTTGCTATAAGTCATATATTTATTGTTTATTTCATTTCTATTATATATTTGGTTATGATCAAAGTTATATCTGTAACTATCTTAGTTTCATTTTTATGTAATTATTAATATCTTAAGTTTTGTTACATTGATTTATGTTTCATTAATCTGTTTAGACAATAAATCTTTATAACTATATAGTAGTTCAAAATTAAAACATCTTAAGCATACTTAATTATACTGTATGCTACATATACAGTCTATCTGGGAAGTTCCAAAAATAATTCAATAGGAAAAAAATATCTTACATGCAACAATTCTGCTGAATAAATTTTCAACATAATTCTTTCTTCCAATACATAGCTTGGATTGTTCAAATGCTCTCTGGGTTGTTTTTCAGGTACATTGTTACAGTCCTTTGAATGTCTGAAATAGATTCATTTCATGTTCTCTTCATGGATGCCTTGAGTATTGAGAACAAAAAAGTCTGAGTTGAATCTAACAAATAAAGAAATGCATGATTGTTCTTGATGTTTAGTCAGAAACTGGGCAACTGATTGAGATGTGTGTTGGAATGCTGTCACAGAAAAGGAACCATCTCCATTTCTTTGTAAATCAAGCCTAACTCATTTGACTCTCTTGAGAAAACAATCCATCACATCCTAGCAGAACAGGCATTGACTGTTGTTCAGGAACAAATTCACAATGAATAATTTCATAAGAATTGAAAATCATAACAAGCAACAGTATGATTTGACTTCATAGCTCAACTTGACTTTTCCAGACTTGACCATTTATTAGTTTGTTATTTCAATTCGATCATATTCAAAACACAGATTCATCATCAGTTACTATCTTGCTGAAAAAAATCTAGATTCTCCTTCACAAAACTTGGAGAAAATGGTGAATCAGTCATTCACAGCTCTATTTCTGAAGTGAGAAAGGTAGAACAAACTTAGCACATTTTCCTCTTGCAAGAACATTACAAAAATGTTGTGAATGCTGTGCACTATTACAGATATGCAGTTCTGCTATCATCTAAGGATCAGTAATGTTAATCAAGTTAATCTTAGCCAGAGGTTTCCAGTAACTGTACATTTTCATTAGTATTGCTGGTGAAAAGATATCCAATTTTTCATCACCTTCCAATGACTAACAACTTTCAAAAAACACTGATACTATTCATTTATCTTGACTGAACAAACATTCATCACCATATAATTTTTTCATCAATTTCTGTTTCTGTTGTAGATTTCCCATATTTAAAGCAGAACTTAATGTTGGCTCTTTGTTTCATCTTCCAAACTGTGACAAGATCAAAACTACAGTGTGACAAAATGTGTGTTCCAATCAACTCACGAAATCTGTATTTTCTTGATGTCTTTAGGTCTCATAAACCTTTGAACCGGGAAAAGTTGGAAGGAGCTTTAGAACAAGTATTGAGAGAATTATCAAAGAATGTGAAGAGCCAGAAGAAATTGACTATCACAGTGAAAATGACAGAAATTATAGAAGAAAATTCTCATGATAGTGATTCCGAACTATCAGGGAATGAAATAGATAATGTTGTCATAGAAAAAAATTGTGGGCAGACAGAAAAAAACAATTATCAGTTTTATATAGGAAAAGATAAGGAAACTTTGTAAATCAGTAAATCTCTATATTCGGGTAAGACAAAAGCAAAAAATATTATGAAAATATTACCAAAACCTACTGCCAAAAGTACAAATAAAGAAATAGATGCATTTCACTTGTTTATTACTGATCAAATGATTGAAGGAATCATAGAAAATATTAACAGATATATCCAGAAAAAAGAACTGATGTCAAGTATGCAAGAGATAGAGACTGCAGAGATACAACCAAAACAGAAATAAAAGCCCCTTTTGGAACATTGTATTTGATTGGTATAAAAAAAGGGAGTCACACTAATTGCTGTGAGCTCTGGTCTTCCGATAGTACAGGAATGATCCTTTTATGGGGTCTTTCCAGTTATAAACGTTTTCGGTTTTTGCTTCGTGCACTTAATTTGACAACTTAGAAACCAGGGATGAACAAAAAATAACTGATAAGCTTGCATCAATTTGAGACTTTCACCAAGAGTTTGTCAACAATTATATAGGCAATTTCAATGCAAGTGAGTTTGTGACAATTGACAAGATGCTTCATCCTTTTAGAGGATGCTGTAGATTTGTACTGTACATTACATTCCTAATAAGCCTGCAAAATACATCATAAAAGTATATGCTCTATGTAATGCTAAAACTTTTTATACTCTTAATTTTTAGATTTATTGTGGAAAGCAGGTGCAAGGGCCCTACGAGAGATCAAACGAGGCCAATGATATAGTAAAGAGATAAGTCGTGCACGACAGAAAAAACAAAATGTTACTACAGATAATTACTACAGTAGTTATCTTTTTACCTTAGATTTATTGAATAAAGAGCTTACCTTTTTAGGAACAATGAAGAAAAACAAACAAGAAATACCTCCAGAATTTCTTCCAAACAAAACCAGACAAATAAATTCATGTCTATTTGATTTTCAGTATGATTATTTTATTGCTTCAATAGTTCCAAAGAAAAATAAAGCTGTAATCTTTATTTCAACCATGCATGATGCTCCTGAAGTTGATCAGGAAACTAACAAAGCTGTGGTAAATTTGGACTACAATGCTACTAAAAGGTGGGGTAAGACACTGTAGATCAGATGTGTTCATCCTACGCCAAATCCCAAATTACAAGGAGATGGCCACTAGCTCTCTTTTATCGTCATCTCAACATTGCTGGAATAAATTCTATATTATATTATATTTAAATTTAATAATCCTGATAACAAAGACAGAAGACAACATTTTATAAAGAAACTTGCCCTAAGTCTAATGGAAGAACATTTGAAAGAAAGATCTATGATGGTGACACTTCCTAAAGACATTTGCACATTTTTGGAAAAATATAAGGGAAACAAAGAGCTGCCCAAAGTAGTAGCAAAACCTGGAATTTGTTTTATTTGTGGCAAACACAAAAACAATAGAACAAATTAGATTTGTCAGGAATGTGATAGAAATGTTCGCAAAAAGCATAGTAATATAGTTATTATATGTGCCATATGTGAAGGTAAACATCCATGGAAGTAGAGTGACTTCTTTTTATTATCTAAATATTTTATAACCAATTTGTTCATTAAAATGTCATAAAATTAATTTTCTGGTATATGTGATTCATATTTTCAAAACAATAATTAATTATTGACTTAAATCAAGTAAATCAAGTAATATTACATATGTGGTGTAATTGCCGCAATGTGCCCTCTTGTATGCTCCTGAAAAGCGCATTCACCAAAGGGTTAACTACAATAAAACATTTATTCAACTAAGGAATCATTTAATAAGTTTAACATTTAGCCTATGGTATTTACAATTGTACATTCCATGCACAAATAAGTTAAAAATACATAAATTGATAGTTGCAAATGGGTATTACTCTATAGCACATCAGGATAGCTGTATAGAAAATACAGTAAACAAGACAAGTTTATGGTTTTTTGGTATCATCAGTTTAATTCCAACAATAACACAAGTTTAATAACATTAATATGTATGATGATAAGTGGTGATAGAGAAGACTAATATGGTTAAATTGTCAAACAGAGTATTCTTCTTTTACAATCTACCTTCCTCTCCTATTCCTACTTTCAGTCAATCTTTATTCAACACCTATGGTCAAAATTTCTAGTCTAAAAGAGTATTTGAACCAATTCTTTGTCTTCATTTTAAAGTATTTCGTATATAATTAATTGATTCAGAATATTGAAGGCAAGACATTGTATTTTCATAAGATTGGTTACAGATGACAGCATCTGCTATTTAGAAGTAAATATAATAGAAAGATCCTATTCGAAGGGTCTAGGGATTGTAAAAATGTCCATTAAGTAGAGTCTATTTAGGAATGTCTTGTTAATGGAAATTTCACTATATATATTTTTTCCATTCTAACATTGTCTAGCTTTGTAGAAATAATCCTATTTGTAGTCTGAAAAAGTTGAATGAGGGAAAGGAATACTTTTTTAAATGCTCACTATAACAATAAATTCCTATACAATGTTATTTTTTCTTGTTTTTGCTAAATATCACTGTAGAAGGATTTGACTGTATTTAAACTAATTAAGTGCTTTTTGAGATTTTACAACCATGGACTTCAGATCTACTACATTTTATGTTAATATTTTAACAAATCAAATAGAATAACTGCAAATTTTTGAAGCAAATTGAACAAAAGCATATGATCAACATTTTAAGACATGAAATCACTAAACTAAACTGTTTTTTTTTTTTAAATTAGTATCTACTTATACTTATTTTTATATAAAAGTTAAACAAAAAATAAAAAATTAACTGTACATTGGATGAGGAATATAAAAATCAAAATAAAATAACATTAAAAATAACAATAAAGAGCATTTAATAGTATTTCTTGAAAACAGTAGCTACAGATCTTTAAAACACAATATAAAACATGTAGTCAGTAAAGTTTCATTTAACACATAAAACAAAACTAAACACATATTAATACTATTTTCAAGAAATGTTACTAAATTTCTTTTATTCTTACTTTTAATGTTATTTTACAGGTATCCTTTGTTTAATGTGATTTTGTTTAATGTGAGATTTGATTAGCGCACAAAATTAATTGCGGCAATCCCTTTATATACTCAGCAGAAGTTTTAATTAATGCAGCTTTACCAGCTGTCTTTACTAACATAGATACAATATTTGATTAATGCGATTTTGATATACGTGGTAGCATCAAGGAATTAATTAACAGTGTTAATCAAAAGATATCTACATTTTAGTTTTTATGCACTTCATCCAATGTACAATGGATGCTTGTACATTGTTGCTGTTCATTTTTATTTTTTTCTGTTCTTTCAATTTTACAGAAAAATAAGTGTGAGTAGATATTATCTTTAAAAGTGCCATACCAGTTAGTTTAGTGATTTCACGTCATAAAATTTCAAACGTATGCTTTTGCTCTCTTTGGTTCAAAAATTTGTAAGCATGTGCAATTGTATTGTTCTTTTCAAATCATCAGATTATTAACATCAAATTGTAAAACCCTGAAAAGCACAATCTGATTAAATAGTGATGGCTCCTTCAGTAGAATTAGAACAGTAGTCTTTCTAATTCTACTGTTCACTGAAATAACTGCTACACTACAGGCCTAACCTAGCTATTAGTTTATCATGGATTTAATAAATCATTATACAAATCTGTAAATCTCATTTTTAAAATATACTCATAATATTCAATGCACATTTAGCCATTTCTTGTATGCCTTAGCTGTCATTTAAGAATCATTAGCCTATACAAAGAAGTAAATAATAAGAAATGTCTTTCTTTATGTTTAATTGACAACATTAAACAAAGAAATAAGAAGGTATAGCTTAAAATACCGAATTATAAAAACATAATTATATAATTATTATATTTCTTATATGAACAAAATTAAAAACAAAGTTTGCTTGTGTAATAGGAACTTTTTTAATTCTTGTAAAAATTTATTTTAAAAAATTTTACATTATTAATATACAGGCGGTCCTCGACTTTCGCACAATTTTTAAAAATTCAACTTTTTAAATATTTTTGTTCATAATGAAAAAATTTGCTTGCATGCAGAACATTCATACACTGCAAAGTGTGGTAGCTCACTCCATGTTCTCGGACACACATTACTTCCTACAATAGCAGACTTCTCAGAATCCTAATCACTACTGTGTTGTTCCAAGCAAGAGGTCAAAACAGTTTCAGTCTTGCATTAGGGCATGCGTCGATGTGTTGTGTGTTTTGCCAATTTATTTGATTATGTTTAAATATTTCATCCTCATTAATTGAATAAAACATGAGTGAGAAACAGAAAAACTGCAGTGTTGATACGAACAAAAAGAAATTAAGGACTCAAACTTCATACAATCAAGACAAAGATGGAAATAATTAAACATTCTGAAAACAGTGACTCTTTTGCTTCAATCGGACGTTTGTTACAATGTTTCAATTTTGAAAAATAAGAGTAAAATTAAGGAATACGTTCAAAATTGTGGAAATATATCTTCAAAGATTGTTTCTAAAAGACACGGCATAGTGATGGATGAAACGGAAAGATCTTTGTCATCATGGATCGATGATCAACATCAAAATAATGTCCCTCTGAGTTTTTCAATTATTAAGCTAAGGTTCTTAGTTTGCATGAAGATTGGAAGACTACATTAAATGAGGCCCACTAGTGGCCAAGCTGTCTTCGTATCCTGAACACTGGTAGTTCAATCGTGGGTTCGCACCTCGCTCGGACGGGCTGGCCACGTGGACTTTTCCGGGGTTTTTCCACATCTGTAACGCCTAAATAGGGGCTAGTTTCCCTTAAAAAGACATCCCAGAAGGCATCCCCTAAGCAGATTGCTCAAGTGTTGCATTGCCATAACTTAACAAACAAACAAACAGATTAAATGAAGATTCTAACACTATGTTTCAAGCAAGTAATGGCTGGTTCGACAAATTTAAAATGAGATACTGTATTCAAATAACTCTTGACAACTTTATAAAGAAAACACCCAAAAGCACTTAAACACGCCTCGTTAACTTCATTATGTATACATATTGATAAATAAATACTTTAAAACACAGTTTTTGGTGCATATTTTTTACATCCCTCTACTTTCGAACATTCAACATTTGCACACACTTTCAGGAACCAATTACGTGCGAAAATCGAGGGCCGCGTGTAAATATTAAATTTAAAAATGTCTTAATATTAAAAGCAGTTATAAATTTCAATACGTTCGTTAATGCAGAACAATGGTTGATGTCAGTTGGGAATGTAAAATACATTGGGTAACATCAAAGGTGAAACCAAATTAATTCTATAAAATTTTTGTGATGTATTTCAGCAGAAATTTACAATCATTTTTTAAACAGCCTTGTAATTAGTTATAACAACAAAAGCTTTCTCTTCTGTAAGCCCAGTTACATGTATCAATAGTCCTATTATGCTAATTTATTTTTTTAACCTTCTAATCTATTCTAGTCAGAGTTATTATTATTACCAAATTACAATAAAAATACTAAAATATTTTATATTTTACAAATATAATACAAACTATAAAAGTAAACATAAAAAAATGAATGTAAATACATGTAGCACATGATATTGTAATTTAAAGGCAAAATTTTAATTTTGCTATTTATTGTTTATATTATTGCCATTCATTCATTAATATAAAGGAACTGTGATTTACAAGTAACATTAGTATGCACGTAAACATTACTACGGATTCTGTACGGTCTAATACGAAAATAGATCCTCGAGCCTTACGACGACACCGATTCAGTTTACTAATTCATTCAGAACAAAATTAGCGATGTTATTTTGTTTCCTATACGTGGTAAAGAATAGAAATTCTTAAATATTACTATAAGGTCTAAGAAACGCGCTTTTCAAATTTTCTTCGTCCAACTCAATAAATTTTAGGTTAGAGTGGAATTTGTACACGAACGTCACACTAGTGTATCTCTACATATAAAATAAATTCACATCCAGATTAATTCACTCCATCCCACAGTAAGATCATCACCATTTACATTCAATGCAAACAAAGAAATTCTGTTTAAACTTGCCTTCGATTTGCGATTTAAATAACTTTACCAATAATATTATACCAATTATTCCAGATGTTTATATACAATAGAGATCGAGTTTACATTGATAAGTAACTTATCAACAATTATTCAGCATAAAATCAATTTCCAAACAACACAAATATTTACAAAAATTCATAATTTTATATTTACAATTATTATAAACAGGAAGTTTAAAAATGATTATAATTTTGCTAAAATAAGCAAGCATTCTTAAGTGTAATGGTAGAAAGTAATGTAATCTTTTAATTGGCGAAAATGCAAATAATTATCATCTTTAAACTATTTGGTAAATTTCATTACAAAATAGATCAATCAAGAGAGTTTGAATATCTTTGAAAAGTAGCATCGATAATGAAAGCAAATGTCATCCTTGCCCAGCTGATCAATACATCAGGTCCTTGACAATACACAAGGAACAAAACGAAAACTCCATTACACTACGAAGATAAAAATAAAAGAAACAAACCTCATATCCGTGCTCTGAGGCACTTCTACATCTCTGTACCTCTTGGTATGAATATCTTTTCGACATTCGTAGTTATTATCATAATCTTGTTTTGTGTTGACTTCTGAAAATCGCAATATCATTTTTAATGGACACGGATTCAAAGATTTCGTTATCTTAATACTCGTTATATAATACGTTATATTAAATTTTGACATTTTTCTAACCTCTTCTGGTCCTGGGTCCTATTCTAGAGGGTCCTTTCGGATATGCATACATCCCTTGTCAACCAAATGGTGGAAAAAGGGAAGGTGAGCGGCGCAAGGAAGGGTGGGAGATTTCCTTCACTAACTGTCATTTGTCCGTTCACACTTCTTTGACTTTTTTTTTTAAAAAAAAATACATAAAATCAATAAAAATAATAATAATTTCTAAATTTATATTATCCAGATTTATAATATTTAAACAATAAAAATATTTTTCTCTACTTATTTTATTATTTAGACAAAGAATAAACGCCACGATTGGAACTGATGCTAAAAGTGAAAGTTATTTGAATTTATTATGCGGAGAAAGTGGGTGTTTTGTATTGTAAATAAAAGAAATGAATTTAATTAGAAATACGAATTTTATAATAAATTAAAGTTTTTTTTATAGTTATATTGTCTATTATTTTTCACGAAACTAATAGCATACACACACATTTTAAACGTAAATTGTATATCATAATAGTGCATTTTTAGAATTTTATTTAAAATATTTTAAACGATTTCATTTAATATCGCTAAAAATTGTTTAAAAAGAAAAATATTTATTACTTTAAAAAAAAATTTTAAGTTTTGTTGTCGTTACCACAGTTGGCAACGTTATTTCACATGTCATCTAAAAATAAAATATAATAATAATAATTAATGGAAGAATAGGATTATCTTTGTAAACAAACATTTTATAAAAATAGCTTATTTAATAATATATAAATTTCTCAAAAAAAATTAATCGCAAGAATTATATATATTTTTTAATAGATCATTTCTTCACCACCAGGCCGCTCCATTGTGGGCCTGGCCGAATCCATAATGGACTTGCTAAAAGAGGCTCTCTTAGTACCCACAGGGCGGAAAGAGTTTTTAATAAAAGATTATTTTCATTTCTCTGTTTTATGTATAGGGTTTATAAATAAATACAAACAGATATTTTAATTTAAAATTATAAAACTAGTAAAATATCGTCCTCCATTAATGAAAAAAATTCAAGTATCTTTTCATCAGAAGTTTGGGCTAGAGTTGCCTTACATTCCAATTTTTCGGGATTTCTTCGATTTGGAACACTTGTCCCAATTGGAAAATTTTTTCCGAAATGTCTATTTCTATCCGAAAGTATTCCGATTTATAATAATACAAACTGTTAATTAAATAAGAATTGTAAGCAATATAAGTGTGTAAAATATAAAAATTCGCACAATTTTGGCAGGCATATTTGAAATTTTTACTTTTCCGGTTATCATAACAACTTGAGAAAATATTATAATTGTATCAAATAGAATCCCCCGGTTTTTTTGAGTATCTCGATGTTTTGAATCCAGAATAGTCAAAAATACAGTAAAAAGTTTTGTGGGTATGTATGTAGTTCAGGATGGGGGGTAAAAATTAAGATAAAGAATTTGGCATGATAACTTGTATATAAGGGGCATTAATGCTGTTAAATTTTGGAGTACTGAATTCGAGAGGTGGGGATAGAGAAATCATGTTTGATGTCTCTAGTTGGGTTAGACTGACTGATTATTATTACTTGTTATTGATATTTACATAATTTTTAAAAACTCTTCTCTATCTTCAACATTAAGCCTTTTTTGCCTTTTCGTAATAATTAATAATATAAAAGCTATTTTTAACACTTACGCGGTCAAATCCTCACTTTGGGTGTAAAAATTAATGTTCGCGACTTAATGATGATTTTTACTAGTTATTAGCATTTACAATTTTTTTTTTTTTTTTTTATAAAACCCATCCCTACCTTCAAAATTATTTTTTTTTTGTCATTTTATAATAATTAAAAATACAAAAAGTTTTTAAATAAAATATCACAATAGATGGCACTAAACGCGCAGTTTTAAATATTGTCCGGAAAGTTAAGCAACTTGTCGCTGGATTTTTTTGTTTTCACATAAAGTTACAATAGAAAAAATCTATTTAGGCTTCTGCATTGAGTATGAAAACACTAAAATTAAATCAGATAATTAACTTGCGTTTAGAAACTGTTTATCAAACTTATTTATAGTGTTTATTCCACATTTCTTCGAAAAGTTAAATCTTTATTAACAAATTCACCATCTAATAGCCTTTTTTTGTAACTCTTTCCGCCCTGTGGGCACTAAGAGGGTCTCTTATAACAAGCCCATTATGGGTTCGGACAGGCCCACAATGGGCCGGGGACCGAAATATCCGGACGGACCACTCCCCGAAAAATCGCTGGGGATTTTTCGACCCGTCCGGATTCGATATCGGGTCCCCCAGCGCGGCAAGCTGCTAACCATGACCGCTCGGCCATCCAGCCACTTAACTAATAGCCTTAAATTTCTCTACTCCATATCGCATGTTTTAAAATATTGATAGAATCTTTAAAACGAATCTTTAGAGAGAGAAATCTATAAATTTAAAATCTACATCCTTTTGAAGAACTCACTTTTTAGCAGTAGTCATTTTAATTTCCTTGACAAATCAGAATTCAAAATGGCGATTACAGTAAAGCGACACGTACATTTTTTGTATGTGTCCTTACCCGGCATTTCTCACAATTCCGGGCTGCAAATTTTAATCATATTTTTAATATACTTCATTTAAACTATATGCTCTCCGCCTCAAGTTAGTACTGTAGACGGCCGGATGGCCGAGTGGTCAAGGTGGCAGCCTACCGCTCTGGGGGACCCGGGATCGAATCCAAACGGGTTGAATAATCCCCAGGAATTTTTCGGGGGGTAGTCCGTTCGGATATGTCGGGCCCCGTCCCTCACCACCCGGTCGCCCCATTGTGGGCCTGGCCGAACCCATAATGGGCCTACTAAATGAGGCCCTCTTAGTGCCCACAGGGCGGAAAGAGTTAAAAAAAAAAAAAAAGTTAGTACTGTAGTGTCTTGCCTCTGTACGTCATACTTTTCCGTTAGCAATGGAGTCATGCCGGTTATCTTTCTAACTCCTTTCAGGGGAAAATGTTTGAATTGAAATAACGTGATTTCCGGTTTGCATTTGAAGTTCATGTATAGTTAATCGCGGTCCCTTTCCCCTAATTTTTCCATATATGGTTTGAATTTCATTTATCTGACACCATTCTCGAGATTAACGAAAAACAGACAGGCGGACGACAGTGGGGATTTGTAGATCTATTCAATACAATTTTTTTCAAATTGCAGCCCAACAAGGGTATGCGACAGCTGGGCGATGGCCATCTGGGCTATAGTCAAGTAGGCGACTGTTAACTGAGTGACAGGAACTTAAAAACTTTTGTACGCTTAGCAAGCATACGATTTGGCGGATATACATATATTTGTAAACATCGGTAAAACAAATATAAATATAAATATGGTTAAGACTTATGAGGTATGAGTTATTTCCAACTTAGAAAAAGGAAATGTTTTGGAACAACGTACTGTAGCATGAATAATTATTATATGTCAGAAACGGTTAACAAAGCACATAAAAAACAGTTCTTCAAAAACAATTTATTTCAAAGAACCTTTATACTTTTATGTTTTAATGTATAATGTATTTTTAATTTTAATATAATTGTTGTCTTTGTTTTTATGTATACAGGTATACCTCGCCTTACGTCGGTAATTGATTCCAGGAGAGGCGACGTAAGTCGAATTTACTTGTGTTGTGTACCGTAGTTTCGACTTACGTCGTAACTAAACGCCAATAATGAGCACTTAAAGACCGCTAAATAAGACGACAACACAGAAACACAGATGTTTTCATGTTTCGTTCTCTAGGATTTATGATGATTATATTAACATTTACTGTAAACGTACATATTTTAATATGATTTTATGTGCTTTTAACGCTTTTCTAGTGATATTATGACTTCAATATTTGTGACGGATGGACGTAAAGTCGAATAAAATGACTTAAAGTTGATTTTTATTTTTCCATATACTTTTTTGACAAACGACGTATAATCGAGGTATACCTGTATTTGTTAATTTTGGGGTTAGATATTAACTGTCCTTCCGGACTTTTCTCAAAAAAGTATGTGACATGTATAAATGTGTTTGTTAATTACAAAATCGTTCTTTAACTTGTTTAATTCGCTTCTTAAAAAATATTATTTAAATCTACCGGGTCAACAGAAAAGAATGGTAATTTAAATAAAGTAAACAATAAAAATCTTTGTATTTTGTCTATTATTGATCTCTTATTTTGACGCCCAGATGTCTGGCGCCCAATTGGCAGTAGCCCAGTTGACCATCGCCTAGTTGTTAGCATGAGGCCACGGACGGAACTCGAAATTTTGTCTTAACGATAAACTGTCACCTTTCGAAATTAAAACAAAGCAAGACTTAAAGTCTCACAAAAACAATAAAAGTTCTTTCCGTCAAGAAGAAAAACAAAAGACTGGAATTACAGGGGAGACTTTCAAATTTCAGAGGAATTTTAGCCGATCGGAATCGGGTTAAGTGTTGATAATGACCGCTTTTGTGCTCCAAAAGTTTTCGAATTTCACCGGGAGACGAGGGAAGAATAGAGGAGAGAAATCCTTTAGAAACTCGTGTTTCAAGGACACGATATTCTTTTCTTCGAAATCCGTTTCTCTCTCCAAGATTCGTTCTTGATTCCAAAAATTTGTTCTTCCTCCAAGTTCCGTTATTCTATCTCCCAGATCCGTTCGTTTTCCAAAATCTGTTATATCCGAATTTGCCACCGTGCCCCAGGACCATCGATCCTGAGGAAGACCACCAACGAAGGACCGAGTGTAGACATTCAACGTGACATTCGAACTTTTACTGGACTCTCTTCTTAAAAGAAATATCAAAGCGGAATTGTAACGACAGAAATATAGGAAATTTTGTAAGAATATTTTTATATTTTATTAAACAAGAAAAGTGAATGGTAAGTCTGTCTCAAAATGTAAATCACTCCCAGGCACGATTGGTCTCGACTCTTCTACCGTTCCGACAATCGTACACGGTCGGAAAACTTTCCAATGGTGTCCTGACTTAACAATGATTTAAAAGTATGAATGGTCTTTGCTTTCTGTAAATTATATTATTTTTACATCCGAATATACGATAGACTTAATCAAAAGGCTTTCTTAGTTTCCACAGGGCGGGCCCCAGTGGCCAAGTGGGTAACATCACTGAACATTAGTTGGACACAGATTCGTACCTGACCATCGGGCTGGTCCGTGAAATCTTAGACCAGCGGTCGGAAACCGGTGGTCCGTAGACCATCGATGGTCCGCGAGAAAATTTGGGTGATGGAAAAATTTGGACATTGATCAACTGAAGGTTAAGCAAAGTATTACGAAAGAAATGCAAAATGCTTAGTTGCTTCTTTTTACTCATTGGGGGTTTTTATTCGAATCTAAAACCAAATACAATATTATTTATTGATAACAGTCGCTTCGTAAGTGTGATTGTCGTCCTTCGTGGAAAAGCGCTAATAATCCATAAACTTATTTCAAACAAGCAGCAATGAACTTTAGGCTTGTATTAATTTGTTATAATTAAACAAGCGAGTTTCATATTAATATAGTAAAATTAAACTTTCGTGATCATTATACAGTACTACAGATTTTGTATCGTTTAAAAAATTCATGATAGTGGTCCGCGGGATTCAAAATTGTGAATTTAGTGGTCCGTGAGGTCAGAAAGGTTGCAGACTACCGTTTGGGGGAACTCAACGGTTGAGCAACTGATTCGATCCTGGTTTCCCAGAAAAGATAAAATATAGCATAACGCACATATAAGAAAAAAAGAAATAAGAAATACAAAAAAACGAGAAGAATTTGCTTTTCCTGGATTTTTTCTTTCTTTCCGTCTGTGAGTACTAAGAGGGCCTTTTAATCGAACCCATCGTAAGTTTGGCCAGCTCACAATGGAGCGGTCGAGTATTAAAAAGGGGTCTGGAATATCCGAACGGACCACTTCTCAAAAAATTCCTGGGATTTCCGACCTTCCGCATTTGTTCTCGAGTTATTAAGATTTTTTTTCATATTTTGGTTTTTTCGCCCTGTAAGCATTATTTTTATCGCATCCTTCGTGGATTCGGCTAAGTATGTAAAGAGAACAGCCGGGAGATACCCGAATGGATATTTCGGGGTTCGTTCCTTAATGTCCATATAGGACATAAGAAACGGACCCCGAAATATCCATTGTTTAATTATGAAAATTTGTATTTTTGATACATCAATATGGTCCAACTCTAGATGTTTAGCCAATCCGATATTTTTAAAAAACTGACTCAGAAAAATACTATTTATTTATTCATTATAAATACAAAAGAAGATTTTCTGAAATTAGATTTTTAATTATTTCTTTATTTTATAAAATAGTTTGTGTGTGTGTGTGTGTGTGTGTGTGTGTGAAATGACACCCTTAAAAATGAGTCATACAAAACAGGTGCTTGCTTTCCTGGGTGTCTACAGTCAGCCCTTATATACAGTACATATTCTGTTGAATAAGTAATTAGATTGCATTATTAAAAGTTCATTCAGTTAATCAAAGATGGCAGCACATATATCAATTTGAAAATATAGGATAAGTATAAAGTGTAATTTATTATAATGCTACATATAATAGTTTTTAACAATGTCACGGAACCAAGTACCACATGAATATTTTCAATATCTTCGAACAGTGTGAATTTTGTAATAATTATACGTCTCCATTTAATAAATACTAATTTACAAATTCATAAATTTATTAATTCCAGAATTATAAAATTATTAGTTGATCTATAAATTCATAAATAATTCATGTATCAACTAATAATTTTATGTAATGACACTTAATATCAATTTTGCAAATTTTGAAGTTAAATTACTTGTAAACTTTTTCTATCACTTGCTGATTTTTGAAAATTTATAGTCTAATACGAACAGAGAAATTATTTAAACTAATTAAAGAGATACTTTAGAATAAGTATTTACGTGAGTTTAGTATATTGTAACCATTATCTAAATAAATAAATAAAGGTTTTTTCTTTAAGGAAATGCTAAGTGAGACTGTGTCAAATATCCCTTCCATGTGGATCTGGATCTCGCTGTCTGAGAAAGTCGACGCCCATGGTTAGCGGATAATTTGATAAAATGTCAAATATCTATTAATTATTTTCTAGTAAAGGAAATGTGGACATTCGCAAATAAAAAAGACAATTCTTAATTATATTTACAAACAACCATTCTATTGTTACTGTATAATTTTATATCGTAGATAAAAATAAACTGAAAATGCAGATTAAGGATAAATAATATGAATTTAAAACATTTAAAACGTTTATTTTTAATCTGTACTTAATAAATTTAAGCCATTAGCACAGAATGGTAGCAGATATTTTTAATATTATAGTGTTCTTTGGAATAGAGCAACTATTTAGCGAAATAGTCTTAAAAATAGTCTAAAGAATGTTATAAGAAATTACCCAAAATAGCCATCTTTCGTCATAGTATGTTTTATTGAATATTTTAAAATGTTATAAAATTTAATATTATAAAATATATTACGGTGCGTGATATTATCAATGAAATGTCCCTTCCTTGTTGTAAAATCGTAAATTATAACTAACCGATTGTGTTAGATTACACCGAAAGTATTCTATTATAACTGAATTATTACAATACTCTAGTTGTTCTTAAAGTAACTGTTAAAGAATGAAATATGTAAATTCAAATAATTAAAAAATATATATGTATATATCTTTTAAAAATTTAATCTAGTATATACAAGACTGCTTAAATCCTATATTTTTATATATAAATTAAATATTATCAGTAGTCACGTTGAAATTATATTTCTATCATACGAATGTTAATGATGATGCATCAATTACTATTGTTTGGGGGCATTGTTTCCTCATTCTGTTCATTATTGTGACCAATTGTGTAATATACTGTATGTGACCAAATTAAACTGTTGAAATGATTTAGTGCAGTGTTTTTCAACCTTTTTCTAATAGCGGCACCCCTATTTTTTATATATATATTTTAATACGTATATATACGTCAGTTTAAATTGTACATAATAGTACACGTATTTTTCAACAAAATGATTACAAATGTATTAAGTAATTTATAATTTTAATTACATACGACTATACAATAACTTTTAATAATACAAGTAAATAGCGTTATGACACTGCTCATCCCTATAAGCCATGGCACCCTCGAAGTGTCATTTCGACACTTTTTCCTTTATGACCTTTATTTATTAATTTATTAGACTTTTCACTTCCTCGATATTATAATTTTAGAAGAATATTTATCTGAAAACATTAAACGTGCGAACTGTAATCTAGTAATCTAATTTGAACAGAATCGAGTCAATGTAATATATTTGAATTTTTATTATATTTTTCTTCCTTGACGTTTTTCCTCCGTATGATACTAGAAAAGGGCTTTGTGCCACGGTATCTTTTAATATTTATATGTATCAATAAATGTACAGTACAGGCCTATTTATTTCTTTTTAAAACTCGCGGTAGTCTACATTGACTTACTTATGAAAATGCGATTAATCTGTGATATAATTTTCAATATTTTGTCAGCTTTTGTTAATAACGTCAAAAATAATTCATTGATAAAAAACATAATAAAACGTAGTTATGATTTCAAAGAACGATTATCGCTACGAAAGAATTTTTTTTTTTTTTGTTTTTTTACATTTGCAGTAACCCTATTAATATGAGGTCAAAGTAACGCTTGATCAAAGAATTAGAAATTTGAAAAGGAAAATTTTTCCTCAATTTCTTCATTTTACTTTTATAAATAGAAAGTAAAATTTCAGATAAAAAATTTATTTTTAAAGCATTTAAACTTATTAAATCTATCCTTATTTAATATATAAAATTGTTATTTATAAATTTCAACAAGATAAATTTTTCATAACAGAAAAGTTTGTATTAATAATTTTACTACATCAAATAATTGTTTAACCACAAATAATTTCCCTCAATTGTTCTTAAAGGAAGTGTATACACAATCTAATTTTTTTTTTTTTTTTTTTTTAAATTTTTATTAAGAAGAAAAGGAAAGTTTATTGTTAATAAATGCATAATTGATTACATTAATATCTTAATTCAACTTTTTTCTTCTACCTTAATTTAAAAATTTACAACTTATTGTGTTTCTCCTCTAAGGAACTCAATCATCCTTAACTAATATATGCTTCTAGCTATTATGTACTTTTTAGCTTTTACACCAGTGAGCCATTAACACGGTTTTGTATCCTTGCGAGGTTGACACTAGATCGTGGGATTTGACTTGATAATAATCTAGGCATTAGAAATGAGCCCTATTTTTTCTGCTATTTTTCAATATTAAGTTATTATTTTCACCTCTGTTAAAGATTATTAATGATTTATCTTATTTTCTTTCTAATATCTCATTATCTCAGTAATTTTCAGATTTCCGAAATTTTTTCCCTATAAACTTAAACTTTAAAGAAATCAAAGATGTTCTGTTTTTGTTTTGTTTTAATGTGTGTCCTCGTTAAAGACTTGTATACATTTATTATGTAACTATAAGACTAAGATAATTTAATTAGTGATGTCGGACTGCCTGGAAGAATGACCAAAATTTTACTGACACATATCTGTTTTTAACGGAAACAATCTGGTACAAACTTGGACTAACAGGATGTTACAGTGGAGAATTGATAAGATTGTTGATTTAAGTTTTATGGTATTTAAATGACTAAATCTCTAACAATTTAGACCCGATATAAAAGTGTGAGATGAATAATTTCCTATATAAATAAAACGGAAATGTAGAATGAATAAGAGCATTACAAAGGTCATGCAAATAACGACTGTAAACATTTATGTGCTCACTAACCACGCCTATATAACATGCAATTTGAAAATATTTTTATAACAAATATTGAAATATATTATCATAATCCGATTTTATAAAAATTATTTATCATAATTGTACTTTTAAAACAAAGACTTGTCATAAAACATTGTAATAAGCATAACAAAGACAATGTTTTTAAAAATGTTTAGTTTCTTTTATACTGAAGAATGTACTTTCAATTTCAATTTGATTTGAATCGTTTAAGAACTAATTAATTCATTTTCAATTAAGAAAACTATCAAAATGTTTAATTATTAATAAAAATAAAATGAAATATGAACTATTTATATAAAAATTTTGTAATAAATCAATAAAAATGACTGTCTCAATCGTAATTATTAAGTTGTGAGACAAAAAGATTCTCCATTTTGTACATCTTTCATAGCAATAGTTTTGGACGTAAGCGGCTACAGGATATAAAATTATAATAAATTTTTCCGAAATCCTATCCTGTGGTTCAATTTATTGATACTTAATGAGAGAAAAAAAGCCAAATCAAACTTAAATCAGAGCCAAAGGTGGCATGTGATTGCAGGTACTGAAAAGGGCGATGTCCTGTAATTATATCGAAACAGGAAACTTCTTCCCGAGGCGGAATCATACAATGACATAACCATTCAGTCTCAATAACTTGATTAATGATCACGTGATTTTCGTTGTATAAACAGGAAAAGAATTGTCCCAATATTTGAAAAAAAACTTGAAAAGAAGTACGTCAATTAGTTGTTCGTTTTAATAAGTTTTTAGTGAAGTGCACTTCTTCTATTTTATAAATAGTAGAATATAAGAAATGCACATCCTATACACTACATTAATCACGGTTGAGTGAAGGTTTCACATATATTATAATTTGGAAATGTTCAGTTATGAAAATTACAAATTTGATCTATGAATTTAAACTTATATTTATTTGTAATAATAATACTTTTTATAAACTTCTTTTAATCAATTTAAAACTTCCTCAATCATTGTTTAATGTAGATTTCTACTCATAAAAGAATCGTAATTTTTTAAAAAAAATCTTTTTATCTTTTCCTAAGAAATAACATAAAAATTTAAAAACTTTTCATTTTCCTAAAAGACTTTCCTTCCTTAAATTATTCATTCGAACATCTTTACTCTGAACTCAAATTGAACGTCATTTATTATATCGTTTATTTATGTACTGTACACGAGGTTATTCCTTTTTAAAGTCGACAATATACACTCGAATGTCTATTGAATTTATGCTTATCAGATAAACTACTAATCCAGCTTTTTTTTCCTTCCTTTTTAATTGTAACTAGTGGAATTACTTTTATCTAGTTCAAGAGAAAAATTATCTGATATAGGTCTTAATTATTATAAAGTAATCTCATTCAAACTCCAATATCATTTGTAACAAAAGCAATTCATACAAATTCCAATTGAGAGTAAACTTACATTTAATTAGAAAGTTTGTTTTCTAAGAAAGGTTTGTTTTTTAATTACACACATTCCAAAATATATATATATATATATATATATTTCTTGACAAACACCGATAAACACCGATGTTTTCACTTTTTACGCAAGAGAAGTTTAAATTTAAAAAATTTTTTTTTCATCAGTTTGAATTTAAGACAATTTTTATCTAAGCGATTTTATCTTCTC
Source organism: Centruroides vittatus (assembly GCF_030686945.1). NCBI lineage: Eukaryota > Metazoa > Arthropoda > Arachnida > Scorpiones > Buthidae > Centruroides > Centruroides vittatus. The sequence continues at coordinate 30,750 of NW_027122577.1, forward strand.
TAGTACTGTACAGTACATATGGAACCTAATATAACAGCTACTGTATTAGGTTTCGTATATGTACTAGAGAAGATAAAATCGCAAAGATAATAAATGAGGTGAGAAAATGTAAGATTTATGAGACAAAACAGTTCTAAAGCCTCCAAAAGCATTACGCTTTAACGTACGAGTTTACAGTAAACTTATCAATATACTTTTAATGCAGTGACCAATTATTGTTAGTTATTGAACAGATATGTAAATTATTCAAAACCGTATAGTATCAAATTCTCCAATTGTAGCTAAGTTTATAAATTCGATCCCACTTGATTTTCATTATTTTTCATACATAATTGGGAAAGATTTCGTACCGTTCTTCATTATGCCGGCTGATCCACTCGGAAGCATCATATAATTCAAGAATATCTACGTGAAATAGATTCTTCGCGATATAAATTCAAATTTATTAATTAATAATATTGGAGTTTAAATAATGCAATCAATCCGAACCTGAACGAATTCATATTAAATCTTAAATTATTAAATATAATATAAAAATATAAACTCGAGGACCGTTAATTAAATTCATTACCAATATTCTAAAAATTATAAAAAGTATGTAAATAAAAAGATATTGTTCTAATATTAAAATAATATACTGTATTTCTTTAAAGTAATACAGCTTAGTAGCAAATATTTCGTATTCTATTGAAAAGCGATTATTAAAAATATATAAAGTGAAAAATTTTTGAAACTATTAAAAAAAACTACGAAAATATTTAAAATAGTGCATTTATTATCCTGCTATTTGTATTATTATTTCTAAAAAGTGTTCGATAAGTCCGTTCACAAAAGCAAAATCATTATGGAAGAAAACATTCAAATTGGTGTTTATCGTATTACATACACACAATTACACGATGCTACAAATTACATCGCACATGTTCGAAAGTATCAAGTATGATGTGCCCACAAGCAGCATATACAGTATTTATTATTCCAGATCATCAACGGTACATGGTGCATATATTAGAAACCACGGATTTCAGATGACCCTGAGAAAAATCGAAGATGACTAATTTATTCCTTCACCTGAATAGTGTTCTTCAAATCTATATCGTACATTATGTGATATTTTATCTGGAAAAATATGTAACTAAATAACAAAAACGAATTCTTATTTTTTTTTTAAGGGAATGATTATATTATAATAAAAATGAAACATAAGCAACTGTTTTAAATTTTATATAAGTTTTTACTGAAAATTCTAAATTGATTATAAATGTTCATTTGCAGTATACAGTATACTCGCAAGAGTTACTGTAAATTCAAATTGTTTAGTAAGTGAAGAGATGTTACAATAGATATTTAATCTTCTTTCCAGAGGTGATCCTAGGATTTGTGAGGCCCTAGAAATAATTTATTTTTGAAGCCCATTTAAAGAACGGTGGAGATAGAGGCTATAAAGTTTGGCATACAGCTATGACTCAGACAAGAATTTAAATTATTATACTTTTATCCAATTGCACATCAAGTAACACAACTACAGAGCCTTAAAATTGTTACTCAGTATCACATAAAAAGACTCAGAGATTCACTATGATGTAATTTTGGAGCCCATGGCCACTTGTGGTTTGTTTAATTAATGACACTAGGTGGACGCTCTGAGATTCTTATGCTTCCTGTCATCCTTTTTTTTTTTTTCAACCTTCTCACTTCTGCTATAACTCTTCATTCTTCTCTTCCAAGAGTATACCGACTGGTCAAGGTCTCCTCATCCTTTAGTAGTAGTAGTAGTTAGTAGTAGTTAGTAGTAGTTGTTGTTGTTGTTTGGCGGTCTTCAAACACCAGTCATGTCGGTAGGAGTCAAAGTCATGCACAGCTAATGCAATTTGACAAAGCTCACAACATTTGATGAAAACAGGACGGTCGTTTTACCGAATCACTCTAGTGATGCGTCATCCTATGGGCAAAAATAGCACTTGCCTGGTGTCTCTACCAATAAGGGCCCCAACCAATCTTTTATAAGAAAATATTTTCTAAAAAAATTTCCCCGAGAAAAATGTCTGAAGTCAAAGCTATACATGAGGTTCCCTAATTCAAATTTGCCTGGACCCATGCACACCACTGAATTACTCATCACCTAGGCCATTCTGACCTGACCGTGACGAGATATTGGAGGCAGTGGATAGGTGAAGCATATAAACGGCGGGCAGGCTCTGGACACTAAGATAGATAACCAGGAAAAATGATCGTCTGATCGTAATACAAGAACAAACAGCTGCAATGGCGCATTTGTCCACCATCCGAAGATTGGTTCAAGTCCTCTCTTTTCCAATACCATTAGAAGGAGATTAGCAGTAACAAATTTGAATTGCATTGAGCCATTTTTCGATATTTGCTATGAGCTGTTTGTTTCTATTGATGCTGATGATGGCGTGTTAATGGTGACCGTTGTGCATCTGTCGTTAACACCCGAAGCATCGTCTGTTTTATTTTCAGAGGCGCGTGGACTATTGCGGATTGGCAGCGTATCGTCTTTAGCAACAAATCCCGGTTATGTTTGGAAACGTACGACCACTGTGTTAGAATGGTCGTACTACTACTGCTGAGCACTTCAATTGCCCGTGAAGCACGTTTCTCCCACTGCTAGTGAGCTTGGTCTGGGGAGTAGACCAGACCAGCAGACTATCAGTGCTTATCTCGTATGATAGTCTGTTATCCCTAGTAGTGTACGAAGAACATTGATAGTACAGCGGTACGTTCAAGAAATCCCGTGCTCTCGTATGTTTTCTTTCATGTCAGGGCTGCAAACAGCCATTTTCCGGAAGGATAATGCTGGAAAAAGGAAATGTTAAAATAAAGTTTAAACGATGTGGGTTTTGCACATTTTCGACGTCTTAACAACTTTTTACTAACACTACTTGCATTCGACAATTCTTCAATGGACACAGATCGATAATAATCTGTTATAACTTTCTGATTAACCTAATTTTAATTTAATTATTAAAATTAGGTTAATCAGAAAGTTATAACAGTTATGTTTAAATGCTTTCAAAATAATAATTAAAAAAAAGTAATATGAAAATATCTACCTGGACGTAATTTAATGTAATAAAGTATAAATAAAAACAATGAAGGTACTACGAGATCTTTGTTCTGTGTGATTTCTTGTTGAAGTTGTATAAATTCATGGTTCCAAGATGGTTCCATGATGGCGGCTCGTCTGATCCCAGCAAGGAAACACGTTCTAACCTAACCTGACTTATTCTCATAATTTTGTTGGTAATAATTATGGTCATTTATTAGAATAGGTTAGGTTAGAACGTGCGTCCCCACTGTTTCCCTTCTTCTATTTGCTGGAATCAGAGACGAGCCGCCATTTTGGAACCATAGGTAACATTAACCTGTCTTTTATATTTCGGTAAGCTTAAATAAATAAATTGTATACCGATTTGTGTTATAAGAAAAATGAAAAGACAATAATGTTTATACACGTAATTTAAATAAGAAATTTTTAATAGTCCTTTGCAAATTAAACATAATTAGGAATTATATTCAACTTATAAAATGAAGTAATTAATTTTATTTAACTTTTTAAAATAATATTGTAAAATTTTAATATAAAGCGCATTATTTTAAGTTATTTTAAACGTTACATTTATTCTCTATTAATAAACCCATTGTTCATTTGTCGAAAAGAAGTGTTCTCTGTGAATGCTTTAATAAAGCATCAAGTAACTTTCAGAATAAAGTTTCTATATTTAGTCAGCAATTTTAAATGTCTTTTGTTTTTGCATTTAAAGAATAAAGTATTTTTTTTATTATTGTAGAAATATAAACTATTCAGTTAATACCTAACATTATTTAAAATGGTGATATTACATACTCAAAATTACTGTATTACAGCACATATAAAAACAAGGGTTAAATATATCTCTATAGCATTATGTATATAGAAGTTTACATACTTAATATTTACTACCAATATGTTTCGCAGTAAAGTATATACTATGTTAACCTTTAGTTTTGCGATAAAACATATGTTTATAGGTAAACGTCTTCTGAGATGTTCAAATTATTTCTTATGTTTTATAAATGCCGAATATTTAACAGAAAATTTAAATATATCAATTATTAAAATAAGTGTCAAAATAGCGCATAGTTTTGCTAGAATGTTTAATTGAATTGAAATTTTCCAGTTTTATTTAATGATAAATAAATTAGTAATAAGCTAAAATCGTCAATATTAGCCGGATGTAATCAGTTACTTACAGTATTTAACCACCTAAAAAAGGGTTTTTGGACTAATTAACAATTTGTTTATTAGTCCAAAAACCCCTTTTACATGGTTAAATAAGTATGAATAAATTGTTTAACTATATTTGAAGTAATATAAAGAATAAATTAAAAATGGTGTACACTAATAAGTAAGTTTAACTCTTTACGAATATAGTATTTTAGAGATGGATTTATCCATTAATAATTGATGTTTATTTAAGTACAACTAGTGTATAATTACGTAAAAATAAGAAAATATTCAATTTCTTTCCTTTATTTCAAAATAAATAGAAAGGCATTTTTGCATCTATCTATAAGTACTACAGATAATTCGAATCTGAGTAGTGATGTATTTAACTATCCAGGAAAATTCGGAGAAATAATCTAATTTGAAAGTAACAGTTTCATTTAAAATATTTAAAAATTGGAGAAAGTTTTACAATATTCTGACCAAGTTCCAGTTGAGATGAAAAGTGGAAATGGATGGACGACCATCGAGACTTGTAATCTGGGGCACTGTTACAAATTTTGAAACTTTTAAAAAGATCTTTTTCATTGTTGACCACTTTTTATATCAAGCGAAACGTTTCTATTATTCTACTAGATTTACAAAATGAATATTTTTATCATTTATTTTGCAAACAACTACTTTCTGATGTTATCTCTTTTTTTCTCTCTCTCTCTGAAACAAGAGCATTCAGAATTAAAATTTGGCTTGTCCTAAACCAGATCCTGAAGTAAATTATATATTACCAGGGAATATAATTATTTCGAAACCAAAAATCTCTCTAACAATAACTGTTTGAGGTTTTAGCTTTTGTTGTAAACAAATTTAAAACGGTAATATTAGCAAGAAATTCATTAATTTAAAATAATCAGACTTGAAAAACATAGAAAACTATAGTTACAGATTTAGATTCATTGAAAAATCTAAGGAAAGAATTACCTAGAAATTCAAATGAACTTTACTCAAAAGCATTATTGTAAAACAAATATTTAACAAAATCAATATTTAAGAAGTTATTTAACTGTTTTCCTTGAAAAATATATGGGATTATACGTATTTTATTATAGTAGAATTGGTTTCGTGTTTAATGTTTCTAAATATAAATTTGTATTTTAAAATATTTATCGAATTTTTGTTTTAAATACGTTTTGATTTTCTTATTTTATTTAATACGAAAAAATATATATATTTCGTTGAAATCATATAATTTTACGAGCGTTTTAGTGTTTTATCTATAAAGAAATTAATAGATTTTTCTATTATTTAATTGAAGAATCGTGGGGAAATAGTGCTCAGTGTAAACTTTCAACTTTATATTTTTAAAATATAGATTTTAAGTATCGTGAAGATGTTACAGAATTTATTTAAGAAAATTGTTTTTCTTAAGTGGTGTTGCATTTATCTTTTTTTCTTTTTTTTTTTTTTACGATTCCGGGAAGGAAATTATTATAGCATAAGCTTTTAACTGAGAAAAAGTTCTAAAACGAGGAAATAAAGCAAAGTATCTACTTTATTTAACGTTTCTCCAGGCATTTACATATATATATATATATATATATTTTCAAAACTGTAATTTATACTGCTCGCACCTGATCTTTGTTGTTGTTTGACATGTGGCATTAAGTACACTTCCTTTTTACCTCTCTTCGCCCTGTGGGTACTGAGTAGGCCATTTTTAGCAAGTTCATTACGGGTTCAGCCAGGCCCACAATGGGACGATCGGTTTTCGTCACATATGGAACACCTAAATAGGGGCCAGTTTCCCATAAAAGTCATCCCCAGATATCGTCTTGCTGTAACCAAATACACTTAAATCACGAATGAAAAATTCGGTCCTGTTATATAACCGGCCCAATTTTCGTCTATTTTTGAATACCGCCAGACCCGGACGTTAAGAATGAACATACGATTCGGATTCGGAATGGAATTCGAAAGCGGATTTCCACAGCTATGCACTACTTTAACGTGTTAATATCTTCCTAAATAAAATTTAAAATCATTTGATCCATATCGTAATTTTCTTAACATAACTTAAGATTTATTCGGAGATTAAATTTCATTACTAAAACAGATTTATATTTAATCTTAATGAGTCATAAAATGCTGTTGTGCAATTTAAATAATTGAACGAAAGTTAATTAGATTGCATGCATTATGATAAAATAATAATAATATATCTTGGAAATCCTAAACTGAATAATGACTATTGTTTGTTTACATTTTTAAATTAATGTAAATTATTAAAAGTAGTGACATTTCTCAATTTTTTTTTAAAATAGGAGTTAGTTAAAATAACTGAATTTTAAATCAGTAACAAGATATAAAATATTTAGGTTTAAGAAATTACATATGATTTTGTAATCATAATATGAATCACTTGGATTAAAAAAATAATATAAATATGAGTATTAAATAAATAAATTCGTTTTTAAAAATGTATTGATGCTCATTGCCGGTTTAGATTCAAAAATGACTGTGTACTTGAAACATGTTTCAACTCTGTTATTTTCGTTTTTCATTGTCCTAATTTTAAAAAATACTTTTGTAAATATAATGAAAATTCTCACATTCCATTTCACGCAATGTTTTAATCGATAACATCAGTTCTCCAATTTAATTAAGGAAAATTAATAACTCCATTTAAAAAACTCATTCACAAGAACACCAGTAAAAAAAAAATTCTTTCATTCTTTTCTTCCCTATAATTTTGAAATTACTAAAATAAAACTAAATTGAGAGTAAAATATTTAAATTCAAACAGGTAATTTGCCGTTAACTTCCGTTTATTACTTAGGGAGAATGGCCTGAATTCATTGTTCTTCATTTTCATTGTGGTCGATCTGCTAAATAATTAGTTGAGCTATTATATACAGTATTATGACCACAATACTACCCTACTTATAAAGTGTTTTTTTAATAACTTATTTCTATTATTATTGTAATTTGTCGTAAATAATGTTTAGACAGATAATAATTAAATTTGTTTAAAAAAAATCGCTTATAAAAATATTTTTAATAAGGCAGATGTTCAATGTAGGAATATGGCTATAAATAATATATAATATAAATTAATAAAGGAAGTGAAAAATTAATTAAATTAGATTTTTATGTCACGAATAAAAATTATTAATTAGATTCTTACATAAATTCCAAAATGTAGAAGTTTGAGTAGTGTTTTGTATACTTCTAATCGTAAATATTTAGTCTGTATTTAAGAATATATTAATTTTTTAGAATATTACGTATAAATCTTATATAAAATTAACATAAATACTGTATATTATACATTTAACATTTTACAACATCGAAATCTTTATAAACAATTCAAAATCTTTAGTGGTTTAGGTGTGATAATGATGAGAAGTTTCACTTTAGTTTTTACTTTCAACACACTAGAAATTTTATTAATAGATACACCACAGGATAAAAGAGAACCATTGGAAGATACTTAAGAAGAAAAAGTGAATAAACCATCCGAAACGTATGCACAGTCGGTGTCCATTTGTTGTAATACCCAATTGGCCATCCGTGGACGATGGATCTCATTCCAAAATTATAAACAATCGTATAAAATATGTTTCCAGGTAGAACAACTACTAGTGCATGGCCACGTCCCAATTTCTGTTCAGTCGAAAATTTAATCTGATTTAACATTACGTCATTTGCTTAAAAAGAAGTTTCGGCTTTTTTTTTCTTTGAAAAATTCAAATTTTTGTGTTAGAGTAGTTCTTCACTAGGTGCTGCGGGGTGTGGGACAAACACCTCATCAGACAAGCTTTTTTCTCCGTGTTATTAGATTTTAATCCAAGATTTATGTACGTCAAAGAATTCAGGTCGTAAACTATCAGTTTTATTGATAAAATGAAAAACAGTAGCCACACCTTATTACACTTAATTTTCTTATAAGTAGGAAAATTGCACAAAATGGGAAGTGAAAAAATATATATTTTTTTTTCAATCATTACATCGAATTTCATAATGCATTTGAATAATCTCTAAATTGTTGAGGCTTTACTTATAACATAAAAATTTGATTTAATGCAGTGTATTTAAATTCAAATCTACAATTATAACATCGCTTAAATATAAGTTTATCAGTTTATCTGTTAAAAATAAATTAATTTATTTAAATTCTCTTCTTTCGGAGCATTATTTTAATATTAAGTTCCTCTTATTAAATATTTTCCTCTTGACATTTTTGTGAATTCTCTTCTTATTCTTCAAATTTTATAAATAAACGAATTGGCCCTTTTAATGGAACAATTTTGTTCTATTTTCTAATTTTTTAAAAATATTTTTCATTTAAAAGTTTGAAAGAAATATTTTGAAATGTCTTAATGTCTATTAATCTTCTCAATTACAGTATAGATCTCGTATTAGATCATATTTGGTTAACCATTGATTAAATCAATTATATTACAAAATATTACATAAAAAGGAAAGCAAATTTAAGGAAATTATCAATTTAATTTTCAGATTCATTCAGGCATTCATGTACAGTACAGTACGTACGGTATTACAAAATGCTGATCGCATTTCTGGCATTTATAATTATACAAGAGAGAAAAAGTTTGATTAAAACAGAAACTTCTCTCGTTTTATCTAAATAAAAATTCAAATACTAATGCAATGCAAAATTACATTCAATAGTGTTTAAGTCCGTACACATATAATTAAAATGTAATATAAAATGCACTTTAGAACTTAGTTTGCTCCATTAAAACTATTCTCGATATCGTTGTTTCTCGATATTCATTCAATAAAATATTTTTAAAAATAAGTACAGTATATTAATTTAACGATTACTTAAAAAAAATTATTGGGTTATAATACCTAAAATGTCTTCTGTAAACTAAACGATAACAGTTACGTCCACAGATGCGTTATTAAATCCAAATATATTTGTATTCTCCGAAACTATATAAATTATTATTATTATTCTCTTCTTGCCGTTAGCAACAAACTTAAAGTATTTAAGTATTGCAAAACGTGATAAGATATACAGAAATAAAAATAATTAAATTAATGCTTAACGAAATTGATGAAATAGAGCAAGGAGTGAGTGATAAAAACAATTATTTCATACGTTTGAAAATTAGTAAATTATATGGAGTTAACAAACGTAACAAACAGGATGAATTATATATTTAAACAATAAACACTCGGAGCTATGATTACATATCACCTACAGCAACTATTAAAATATAATTTCAACCATTTTTTTTTTTAATTTAAGAATGAAGAAATATCTTGATTTATATTTATTTATTTTTATCAATAACTGAATCAATACTTAAACACAGTATAACTAACAGAAGGTAGTATGACTTCTTTAAGTTTTAACCGTTTAAATTTAAAAACTAACAAAAACTAAAATAAAATTCTTAACTTTATTTTTGAAACTGTATTTTTCATATGAATAATCCTGATATAGTCCTAAATATATTAAATTATGTATTTTAAATATTAGCTGTACGAAAGTTTTCATTTATAAACAAACAAACAAAAGGCATCATTGATATAATTTTATTTCAATTTGAAGATATATGTCAATGACATTACATAAATCAGTGTATAAATTATTTTCTTTTTCTCTTTTAATTAAAGTCATTCTAAAGAAAAAAATAAATCTTCCTTAAGATTTTACTTTCTTCCTTATAAATTGGAATAGCGAAAGATTTACATCTGATAAATTTTCACGGGATTACTTTAATTTATTTAAGAATTTGGATTTTTCCAGTAAATGAATCCATGTCATTTAAAATATTGTTTTAGTAATTTATATTTAATTTATCCCATTTTCTTTGGATTGTTGTAACTCACTTCAAATCATGATTTCGAAATGAATATATTAATATTTTAAATTTTAAAGTTAAAAAAATTTTTCTGCAAAAGTATACAAGTTAATTTAGTTAAATTAGCTAAACGTTATATTTGGGTGTTAACATTATATCACTTAGCCTATAAAGCATATATTTCCAATATAAACCATTATTGAAAACTTAAGCTTATGTAAAAGAATTTTTTGTAACTTTAATTCTCATAAAATAAGACAATTTCCTTTTTAGAATGAAAATATTCCTTAGCAGAGGTGTCTATCCGGAGAGAGAGCCTTTGGAGCGCTGGGCCCATTGGGTTTAGCGCTCCAGGATCTCTCGCATATAACAAGATCACATCATCATCTTGTTATATCGTAATTAAATAAATTCGAATTTGTCATCATCAATTACCATACTATACTATTACAGCGAATAATTTCTCTAGATGCATTATAAATAACGATATTTTAACTACTTAAAACGAGCGTAATTATGATTAATTAGGCACGGGTTGCCGAGGAGGCTAGCCTACCACTTTGAGAACCCGCGACCTCATCGGGAGGAACAACTCCAAGAATTTTTCGTAGCAGTCTGTCCCTGTCGTGATACGTGTTAAATCTTATATTTTATGATAACGTACTTAAAACTATAAATAATTAAAATAAATGTTTTATTTATTTCTAAAAACACCTCTAAATTTTAAAAAATTCCTAGTTTAGAGCAATGCGTAACCATGCGAAAAAGTCTTCTACAACTTATGTGATATTCTGAATGATCATTTTATCAGTAGATATAATAATGATGATTAAAAGATAATTATTTCGAATAGTTGTCATAAATATGTAATAAAAACTACTCATTTATGATTTAAAGAAGATTATCGTATTACACAATCTGTACATAGAATGATGAATCTTGAATAATTAAGTATTCAAAATAATCTTATACAATATTTTTATATCGAATAGAGGTATTATTTACTCATTTTATACCGAATTATATTTTCATCTGACTCAGTATTGTTGTAATACTTTATATGCATCTGTTCACAGATTATTATTGGAAACATTTGTGATACTTTATTTGGATTATTAACTGAAACATTAACTGAAAAAATATCTTTAAAATGTTTCGTGTAAGTTTCATGCTATTAAAATTTATCAATTTAGAAAGTTATTGATTTTTCTTTCAATCAGTGGAAAAGGATTTATACTTGGATTTGTACTTCCTCGTGAAAATGATTTTTTCCCTCTATAACTGTTTACAAATCAAAAGGCGGAAAAAATGTTTTCTATTTTTACGTATCAAATTTAATGATTTCTTTTTTTTTCTGTAAATTCGGTAAAGTTATCTAGAGATTCATCTCGAATTTTTTCCTATAATTCCAATCATCTTGTATGAGGAATTTAGATTGTTGAGCATTAACCTCTTCTTTCTGGTGTTTTCTTAAAAAGTTTTCCTTTGTTCAACGTAACATCACTAACGTTTTTTATAGAAAAATTTCCTTTTTCTGTTTCATTAAATTTTTAATGTAGAAAACGGTTTTCTTAGCATATAAATTCTTTTAGTTTACTGTCCCATTTAGTTTCAACTCGGATGAAAATGGCAATTGTATGTAAGCAGCTTTAAGTTATGCAAATTAATTAAACTTTATACCAGTGCCTGATTAAAGAAATTTTTGTGCTTTAGGAAAAAATTGTGGCCCTCAATCTCCAGAAAAGAATTTTGTTTACTCCATTTACTGAATCGTTTTGTAAATGTTTATTTTATTTATAAGTGAATTTATAAATCCATTTACTGACCTCTGTCAGATTCGAACCCTTGCCTAGTTTCCCTATACTTAAATCCAGCCTTACTTCATATTTATAAAATACATTAATATAATTAGAATTTTTTTTAAAAAAAATATACAGATTTTTTTAAGCTCGAGAACATTTCAAAATCATAATAATTCTATTTTTAATTAGAGAAAAGAATTTTTAAAATCAGTTAATAATGATAGGTTCAAAATGTTATCTTTAAACATTTTTATTTTTAAATTTCTTTGTAAGATTATAAAATAAAATTATTAATTACGACTTTATCTATTGATATATGATACGATATCCTAAATTTTTAGACATAAATTTTAACTATAAAAAAACGTTTTTTCCGAATTTTCCTACTTTAGAAGTTCCGCTCTGAAAATCGAATAACAAAAGGAAATCTACAGAAATCTTAATAAACAATATCAAATAAATACCAAAATAGTATTTTTAAAAAAAAGTTTAAAAAACTGATAATTACTTTTAGCACAAAAAAAAAATTAAAAAGGAAAATTATTTAATGGTTTTAATTTTTTATGTTTTAAAAATATAAATGTCCATTTATCATAAAGATGTTCTTTAAAATTAATCCATTCTTAATATTATTTAATATATATACTTATATATAATATAATATTATATTATATATAACATTATTTTCATATAATATTCTTAATTTTATATTTTTATATCTACCAATTGTTTGGTGTAATTTAGCCCTCTTGTGCTATTAAGTCCCACTACTATAACTTTAATTTTATAATAAATATCAATTAAAGTCAGAATATTTAAATTATTTAATTAAAATTATTTAAAAAAATCAAGTATTTTATATATCATCTTAAAGATTAATAATTTAGTTTATTCTCATTTCAGTTTGAGATCAATTATAGTTTAATTGGAACTTTTTTTAAAACAAAGTTATCGTGTCCATTGTAGATAGATGATAAGAAATAATTATGAATTATATTCTTCTCGTAGCTTTTTATATAAACACATTACAGTTAACAAAGGATTTGGATTTATATTTAACTCGTTTAGAGTCAGTTTAGAGTCAGATCTTCGTTGTAATGATTATTATTAGAACAAGGATAAGTCGTGGATTATCATAACTACACTAGAATAACTATAAATATTTCTAATGAATTTATCGTGCTCGAGTAAAAATGTATAAATTTATATATTATAAGAAGGGAAATAAAATACTTTCGTGGACAGTAAAATTTAATTTTTTTTTTGAATCAGACGAAAAATACGAAACAAATAAATGAAGTTGTAACTTAAATAATTAAAGGATTTTTCCTGTTACGACCGATTTGATTGTCAGTTTTTAATGTCAAACTAATATTTAACACGAATTCTCGTCGAAGATGCGATATAAATTCCGAGTAGAGATCATGCAGATGTACAATATAAATAGTTAATTGTATTCTTTATCTTTTTCCTGACACATTTACGTCATATTCAAACACGCTAAGATAATTTTGTCGCAGCCCAAGGGTATTTTGCGTCCTGATTGTGCATTATGGAGCAGATGTTACGGCTAAATACTTTTTCTTTCTGATTGATCTGTTTGTGGTTTTTATATTTTCTTAGGTTATTCACCCGCTTATAACCTAAAGCTTAATATAGCTTATACTTTATTTCTAGTATTTATACGATAAGCATGATTATAATTGATAATAAATGGTTATCGTTACTTAATGAGACAAAATTAGATTTCAATATAAAGGATTATTATAGTTCTTTTTACCAAAATAATCGGAAAGTTTTTATTTTAGAGATGATACAACGATTTAAACATCTGTAAATATTTGCCATTTTTCAAAATATTGAAACAAAATTTGAGCTAATTATTTCTTTATAAATTAGATTTTATCGTTATAGTTTAAAAAATACATGAAATTTTTATAATTACTGTATACAAATGGACACAATGCATAAAATATGTCCATCTGTAAAATGTTTTATACTTATTTTACAAATGAAATTTAGGATCATAAAACATTTTCTACTCACTTGTCTATTCTTCCTATTAATTTAAAACATTATAAAAACTATCTTAAATAATAAAATAACTTATTTTACTATTTAAATATCGGTGAATTTAGTAAAATCGATTGCTTATTTAAAATAAATAACTTCGAATTAGCTATTAATTTAAAAGTTACAATATTTTTCCATCGTTTCCTGATGTCGAATAATTAATGTAATTAATAAGAGAAGTATTTCAATTATGAAAAATTTTTCGTACAATAAAATTTAATAAATTTATTCTCTATAAAAACATAAATTCTTCAAAAAAATTGTTCAGTTTTTTCCAAATTTCTTTTTTGCATGAAAAGTTTTTAAATATTAAAATAAGTTTTCAGTTTACAAGTGATCTTATATTACGATTACAAGTGATATTCAGTTTACAAGTGATCTTATATTACCATGAGCCAATCACAGCCCGTGTACCGGGCTGTGATTGGCTCATGTATTTAAGTGACTCGTACAACACGGATTCATATAATACGGAACGTATCTACCGTGTTATAGTGGGGTCTACTGTATATTTCTTATCAGAGAGATCTAAACACGAAATAAATATTGAAAATCTTAATTGATCCAAATAAAAAAAGGTTAATGTTACCTATGGTTCCAAGATGGCGGCTCGTTTCTGATTCCAACAAATAGAAGAAGGGATACAGTGGAGACGCGCGTTCTAACCTAACCTAACCTAACCTATTCTAATAAATTACCATAATTATTACCAACAAAATTATTAGAATAGGTTTAGGTTAGGTTAGGTTAGAACGTGCGTCCCCACTGTTTCCTAGCTGGAATCAGATGAGCCGCCATCTTAGAACCATAGGTAACATTAACCTTAAAAAAAATAAATAAAAATTAAAAATATGTGTATATATTACGCTTCCAACATAAGAGTAAATTAGAAAAAATAAATTTTTTTATAATTTTATTATATAGATAAATATTTATCTTTATTTAACTAAATTTAAACCGAAAATACACTATTATAACTATACGAAGGGTTATCTATTTAATAGCGTTGTAGTGATCAAGTAATTAAATGAATTTGCACCGATTTTTATCCTAATATATTCGAGATAGCGATGTGCTAGCTCAAACAAATTTCAATCACTAGCTCAAATTCTAAAATACTTCATTCAAGTTTTATGGAGTTTCAGAATTCTTTAAAGTAGTTAATTTTGGAATTGTAAATAACTTTTTAAACACGAATAGATAAATAAGAAAAAAAAAATTATAAAGGAAAGTAAATTACGAAAAAGTATGTTTAAAACTTCAATTGGGTGTATTTTTAATTTTTTATTTATTTATTTTTCTTTTCAAATTTGGGTGTTTCTCTTTGAGAGGGTGTTAAAGCGTCGAAGTTTCTCACGGTTTTCTTTTCATATTAATTTGTTCTATTTTTATAGAAATTTCGGTTATTTTACGCTGCACAAATACGGAACGGTTTATCTTGTTTTTGTGTTCACATCCAAGGTTTTTCATTTTTTTTTTTTTTTTTTCTTTTATTTTTAATGCTGAAAACCTTGTTTTAATAATTTTGAAAATGAATTCGTAAGTGATGAACTAGTTTCTAACTTGTTAAAATTGTTTTAAGGAGAATTTGATGGAAAAGTGCGATAGTAAAGAACAAAAGAGCAATAGGGTGTTCAAGTAATAAACAGGAAGAGATTTTATTTTTAAAATGGAACAATGAATAGAAATCAAATAAATTATAGTGAGAAAGTTCGTTTAACTGTGAATGATAATAACAATTTTATTTTTATAAATACATTTACAAATATAATCTCTCTCTTAATGTGATCTAAAGGCGTTAAACTTTGAAATTTAATTACTCATTACAATTTGCAATATAATATTCTCTTAGTTAAAAATATAAGTTATGAAAATATTCTCTTATAACTACAATTAATTAATACGGACTGTTTTGTGAATTCGTTTTGAGATTTATCATCATTAACAAATTATAACAAGTTTATGCTATTTATATTTGAAATTTCCTGATTGTCATTCAATTTATACGTTAAATAGGGTTTTAACTGTGTTTCTTTTCTCATTATGTATTATTTACTTATAAAGTAAGATTATATTTTAAAATTATTAAAAAGCGAAAGTCTTCCTTTCGCTCCATGTGAACACGGGGGAAATTAATTGGATAATTCAAATAGTTAAGTAGGAACGAAACATTGAAGTTTCGATAAAAGCCATTAATGCAATTATTTCAAAGCATCACTTTCGGAATTACGTCCCTAATGTTCTTATCAGGAGATATATTGAATGATTTTTTCATTGATTATTCTCCTTTAACGTTTATGATTAATCATTTACTATACAAATGACATCTATGAAAAATCATAAATTACAACGATAATTTTTAAAAAAATTATTCAATATATGTTATATTAAATAAAGTCAATGAAGAAAGTATTTGTTAAAGCTTTGTTGTAAATATTGTAAATGTTGAAATTAATATATTATTTTTGAAATTTTACTTAATTTAGGCGGAAGAGAATCTTTTGTAGTATTTTCCCCAGTAAACATAAAACTTAACTATTCAAAATTAACGGAAAAAGAGACATTTTTATGATAGCAATTTAAGATAAGTGGAAATTATTCTTGTGATTAGGGGGGAAAAGACATGCTATTATATTTTCTTTCATCGTTCGATAATGGATTTACACGTTGATCTCTCATTTTTTACTATATAAACCCATTTTATTTTTAATTTTTCAGTGATATTTACTGATGTATTTATTTATTATAATTATAATTTATTAATAATAACAGAAAAAAATTATTTTGTCTTATTAAACTTTGTAAAATTTTTTACGGCAGTATTCTGATATTCGATAGCAGAATATAATTTATACAATGTGGAAATTTTTGATAAACTTGTATTAAAGTTTAACTTCAAATAAGAAAAATTGTACGTTCTACTTTATATTCAGCTAAAAATAAATTTACGTTTGAAATTACAGTTTTCATACAAGCTTATATAAAACTACATAGTCGCTATGTACTTAGTTTCTATGTATAGGATGTTTTAAATAAATTGACCCAGTCTTTATCATTCTTATACGTAGTAACGTTTTATTTCGACGTGTTTTTATAATATCATATTAAAATTTATTTTTATTGATGTACTTTTTATAACTTTAAAATATCATAATCGATTTTTTATTATTTTCCAGATTAAATAGATAATGAGAAAAAATGTTTTTCGATGTTTTCTTATTGTTTATTAAATCTAAAAATAATAATAAAATATTCGAAAATAATTTTTATGTTGATTTTACGGTTTCTTTTTGAAAAATCACTTGTATTATGACTGCATTCGTGTGTAAACATTCGTTGGTTGAATGCCTCACGAATATAATAGCCACAATGCAAATAGTTTATGACAATAAGACTCGTAAAATCAACATATAGAATAGTCTTCGGCCATTTCATTGTTGATTTTAGACTAAACGGATGGACAATTTTTTTTTATTGAATTATCTTTTTTAGATGAAGATAAAAATTCATACTCCTATAGCAAGTTGTGAGCTTCAAAAAATGCAATAATTAATTAATTAGAAAACTTTTAAAATTATAAAAAAAATAATAATAATGTATATCGATAATGCAAATGTTGTAAATAATTTAATTCGATATTTGAAATCTTCATCCGAACTATTGAAAATCGTATCATATTCGAACGAGATAAAATCTAAACTACTGTATCATATATGTAGACAATGTAAATTCATGTTGATAATCTGGAATTTTATAATGAAAAACCTGATTGACATATAAATTTCCTCAATTATAATAAATTAGAGTCATTTTCTACATTTTTGTTTAAATTCGGTAAAAAATCTTTTCGAAAATTCATAATAGGCGTATATTTTCCAAACATCTTGTAGTTTTGTATATATTTCATGTACATTTATAAGTATCTTTTGTGGCTGTGGTTATCGTAATATACACTGTAAATAAAATTTATACTTTGTTAATTCGAAATAATCACGAAAATAATAGAAATTAATAGAAAATTATATTATTATTATAGTAGTATGTTAAATCTGTGTGCATTTAGTTTATTATACAGTAATTTTACTGTTATATTGCAGCTGAATTCTTTTATTTCTAATTGCAATAAACTATTATTATGTTGTAAATAACAAATATTAAATATTGAAGTTGCTAGTGTACTGCATAAACATTCATTAATGGTATTGATATATAAATCACTCCTTAATTGTTTTCAATGATTCATCTGACTTTTAATAAATTTTGAATAATTTAAATAATCTAATGTAGAACGTTACTTGGAAATCTCATTTAAAATTTTAACGTTTTTAATTGAAGATAAAAATTCATAGATCCATCAGATTATACGTTATGAACAAATTTTATCACTGTGTAAATATTTAATAAATTATATCTGAAAATTTAAATATTTATTTTAGATTTTATATTAATTGTTTAGATTTGTATTTGATAATATTATCTATATACGGTGTATATTAATTAAATTTTAAGAATAATAATATAAACATTCAACCTGTAAGCATATAATTTTTATAAGAGAATATTTTATTATTATTTTTAAGGTATTACAATATTACTGAAACTCAGCTTCAATAATATTTAAAGGAAAAAAAAAAAAAAAAAAACTTGAAATTTGTAGATTCTATTGTAGATTCAATCAAAAACAATATCCAGTAGTAACATGAAAGTAAATGACTAAAAACTAAATCTAAATTATAAAACTTAGAATAAAATAAAATATTTTAATAAAATTTGGAAGATAAAAATAATCATAATTCTGAATTTGTCCTTCGTACCAGAAATCAGAATATATAAAAATACGTATATTATTATCATTGTATTATTCGTATTTTCGGTTATATCGGTCTTTATTTTTCAACATCCGACCGCTTCATTGTGTGCTTGAACAAACTCACGATGGGCTTGAAAAAAAGGCCCTCTCTGTGCCGACAGGGCAGAAACAGTAAAAAAACTGGGCCTTGCTTTCATATAGGGCTCATCTTAGTGTTCATTCATTACTAATATTTTTATTATATATCTGTATGTACATATAATGTACGAAAAAAAACTGGACGGAAGCTTCAAAAGTGCTTAAAAAATAATCCTTGACATATGAAATCAACAGGAAAGTGCAATATTTTTTTTATTTATAAGATCAGAGAATAACTTACATTTATAACCACAAATTGTTTTAATACTTTCGTTAGTTATTGATTAAATTTTATATTATTTTTCGCAAAGTTCCAGTACATTATGATAGTTCCAGCACATACGATTTTAATTTTGTCCACTATGGACAAATCTTGTCGCAAATATATATATATATATATATATGAAAAATTAAAAGAAAAAACTGACTAATATGACCGAGAGATTAAAAACAAACTTCTGGCCCAAATAATTGCAAAAAAAGTATTGATTTTCAGGCCAAATCATGAAAATCCGGATCGAATTCAAAACGGGATTCCTCGTTTAGATTAAAAAAATACTCTCTTTACCTCACGGCCATCCGGCCGACAGTTAACAATTCTAATCGAAAACGAAACTTTCCTTATTTTTATAGAGTAAAATTTAAAGACTTTCACTTGGCATCAATATATATATATATATATTTTTTTTTTTTTTTTAAAAATCAGAATAATAAAAGAAACAATACGTTTCGAAATAAAAGTTCTTAAGATAATTTCCGTATTCGGTTTATACCATTAAAAACTATATTGCAAACATTATTTGGATACTTTACACTTTAAAGAAAATGGTAAACGGAAAAAGGAAAACTTTTAATTAAGTTTATGGTTCTTCGAACTCAACTACAACTAAGAATACAGAAAATGGCTTCTTAAAATTATCAATTATTCGAGCGTGTCCGATAATCAATATTTTGCTTCAAATAACTAATAGTTTCTTTGTCTTTCGTGTTTTCGTGAAAGGGAAAAATAAAAGGATCTTTTTTTTAATGCTTCCATTGTTTGTCTTCATCTTAATTAGTTCCTAAATAGAGCATAATTTGATTTAATCATTGAACCCTTTCAGCTATTTAAAATATTTAGCTTATAATTTAATTTAATTTATATTAAAACTGCTAAAAACTATTATGTGAATTTTGTAGTAATATATATATATATATATTAAACATATATTGTATAAATATATAATTGATAAATCATTAAAAATTCTATTCATTTTGTAGAATATTAGTTGAGTATTAGAGTATATCCCCGAAGAAAAGGTGGAGTCTGTTCTAAATAGATGCTAAGTAGGTCCTCTTGCTGGAAATCTTTTGGAATAACATGCTGTCAAATATTCAGATTTGTTTCATTAAATGAGTACATAAATATTAATAAAATAACTTTTAGTTTCGTTTGAGATTACATCGAAATTGCAGCGATGGAATTATATACGTAATCAAATATATAAATTAAAAAATGTATGGTACTTCAGATACAGAAATTGTTTTATTTTTCATCATTAAAGAGTAATAATTAGATATAAATTTCATTTCTAATGAAAATATTTATATCTAATTTTTAGAATAAATTAAAGAAATGATGATAAAACTTAAAGATACATCCCATAAAATTTAAATTTTAAAATAATAAAACAACACTCCTAACTCCAATGATATAAATGTCTTGTTATTATGATATATTATATTCATATTTTTAAATGTTGCTCAATACAAAATGATAAGTATTCTGTCTTTATCAGAATACGTATTTTATATTTTAATTATTACATATAATTATTCTTTATTTTAAATTTGTACGTTAAGCTTTAAAATTGTTCATGGTCAAAGAATAATCATCCTTTGATTATAAAATATTTTCATTGTTGTCATTGTTGTCAAATGTTTCATTGTGTGTATAAAATATTTTCATTGTTAAAAATTTTTCATATAACTAAAATGTCTATACTTTCTTATTCCTCAGAATTGCTTCATTCTACATATAACTGTTTTTCCTTTAATATATTTACCATAAGAAATTTATGATTATTATGACTTAAAACATTAGCAACATGCAATGATAAATAAACTATCCCCCAATTATCTATCTTTGGTTTTAGTTACTGTTAATTTATATCTACAAAGATAATTGATTTATGTATGTAGATTATCAGTATAAAATGAAAGTAAACTAAAAAAATATCTAACTAGTAACAAGTCAAATAACCTTATCAGATAAAGCGCTCAGTATTTATAATTGATGAGCCAACACGACATAATAAATTCGTGACGATTTTCCTCAAGTTATAAATCATAAAATAAAATTATTAATAAATAAGTTAAATAATTTAACATATTTTTTCATTATTTAAAATCAGTTTAAATATGTAATCGATTGATTTAATTATTAAACTTTATAACAAAATTTAAGTGATTGATAGTATGTTTTTTTCTTTGATCACAAAAGACAAAGTTACGCTGCATCAAGTCAAGCAAAACGTATATTAATTACTAAGTTTTGACAGGAAAAAAACAAACTATATTAAATTAGACTTATATTGCAATTATAATAAATACGATTATTCGACGAAGATAAGATTCTTTTATGTGAAAAAGTAAGAATAATATAAAATACTTTTAAGCAATAACGGAAATGTTATACTTCGGAAATAAAAGGAAAAAGGAGAAATTTTGCGAAATAGAGACCATTATATAAAAAACAATCACATTAAAAAATTTCCCTTTTCTATTTTGTTTTTTTTTTCCTTTGCAAATTAATGGATTATGTAATCGGGTCTTGAACTGTTTAACAAATTTTAAATCGTCCAGTAATTTATTTTTATTTTATTTTTTAAGTTTAACTTATAGTAATTACGTTTAATTATATATCATAGAAATATTTAATTAAGCCTGCAGGATTTAATTGAATGGATTACAATTTCTTTAATGTACAGAAACAATTGAATAATTTTTTTGAATTAAGTAGGTTTATAAAGTAATAACTTGCTTATAAAAATTATTAATTTATAAATTTAGAAACGTTGGGATTCGTTAGTTATGCCTAGCACGAAAGTTTATAAATCACGTAAAAGACTTTTCAAATTATAGAAAGAATATTAGGTATTATTTACTAAAATAATCACATCTTTGGGACAATATGTTTCAGTCCATTTATTAAAAATGAAAATTTGAGAATTCATCTGAATGAAGTGGGTCAAGGTTGTAATTATATCTTAGGTTTTAGCTATTCATTAATTTAAATTATTCTCTGAAGACAAAGATTTCAACATTTTTCTCTCGTTTTAAGATTTGATTTTTATAGATCTTAAAACAAGTTTTAGTCTTATTATATAATAATTATATCAATTGTAGACTTCACTCTGCTATGATATTAAACCAATAATGTTAAATCTATTGGTATACGTACGTTAGGATTATTCTTACGTTCTAAGAATTTCAATACGTATACAATGCCAATTATATTAATTATAATATGTAATTTCTAGAAAGAAATAAAGAATTAAATTTTAAATTAAAATACATTTTAAATTCTGTAAATTGCAAATTATTTACTCCTGAAATATCTTTAAAAGTACTGTATTTCAATTGAAATCCGAATATAATGAATTTATTTAATTGTTAATGAATTAACATAAAGGAGTCTTCTTAGTTGAAAACTATTTTCTATACTATTTCTTGATTCTATCTATTCTATATAATATTAAAACTTCTAAAACACACTTTAAAAATTAATTTATAAGTTTTTTTTGAAGTTATTTGATAAATTATTTAAAAGAATGAACTTTAAAATGAGTAAAATTTGTTCTTGTAATTATGATCTTTAATTATTCCATATTAAGTATTATATTATTAAATGAATTTAAAGAATATAATATTTAATCGTTTTGTCTAATTTAAATTATATGTTGTTCAACAATAGTTTTAAATTTGATAAATTAATTCTCTTTAAAATATTACGATATAATTTAATCACAAACTATAGAAATGCAATAAAGGAATTTGTAAAATAATAATTATTATTTTTCACAATTAATTTTAAAAATTATTTCTTCATTTGAGCTTGGAAAATTTAAATATAGGCCTATATTATTATTTTTTAAATAAATTATCTCGGATATGAATTAGTATATATTTTCATAGTTGAAATTATATGAAGTATAATAATAGTATTTGTTATAATGATTTTTAGGTTAATGTTACCTTTGGTTCCAAGATGGCGGCTCGTCTCTGATTACAGCAGATAGAAGAAAGGAAACACGTTTTAACCTAACCTAACCTAACCTATTCTAATAAATTATCATAATTATTACCAACAAAATTATTAGAATAGGTTAGGTTAGGTTAGAACGTGCGTCCCCACTGTTTCCTTGCTGGAATCAGATGAGCCGCCATCTTGGAACCATAGGTAACATTAACCGATTTTTAGAAAATTAAAAATGAATCGATAAAAATTTTGATGATAATAATTAAAATAAATATACTTGAAATTTAATTAAAATTAAGCGTTATAATAAAATTAATACGCATAATAAATTATATATTAATGTCATGAATGCATTTCTTTATAATTTGTCGGGTATAGTTATTATGATTTTGTATTTCTTAACCGATTTTAAATAAAATAGTCTTATTGCTTCTTAATTTACATTTAGATGGTCGCTATATAGATATTTAATTGAATTATTTTGATTTGTAACATCTTTTTAATTAACATTTCTCACTATCAGTGTAATTCAGTTATTACCTGATAGTGAATTGATGTCGAAAAACACTATTAAGGTGATTTTCTTTATAATGAACTCGAAATATTGACGACCCAAAAAACTAATTTTTTCTAGCGTATATATATGCAGGGATAAATAAGAGGAAAATCTGATATTTGCATATCTTGTTTGATCTACAACGCATAGACAGGATCTTTGTCATCCGATATAACAGGTAAGATATTTTAAACATTTAAATTATTACATGAAATGCATACCAAGGAAAGCTTTAAACCATATTTAGTTTGTTTTTTAGTTTTATTTCTTTTATTCCAATAAATAGAAAACGTTAACATATGGCATGTTCATTACTGAAATGGGATTGTCACGCAAGATAGTAAAGTCTTATCTGAAAACATAGTTTAAAGATTTAAAATATTATATGCATTTAAAAGACCTTATTTTAAAAAATAAATAAATAAAAGTAGCATTAGAGTATTAAATCAATATTTCCTGTTTGATTTATAGTTAATAAATTAATTTTCTTTAACCTAATTCGATATCACTCACTTCAGCTGTAGAAATGCAATGGAGAGATTATGATTAAAAACATATAATTAACAAAATACTAATTATTTTATAATAAAAATTATAAATTTGACATTCCAAAACAGTAATGGTTTTATTTTTATATTAACAGTAAAAATAACCATTGGAATTTAATTGTTTTTTGGTAATCTCTGCATTGTCTTTAATATAAAATAAAAAGTGGGTGTCATAAAAGAAGATTCAGGGTTCCATTAACTTCGTGTAAAAATCGTAAATTTTTAGAATCTCGAGAATAAATAACAATTAGAGTAATCAAGTGAAACAATGGGGTCATAAATAAGATATATATATATATATATATATATAAAACCAAAGCATTTAAAATATTCTTAATTGCAAAAAAAGAGGAGAAATCTTTGAAAATACCTATTATGACATTTCTTAATAAAGTTTAAAAAATATTTTAACGATATACTCTCAGTTTGTTAATATCATTTCCTGTAAAATGGAATTTAATTGAGGATAATTTTTGTCGCCATTCATCTTGATCCGTCCAGAAACATTTCCTTCATTATCAAAAAATAGATAAATTTGACATACAATTTATTTTATTTTACTTTTTATCTTACCAAAAATGCTAAATTTTTCTCAAAAATTTATTTCCTATTTATTAAAAATATAATAGTTTATTATACCACAAAAAAAACAATATTAAAACGTTTGTATTATTATTTATTGACGATACAGAATGTCTGTATGGGATTAAATTTCACGTAGAATTGCTGTTATTCTACTTAAATCTAAGACATCAAATGAAATAATTTAAGCGAAAAACATGTTTTTTTTACAAATTTTGGGTGGCTAATCTAGGCCAAAATTTACTATACGTTTTTGTATAAGTAAAAAATTTTATTCAGTTAAAGTAACCTATAAAATAAACATTATCAAAAGTTCTAATCGAATACTGATACTGTATTTTCATTTTTTTTTTTTCTGTTTAGTATTAAAAGGCCAAGGATTTTTGATTGATGTTTCTTTTAAATAAATAAAAATAAAAAAAAAAGACAGTTCTAATTTTTATTTGGGCAAGTGAAGTATATCCTACACTCTATAAACAAATAAAATAGAGCTGTATTATTATAATCAGTACAGCTTTTATAATCATAAGTCATCTGATTCTGCCTTTCGGCATTTAATGATTATAATTTTTATCCGTCTCTATTCATAGCTTCATAACTAGCTCTAATTGAATATAATTGCTAAAATTTCGAAGTTTAAATTTTATTTTATATTCTATTTTTCTTATTTTCTTTTTCAATAAGAAAAAAATCTGTCTAACTTTTTAACACTTAGCCTATACTTTCTATTCGCTTTCGATCATAGTTTAAATTATTTATTTAGTTTTAAGTTACTATAAATATTATTGAATTCGATAAATTTTTATACCAATGAATCAGATAACTTCAGTTATTAACCTTATCCTCGTGTCTGTTCCAAGTTTGTTTAAAATTTCAGATACTGTCTGTCCTGCTTTTAATTCCGTATATCATTACTAATGTTTCTAATATCATTTATTACTTTTTGCATAAATTATGCCTCTCAACTATACTCTTGTAGATATATGACACTACACGTCTTGTTTAATATCATATATCCTATTTTATTGTAATTAACATTAGACTAATAAAACCTATGTATATTGTATATAAGATAATACACGTAGACCCTTAAGAATTTCCGTCTAAAACAAAATTTATAAAGAAACTTAGTAGATAAAGTCTTATTTATTTATTAAACAATTAATTGCTATTCTGTTCAGTTATTTACTTAAGATTTCCATTTAATAATAACTTTTATTCTATTAAATACTTAACTTCCTTATATGTTTAATATTAAATGGCTATCTTTGAGAGAGTAATATGAATTTCTTCTTACTCCATAAATCAATATAAAAAATAAATATTAATAAAAAACAAATTATTTTTTGAATATGCAGTTAAATTAATATTGTTATTCTTTCGTTTCAACTTCAATTAACAATTTAACTGTTTTAAAAGACACCTCTTTTACTTAACTAGTTTTTCTTAAATAATTAAACCATACCTTATATATTTCATTAAATATTTTACAAAACTTAAAAGACTATTTGTTATTTATTTATTTTTTAAATCTTTGATTTAAGATCATATCCACTGATTAATGTAATTACTGCCCCAAATTAATTTAAAAAATTATACATAAACTACTTCGAATATTTTTATGCAAATAAGTGGTTACGATTTAACATTATTAATGTCGTAATCATTTTTATGTCATTCATATTTATTAAAATTTTAATTTAAACATTAATTTTTTCGGTTAATGCTACCCTCGGTGCCAAGATGGCGGCTCGTCTCTGATTCCAGCAAGGAAACAGTGAGACGACGTTCTAACCTAACCTAACCTATTCTAATAATTTGGTTGTTAATAATTATGGTAATTTATTAGAATAGGTTAGATTAGGTTAGAACATGCGTCCCACTGTTTCCTTGCTGGAATCAGAGACGAGCCGCCATCTTGGCACCAAGGGTAACATCAACCATGTTTTCCTGTTTTAATTGTATTCACAGAATAATTCTACAACGTTTATTAACATTATAGCTATTTTAATACATCGATTCGATAATTTTTTTCTTACATTGCTTTTAATAAAGGTTATTAAACTTTATTAATTAAAAGTTCTTAAGATTATTTATTTATTTATTTTAAAATATTATCCTTTTGTAACCGTATAATAAATGCTAAGTTTTTAAAATAAGTAAGTAAACATGCTTATGGCAAAGTTTGATAATCTAATAGATAAAAAAAGCGGTTAGACTTATAAAAAAAAACAAATCAAAGATAATCATATTAAGCAAGTTTATTGGTTTTCGTATTTCTGAACCTGAAGATAGTAAAAGGAAATTTATTTAGTCTCGACAAAGTGCGAAAAGCAAGATCTTATTTTCGATAATTTCTAAAATATGAAAAATCAGTCTGAGAAATCGAGATCATACGAAGGATACTTATTAATATTTTAATCTAATATTAATAAATTTATCTTATTAGACAGGATAAAAATGAATATATTTATTAATTATAAAGTTTGTAAACATAGATTTTCACGTAATAAAGTTTTAAAATAAATACTATTTAATTTCGTACGAAAAATTTTTTAATAATATATTTTATTCTATTTTCTGGTATTATCCCGCTGAGACCTAGATTTTCTTTCGTTTATGGAAAAGAAAACTCCATTCTTTCTCATTCGTAACTAACAACATAGAAATCATGCTTGAAATCCATGAAACTATTTTTCATGTCAATAGACGATATACTTTAGTGGCATAATTTATTTTTCCTATAATTTTGACTTATAATCAGAGCTTTGTTCCCTTTATTCTCATAACTTTGTGAGGTATTAGGAAGAATTGTGTAAGTAAAATTCTCTTACCTTTATTCTTCTATATATATTGACTACTTTTAAAATCTATTTCAACAATTGTTTAATATTTAGATTAAATAACTAAAAAGTAACATTTAAAAGCTAAAAAAGCTAAGATTATAAATATATTTTTTTAAATGATTAAATCAACGATTATTCTGCCTGATATTTTAAATCTGATAATCTAAATATAACAAATGTTAAGCCATATTTTATGATTATCTACGTTAAAGTTGTTCTGACTAAACTGCAAACTACTTAAATACACACTAATAACGTTTAAGTTATATAAATAATATTCATTCGTTTTTTTTAATATATAATAGTTCTACAGATTTATGAATAATTTCGAATAATTTTTCTATATAATTATTATTCTATCTTATAAATTTTCTTATTAATACATAAATATATTTTAATTTAAATTATGGAAGGAAATGTGTCATTTAAAGTAGTTCTTGCAGTATATTCGTCGATGTTATTGTAAATCACTAATTTAAAACTAAAAAAAATTATTTAAAAAAAACTTCTTCGTATACGGTAAAATGTTAAAATGAGTAATAATTCTTTTATTTCTTAAATTACAAAAATTTAGAAGTGCAGCTTTCATGCGTAACATACTTTCAGCGTAAAAAACATCAAACATAAACACATGTAAATCGTTATAATTTTACGAAACCAAAAATAAATTTAAAAACAAAAAAAAAGCCATGTGCCATGTAAGCTAACTTTATCACTAAAGTAATTTATCGTGATAAATTTGATTTCCAATCCTATCTTAACTTCCAAATTTAAAATCTAGAATGCACAATTTGATTAAAATCACCCGCCATTAATTTCGAGAATCATTTGGACCTCTTTAAAAAATTATTCAAGTGCATCAACTGATGAAGCACGATAATAAAACTTCATTTCTAAAAAAAAAACTACAACAATTTCTCTTTTAGATTCCTATCAATTACATTTTCCTTTCCTACCCCCCCTGCTTACTGCATAAAGAGAAGAAAAGGGGGAGGATCTATTATTACCTGCTACCCCGTTTCTATGTTATATTTAGGTGAATTTGACGTAATATAGCCTCTAGCCAATCCAAAGACACGCTTCAGGTGACGTGGCTCATGTAAAACAGGCCGAAAGCTGCACTTCTTAGTCAGAGCTAGAGTAGACACTGACATATATATTACGTGTGCTACTCTGGCAGATCCATGAGGCAAAGCAATCATCCGCCACGCTCCCTCCTAACATCGGAGAGGTCCAGTTCTTCGAGTAGGAGCAGTACATCATCTTCCGTAAGTTCTAACGACAGAAAATCCAGGAGTAGAATGAAGTGTTTAATATCTCTAGGACTGATACTTCCTGCACTTGCAGCAGTCATAGGTAAGTTTACGTTTCGTTAAATTAATTTAACACCTTCCGTTTAAATGATTTATAATATTTTAAGGTATAGAAATTAACACTGAATTATCAGTTTGCTAATTAATATATAATATAATAGAGTAATAACTAAATATTTAGATAAAATCCATAGTTGAAACGTCGTTTAATTGTTTAACGAGAAGTCTAGTTTACATTTGAAAATTAACATATGTAAAAATAGTGTATCAAATTTCGATAATTACTATTATTGAATTATGATACACTATTATATTATATTACCTATTACAGATCCATATTTATAACATTAATGAACTACCTTCAGTGATTTTTATTTTTTAATACATAAAATATGGGAGGGGGAAATTATTATGAGTAAGATTCTTTGAATAATATTTAAATTCAAAATTTTTCTTTAAGTATTTAAAACAATAGTAAACAAAAATGTAATGTGATTAAAGAAAAATATGAGCCGATTTTAAAATATAAAGCCTACAAATTATTTAATGGATAATAAATATTTTAAAATTTATTTATTTACACAATTAAGTTTATAATTCGCTTTTAAATTCGAAAAATTTAATGTATACGAGTGTTTTATAATTATTCTTTATAGTTTTAGTTAGAATAAGGAAAACTATCTTATTAAATAAAGAAATTTATCGATTGCATACTTTAATGAAATGTCAATGGCCGTTGATAATAAACGGTCCATTAACTATATGGGAAAATTTTAAATATAATAAACTGTCACTCGAATCTTACTTCTTTTTACATTTTTTTAATTAGCATTTCGTAATGTAAGCAATTATAAAAACTGTCTTTTGTTTTAACCGGATCCTTTATAGCGTTATTTTTCTCATAAATTTTTCCAAATAAAAAATTATTATTATTATTAAAATAGCAAATGATTGTTTTTGTTTTCTTTAATTGAATAGGTGTTGTGGCTTGGGCCGTTAGTGCAGAAGCAGTTTGGGGACCAAATAAACACGCAAGCAAATTACAAGGTCCTTACGAACTACAGGTAACAACTTCTTATTCTTTTTATCTCGTGTTTAAACTTAATTTATATATTTTCGAGAAAGTTTACACACACATTTCGTTCGTGTTCTTAGATTTCTTTAGCAGAATGTACAATTTTTTTTTTTTTTTAAATATATATAAACGAAATAATAATAATAATATAAATGTTACCTTTCAATACAAAGTAAATTAAACAAGTTTTATCTTTCTTCCAATGCGACAGAAAAATAAATTTATAAATAAAAGTCAGTTTGAAGTGGACTACTGCTTAAAAAATTCCCCTAAAAATATTTAATAAATTCTAATTAAATTATAGAGCGATAGTATAGAGCAATATTGCCTTTACAGCCAAATTACTTTTGAAGAATTTACAGTTAGTCCGATATGTTTAGGGAGTTCAAGATTAGGACCGATGAAGTATTTTAAAATTTTAAATAATTTACAATCAAAAATATTAATAAACAATAGAAATGCCTGTTTAGTTTCTTCAATTTTAGAATCCCATTAGAAAGCATGAATTATGGGTGCAATTAGTTTAATTTGTTAGGCGTTCAGTAATGTTATGGAAAGATTTAAATTTGGAATCTTTCAGCACCAAAATTCATTTCTTTGCTGTTTATATATATTGGTTCTTTCTTTTCTGAGTGATTTATTTGAGTATCTAGTTTATATATGGGATGTTTTTCTTTAATAATAATTTTCGGTTTCGTATACAATAGCCTTTTAAAGCCTCTATTTTAAATAATTAAAAATAATATTTACTAAAATTTAAAAAAGAATTGAAATACTGAAATTTTAGACTTAAAGAATTGTATTTTCGGCATTCTGAAAAAATAAATAAATAAATAAATGGACAATGTAATATCACTTTACTTCGTTGTTGTGAAAATGCATTTAACAAATGTATTAACTAGCCAATGAATAAGTTCTTATGCAATTTGTTTTAATGAAAAATTGTAATTAATACATTCTTCTCTATAACCAGAAAAACTTTCCTGAGAAATTAACTGTGACAAAATTAAAGGAAATGTGACTTCTAACGTAATCATAACTATACAACAGATAATTTGGACATCGTAAAATTTTTAAGTTTTCAATATCGTTAAGAGCATCGTTAAAAACATCTGCAATTATTATACTAAAGAAAGATATCATCGTTAATGAACTATAAAATTAGGCTGTAAATCTTCAGCACCTTAAGTAATACTCATAGAAAGTGTGCAATTGTATTTTCTTCGAAGATGTAAATCAGGAAGTAATTGATAAATTTGCGAGTGGCTACTTGATAATTTTAATAATAGATCGATATTAAAACCTTAATACTGGATTTTGACCCCAACAGCGTACTTTATGTTGTTTATTTCGTCTTCATCCTTCGGTAGAGTTCTTATTTTAATGACCTACTTACCTGAATAGAAATATGATCTCATCCATTAATCTTCATTCCCTTTCTCGTCATACATTTTTAATTATAATAAATAAATGATATTTTTCTAATTAAAATTTTAAAAATTAATTTATTTTTAAAACATTTTATAGTATTTCGAGTTAAAAATATATAAAATAAATAATAATTTTAATTATCTTTACAATTATTTATAAACTTTTTAAAAAAAGTTTTGTTAAATGTATTACTGTATATAAATAGTTTACACTTTATTATAAAGAAATATTTTAAAATATAAATTATAATTAATTTTTCAACTAAATACAACGAAATTAAATATATTATTATAATGATATCTTTTATAGAATGGTACACACTAGAATTCTGAGGTCATTTACATATTACATCGCACGATTTTCGACCGATTTCGATACCCTTATCCCTTATACCACACATTGTCACACTTTACTGAGATCTGATATTAAATCCCACATTTTCCTCGTTTTTTTCTATAGTTTAACATTAAATAATTTATACAATTTATGAAGTGTGAAATACAAATCATGCTACAAAAAGATATTTTAATGTTTCTTCAATTGTAAAGATTCAATTTAAATAAACAGAATATAGAAAATATATCTTTATGCTTTAAATATCTTTAATATATAACTAACAATGATAATTTATTTATTAAAAATCGATTCTATGTAATTAAAACTTTGCTATTCTTATATAAAATTCTGTATAATGTATTATTATATTCTATGAGATTACTGGAGCATTTGAGTTCAAAGTTAGTTAAACTTTAATTATGATACGTTATATTTAATGGTATTTACCGTCTTCGTTTTCTGTTTGTCTAACTTGAAGAAAATTGTTAGCTAATGCTTTATCATTCAGATTTATAAAAATATTTAAAATTTATTACTTTTAACGATACGTAGGTTATTAATAGAAATTTAAAAAATTGTAAAATATTTCTAAGATTAATTGAACATTTCGAAAGATGTTTCGAGAAAAAAAAATATCGATTGAATACGTTAAAAAAAAAAAATATCTTTAATATTGGAATTAATCTTTTATATTATATTTGGACCAATTCCAAATATCGTAGAATTAATCGTCAGAAAACTTGAAGTTATTAGAGAAATAACGTGTCCATGATATGAATTTCGTTGGTTAAATCCGAGCAGTTTATTATAAATTTTTATTTTCAAATTACGTCTTTTGTTCTAGAATTAGACGGTAAATTTTGTCCAATAGGTCGATATATATATATATATATATATATTTAATTTTGTTCTTTTTAATACAGTTTAGAATATTAATTTATAACCATATTTACAGTTTATTGTTGTGTTTTCATTAAGCAGCTTTTATTAAAAAGAAAAAAAAACGAATTTCGGAAATATTTTCCTTTATTAGTTTAAAAATTTAAAAGAACTTCCATGGAATAATCTTCTAGAATGAGTCCTTAATAATTACATTTACATCACGCAGATTATAATGTAAATGGAGTAAAATCTGTTTGGGATAGTGCGATCTTGTTTCTAGCTCTTTGAGTCAACGAACTAAATCAACAGATACAAATGGTACGTAGCCCCAAGTGTTTCCCTTTACAACAGTAAGTCTCCAAAAAACTTGACCGGTTCGTTCCAAATACTTCCTGTTTGCACATAGAAAAATGGAAAGAAAAAATATAGACTTTCAAATCTCAAAATCAGATCAGGACCAGTTCCAACTTATGACCCAAATTTTTCAATTTTTATACTCTTTCTTTCGTTGTTTAAAAGGATGGAAAAAAAAATAAAGCATCTGCTTCATAAATACTACGTGTGTTTCTGAACTAGTATATCGGAATTTTTGAAATATACTTCTGAAAAAATAATAATATTAAGGGTTTGTGATTTAATTTTCAGTAAAGGAAAACATTTTTTTTCCTTGTTAAATCTATTTTTAAGTATTCTACGTGGCATTCATTCTTCGTATTAAAAAAATGGAAATTCTACGTATTAAACAATGTCGTTCAATAACATGTTTATAAATTTGAATCATGAAGTTAAAATATTTTAAAACTTTTCGTTCTACGAAGAATTTTAATGAAAATTATCTGTTGAAAATTAGATTTAAAGTACAATCTTAGTTGAAATGTTTACAGAATCTATTATCAAAGGGCAGAAATCGGATTAGAAATGACTAGAATTTAACCCATTTCGAGACTATATGACAAAATTCTTTAAAATATTTAAAAATATGGAAATACAGGAAGAAGGAAATTCTATGAGAAAAATATACACGTATAAATTATTTAATGTGTCACCGTTTGATTTGACATATGAATAGATAATATAGGAATTTCTACGGTTGTAGAAACTAGATTTTATTAATCATTGTTGGTTTATTCACACTAATTATGCGTATCATTTTATTCAATCTAGTTTCCTGTAACATGTAAGTCATCGCATTACATAAGTCATTCACTCCTATTGAAATCTAAAAGTCGATTGCTTGCTATCAGAAATAATAATAATTTTATTTTCCTTCTATTTTTCATTTTTATAGAATTTTAAAGTGTCTGATGCTCGTGTTAATTAATTGAAAAAAAAGAACTTAAATATTATTTTTAAAATTCACTTTTTTAAATTTTTAATTCTTTTATCTCTTAGTTGAATTGACAACGTTTTCATACCAAAGACTTTTTACAAATTAAATTGTAACTAAAAGAAATCTTCGGTTAGCAATCTACCAATAATTATTATCTATAGTAATCGATAATATCTGATATAGTTGTTAGGAAATTTTAAAGAATTTACTCAATTTTAATAATATAAGATGCTGTAACTTCTAAATTATCCGTTTATCCTAATAGAAACATTGCTCTATTTCATTTTAAAATTAAAATATACTAGTAAGGCTGTAAACTCAGTCAATTTTAATAATTTTTGATCCAATTCAATGCATATTATTTTTTTAAAAAAATAATAATAAATATAGTTAATTAGAACTATTTTTCTGTATAATATTTTAATTTGCATGAGTCAGAGAGTAAATAAATTAAATAATTATAACGCAACTTAAATCAATTTTGAAAATTATAACTATCAGTTTCCATTTCAGCTCTAGTTTTGATTAAATTTAAAAATTTTTAATTTTATATAAATTGATTTAATATATAATAATTCTTGTAAATTGTCAGTTAATCGAATTAAAATTATTTTAGACACGTAAGCAGCCATGCAAAACGTCACGCACCAAAACACTACTAGAGATGTTTGGATAGATTTCTAGATTTCTATTGTTATTTGTTCTCGAAATAGTTACGAATATAGATAAAAGTGAATGTTAAATTTTCTTTTTTAGAATTATAATATTTTCTTTTGTGAAAAAAAAATGAATAAATAACTATTTCTCTGTTATAGGAAAAAGGGAAAATATGTTATTACTTCGTCCATTTTTAAAACATGAAAATTTTACTTTCAAGTCATTTTTCACTTAAAAAATAGATATTTATAAATTAATAATTTTTGTTTCAATCATTCTTATATATATATATATAATTAAAATTTCTGTATTAGTTCGAGTTTAAAATACACTTTTTCAAATGTTTATGGACTTAAAATTGAAGTACAGTACAGTACTTATAATATTTGAGATATTCTTAAACTCTGTATTTAAATTTTATAACGTACAAGTAAATTGTTTATTTTTTATTTTATATTAATTATATTTTAATATTTTAAATACGATATTAACGTTTTTACTTTTTAATAAATGTTTTAAAACTATATTATGAACAATTTTTGGTTAATGTTACCTTAGGTGCCAAGATGGCGTCTCGTCTCTGATTCCAGCAAGGAAGCAGTTCTAACTTAACCTAACCTATTCTAATAAATTACCATAATTATTAGCAACCGAATTATTAGAACAGGTTAGGTTAGAACGTGCGTCCCACTGTTTCCTTGCTGGAATCGGAGACGAGTCGCCATCTTGGCACCTAGGGTAACATTAACCCAATTTTTTTTTTTCTTTGAAATTTCTGTTTTGAAAAGGGAGTCTTAAATTTGGACTAATATATTGTCTCGATTTTTATTATATAATGATATTAATATTATTATATTTGATTATATTTTATAATATATTCAAAATTATTAACTCTTGCAGACAGAATTTAGAAATTTTCCGTCCTTATCGAGAATAATTTTAGATTTATGCACAAAAAGAAAAAATGAATAAAAAGTTGTGCTCGGTTGTCATAAAAGAGGAATTTTTGCCTTTAAAAATTTATGTCACATATATTACCAAAAATAGAAATCTTGTCAAACTTATTATTAACAGGAAAAAGTACGAATAAATAGATTAAAGTTTTGATTAAAGGGCTGAAACTGGTTAGTCTAGACATATTAAATGGGGCTAACATAAAATAAATAATGAACTCTCTTTTGTTTGAAGTAGAATGAATTGAAAGATTGAAAAAAAAAAACGTATATTAGAGGTCTATAGATTATACATTTATATTGACTTCGTTCGGATCACAATAGTTCGGATATTTTTTTTTTTTACTGTGAGTTTTCTTGCTTGACTTCCTTAACTAGCATAAACTAAATTTATATTACGATCATATATTTGTGAAAACCTAGAATGTAAGAAGATAGACGGAAATAAATTGCCCTTAATTATGTCATGAGTATATTTTTAGAATTAGCTATTAAATATGACTTTTATACATAATTAAACAATATTAGTTTTTTTTATTGTTTTGTATCTGCTCAAACGTGGATACGTAAACAACATTAAAGGAAATGTTCTTCGTGCTTATTTATATAACTTTTCATATATTTTGAATTTAAAAAATCAGAAATTAATGAAAATCTTCTCCCTCCAATATTATCGTTAGATGTAGAGTTTCAGTTATAGTATTGAATTAAATTAATTCTGTTAAGAGTTGTTTTAAGATATTTAAATAATTTCGTATAGAATATATCAAATTGTTTTAAATATTCTAATAAAATTTTGAATAAACTACTCATTATTGATTTATTTCATTCGGTCGAATAGCAGCCTACCGCTCTGGGAAACCCGAGATCGAATGCGAACTGGTCGAAAAAACCCGAAATTTTTCGTCCGGATAAGTTGGACCTAAGCCCTCTAGGACACACCATTGTGGGCCTGGCCGAACCCATAATGGGCTTGCTAAAAAGGTTCTCTTAATGTTCACAAGGCGGAGAGTTTTAAAAAGTTTCATTTTAATAATAATATATTTTAGAAATTGACAGAGAAGAGTGTGTTATATTAAATATACTTCATCATTTTATCAAACAATCACCCTTCTACATTCAAGTCAATAAAATATTACGAAAAGTTAAATATTAAGGTCAGTGCTACTCTTTGAATGTAGAGAAGTTTAGAGGTTAACGTTTTAGTGTTCTCGAGAGTGATAGCACAAGTATATAGGTCAGACGACGACACCTATCCATTATCTACCCTAACACGACTTACGCGATTCAAAGGGTTATAAATAGTTACATATTCAATAATTACATATAATTATTAAATATGTAACTATTTATTCCTAACGAAAATTTTATTCTTAATTACTTTACATTTAAAAATAGATTGTTAGATATAAAACAATTATTTCACTTTTTATTAATCTCTTTTCGGTGATTCTTCTTTTAAAAGAGTTACTTCAAAGTATCGGCTTGATGATTTCAGTTAGGAAGAATTTAAGTTAAATCCACAATTTAAAATTCTTACATATATTTTACTTAAAAAATTCATTTTAAAACTGTAGAAATGTTAATATAAATTAATAACAGTATATTCAGAGCATACTTATGGAAGCTTTAACTAAGTAAATTTTTATTTAAATTGTAATTTAATATAAAATAATTTATTACAGTAGGCCTATAATAATAACTACTGTATATAAAATTACATTTTGAAGAATAAACAGTATACACTACATCTCACCTGGCAAATTTCTCTTTGTTTTCTATCCAAATTTTATAGATTTACATTACATAATTTTTTCTTAAGTTTCACAGAATAATGCTTTTATGCATCATATTAATTTAGATAAACTGGATTAATTATTAGACGATTATTTCGTCCATCTTGATTCGTTAGCGGATCAGTTGTAAAACTAACGAAGTTTTACAACAAATTTCAAATATAGATCTTTATAGGTCACAAGGTTTCCCCATAATTATTTCATTTCTCTGTTTTAATTTTTGATCTTTTAACATTAATTTTATATTTATTTTCAATAAACTTTTAATATTTTTTAAATTTCTCGTAGAGAGAATTATTATATATGTTCATGTTTAAATAGATAAATCTATGTAAAATAATACTGTACAGTACTTTCAACATAATCTATTGTTAGCTCAATTGAACCAGAAAATACTGTACTAGACTACAACTTTTCATTGTTATAATCTTATAATTTAGTAGATAAAATTATACTTTAAACTTATATATGTTACAAACTTATGTTAATTTCATAATTAAATTCAGCATAATTTAATAATTATTTTCTTTCTTTTGAAAGTTAGCACAAATTTTCAATTCATTGTTATTGTTTCTAATTCACTTTTAAAAGTCTGTAACGTTGTTCTAACGAATAACTAACAAACATCGATCTTAATCCATTTCTTTGAAAGGATAGAACCGGTTAAGTAAAATCGAGTTCCTGTTTCATTCGCGAGGATTTTGATCTACTTTTGTCTGTTAAAGGGGTTACTTCAGCAAATGACCGAATTCACCATCTCCCTTTGGCCTAAGGCTTTATAAATATCTCCTACAGTATAACATGAAAACAAATTATTCCTCTCTAAACTTTTAATTGCATCACTCGCAATAGAAACTTTTTCTATTTTTAAAATTCTAATTTATTGAACTCGAAATATCAATTCTATCAAAATAACCTTCACTTATATTAATGTATTAACGGAACATTCTTTATATAGATGCAAAATTTCAATATTAAATACTCGATAATTACTTTTAGAACTACTTTCAAAGGTCTTCGTATAAATAAAATCAGGATATGAAGTTTTATTGTTTCATTAAGTAGGTTACTTCGATTCAAGGCGTAGCACGACTTTCCTCCATAATATCCAATTTCTTCCTCTAGCTGATTTTGTTTTTTATTCTATTGTCTATTGCTTGCAGTGATAAAATCGAATTTCTCGGTTATAACAGATAAAGAGCCAGATAAATAGAAATCTCAGCTTAAAACATTTTTGTAACCTTAATATTATACTTTAATTCTAATTTATGATTTTCAGGTTTTCAAATTAATCGCTTTCTATTTTTCCTTTTCTAAGTAGATTTTATTTTGTGCTTTGTATTTAATTGTAGTTTTTTTTCTTCAAAAATTTTAAATATAGATATATAAAAACATTTCTTGTGTAGCCTACATTGACCTAGCTAAATTTCAACATAGCGTTATTAAAAATAATTATAAATATTTTAATATCAGTGGGTGTTATCTAGAATTTTATAATTTTTAATTTTATGCTTTTTAAAAATTATCTATAAACGATCTCACTAAATTAATTTAACATTTAATTTTTATAGAATGGCAGAGGAGGATACGAAATTCCTGTTTTAGAAGAAAGAAGCGATGCCGATTTTCATCCAAAATCAGTCTTAACTGTATCGGTACCGGATGGAGATGAACAAGCTCGTGTTATTTCTCGTGATGATCCTGATAATTCAGTACCGCCAGGATTAAATAATGAGCCTATACCTGCACAACAGGATAAGGATGCAGCAGATTCTAAAGATCCCCTCTATTATGTTCACTTTGTACCCACTAAGGATTCTGCCGTTACTTCTTCTACTCCCACATCAACTTCTGTCAGCGATTTGCTATCTAAAATAATTTCAACTTCAGGATCAAAAGGAAAAGGAGCCCCTCAATTTGTAGTTTTTGCACCCATGCCCGATGGCCTAGGTCCTGCTAAAAATGCAAAACCCAGAAAGAAAGTCAGATACGATGATGAAGAAGAAGAGGAAGAAGTAGAGCGCAAAATTCCCAGAAAGAGAACCAAAATTCGTAACTCGGATGCCGATTTTATCCACGCATCTGAAACGAGCCGTTCGAGTCCTCAAAGAAATGGAGAATCCACATATACTAATCAGCAAGGAAATCAACAATATTATCCTCCGCAACCCGCTCAAGGCTCTTCATCTCAAAGAACCTATGTTAAGCAGTATACCCAAGATGCCCAGCAACAATACGCTCGCTACAATGAGCAACAAGGTACTGCACAATCTCAGCAGCCTCAGCCACCACCATACAGCAGCAATGCAGGAAGCGAAGCTCAAGCTTCTGGTGATTCAGATCGTTTAGGATTAATTAGTGGAGGTGTGGGTCCTGGAAAAGGATTAAGTGTCTCTATAGGAGGAGGTCACGGTATACCTTTTGGACCTCTAGGACTTCTCAAGAATTTATTTTTCCCCATTTTACCTAAACCCAGAGTTAACTTAAACGGTAAAGTCGTTTTCGGAGTGGTTCTCGAAAAAGGAGTTGGTTTCGGAGGAGGCAAACCCGCAGTGGTCTATCGAAAATGAAGTTTTTATTAAACTTGGAGTTTATTATTTATATAAAATGCAGAACTCGTGCTTTCCTTCGCCAGTGAGTCGAAAATATTTTATTTAATTTTTGACCGTTTTACGTATATTAATATATTAAAAACACTAAAAAAAATTGTGATCACTAGGAAGGAAAGCAGAAATTTGCTTGAAAGTTCACTCTTCTGTCTTAGCATTATATATTTATGAAACACTTAAAATGAAGAAAAAGAACTTGATTTTAGATGTTACTGTACAGCTAGCTAAGACAAAGGCCAGAAGAAACGTTGATTTTAGGATATTTTTGTACATGCAGTAATTTTTGTATCTTTATATATATAATATATATACATATATATCGTTGTATTTATCATGAATATTAAATATGAATCAGAATCATTTTAATGTTATGATTTTTTTTAACAAATTAATTACATATCGGCATTTTGGTTCATTAACATTATTAATTAGATAAATATTCAAATTTTATACTTCATTTTAAAAATTATATTACAAAAGTATTAAATGTGATATAAGTGCTATTGAAATATTAGGCCTACGCATAAAATCATGACATTATTACCCTATTATTGTATTACTTTAAGACAATAAATTTTGGCATAAATAATGAAATATCTACATCATAAAAAAATTATTATTATTTTATTAATTCACACAAATATGTTAATTTGTTTAAACTTACAAATAATCGATTAAAACTTTTAAATATATCATAAAATCATTTACACATAAATCTATTTTGATTCGTGGATATACCGTTAAATCGAAGTTTCGAATATAAACCAACTTAAAATTTCATATCAGAAAGTCTTGTTCATATGTTTTTACTGTTATATATTATTTATAAACAGGTAGAAAATTGGATCGCACTAGAGTAATATAGTGATTACAGTGGTGTATTTGCAATTGTTATTTAAATGATTACTCGCGAAAAGAAAGTCACAATCTACAGTGTATTCGTAAACAATTACGTATTACACAAAATAAGCAGACAATAGAAAATTTTTCGTAAAAATTCCTACACTTTGAGATTATCATTTGATACAAACGTAAAAAAAAAAGTGAACACATTGAAAATTTCTCCGAAGTAAGAAAGATATTTGCATGCAAATTTAACCAACCAAAGTTTATTTGAGTTCTTAAAATTTAATCATCTAAAATACACGAACTTAATTATTTCAAATAATAATTACTCGTCACTGAAGCTTACAAATTATGTTAGATTTTTAACGAATTTATCCAATCAGTTTGACTTCGTTAGTGTAGTTTGAATAGATAAATGAACGATAGAAATGTCCACTAAGAACAAGAAAAAAAAGAAAGAAAAGAAATTCAAATAGTGATATGAGAAAGTGTTTAGAAATATACTTGAAATCAAGCTTACACTTATAATAATATTTGTGCTCACTAAATTTATTGGTTACGGTATCATTTATCAAACAGATCTTATTGATAGACAAAGTAAGAAATTCGTTTTCTGTTCTATTTTTTAACTCTTATTCCCCTGCGGGCATTAAGAGAATTGTTTTTTTCTTCTTCTTCTAAGTCCATCGTGAATTCAGCAAAGTCCGTAGAAGGCTGGGTAATGAGGGATGGGACCCAAAATACCTATGTCAAACTATTCATGAAAATTTCTAAGGTTCCGATCAAACTCGAAGTTAGTTCCAAGGCTTACCGCGATCATTTTTTTTTTTAATTCTATGTTTTTAGTATTATTAGAAATAATTATAAACCTTGTTATTTTAATTTCCAATTCAAATTAAAATAATTATATAATTGAAAGTTATTTAGAACACGGTAAATTTGTATTAAATTAAAATTAAACAATTAAAATTTTTTACTTGCTTTGATTTGTTAATGCTCTATTTTTTATAATCGCGTGTTTTTTTTTCTTCTTCTTTTTAAATTTTTACTCGATCAAATCACATTTGCACCACAAGACACAGTTTCTTCTTTTAAAAATGCTTAGAAGAAAGTTGTACAAATATATTAATTTCAGGCATATTTATTGGGCTGTATTTACATATCCAACACAGTCATATAAATTTTTGATCAAACTTTTCATTAATTTTTCAAAAAATTTAATTAACACGCATTAATTTGCTCATATTTCTACTTTTATTCTACATTATGTTAATATAGCCTAATTTATTAAAAGTCTATATGGACAATTTTTTAAATATTTTCATTTTTTCGTTAAACTAATTTGGATCTTTAATTGATTCCGCTTCTTTTAAATTAATTGTATTAGTCCACTATTGAATGAACTCATTATTCTAGTGACACTAATAGCTCTCATTTAATTAGTTCACATTAGTATTGTACTATCAACTATTTAATACAGTAATACTGAATCTCTTTACAATTACAAGATTATATCTTTCTTTATTATACATAATTATACATATTGATCTTATCAGTATAAATATTAATTACTCTTATAATTAAGATATAGGCCTATATATATAATATCTATATTTAAAATATTACATTATTTCTGGCAATTTAATTCTATCCTATTAACCAAAATGTAAGTAATTTGTGTGGGTTTGAACTTTTTTCATTCCTAATATCATAATGCTTGATCCATTTATAGAAAATGTAACGGCACGTGAAGAACCTATATAAATCAAACACGTATTCTATAATTTATTCGGTACATTACAGTACAAGATGATGATTCTAAATTAACAAACCGCAACATCAATGACTTCGGGACATATTCATTTGCATAAATAAAACTAACAAATCTGGGACATTCATAAATCTTTACCGGCAACAATGACAAACAGTGCTGTTGATATTGTGTCGCGAAAAGTTTTAAAACATAAAAAGAAAATAATAATTGAAGTAATTACAATTTACATAAACGTAAATGCAACATCTAGGACATTATGCCTGTAGGAAAAATTTGTTTCTTGGATATTAAACACTTCATCGAAGAGTAAAATTTTCCTCGCATCTACACATTTTTTATCGATGATTTTAATCTAGTTTTTTTACTAAGATTATAATGTTTCTAACCAATTAATTTCTTAAGAGTTTTCTCCAATCTATATAAATCTAACGATATTTATTTTTTACGAATTGGAATTCGGTTTTCTTCTTCATGAAACTATCTCTTAGCATTTTGTTTACGAAGACATATTTTAACATGGGCGTGACGAGTAAATTAGACGGGCATATCTAACGAGAAACAAAAAATAAGGTTATCAAAAAAATTTCAAGTATCCACCAATTTTCCCTAGGGACGTGATTTTTATCTACTATTTAGCAATTGCACAAAGTAAGAATTCGATTTCAAGATAAACAGCCGACATCTAAGTTGTGATGGATATTCCTTCCTTCTCATAAATTCATAATTAAAATATACATAAAATTAGGACAAAAATGAATTCGACCATTTTTAAAGGCCTTCGAACGGGGTCATTCTCAAAAGTGCACTCTTTCGTGAAATGTGCATGTCGAGTTCTGATTCTCGTTCTT
This sequence comes from Centruroides vittatus, assembly GCF_030686945.1. Lineage (NCBI taxonomy): Eukaryota > Metazoa > Arthropoda > Arachnida > Scorpiones > Buthidae > Centruroides > Centruroides vittatus. The sequence continues at coordinate 74,257 of NW_027122577.1, forward strand.
TTTTTCCCTTACTTTTCATTGTAATCGCTAATGAACTATGTTTTTACCTTACATTCTTTTTAAATTCAATTTTTTTTTCTTGTGATATTAAACAGTCTTTCTATGGTTATTATAATAATCTAATTTTTTTTTGCTCATTTGTAAATGCATGCGTGTTACAGTTTATATAATAACATGATGACGTTTAAGACTCGTTGTAAAACCCACTCTGCGATAAAATTCCCTAAACAATCATTTCAATAAAATGAGGAAGCGGAACATAGAGAAATTAAAAATTTCTAAATTGTTCCTTATTCGAAACCATTCCAACAGAAGTATCAATTTTAACAGATCATTCACCCCACCCAATTCATCCTAGAAATGAGTAGTAATTCTCTTCCTACTGGAATATAGACTGTTTAAAGAAACCGCTGACTCATAAATCTATTTAAATTCCTTCTTTACTTGAAAAGAAATTTTGTAAAAGTAGTTTTTCTTTACTTCTGACATAATTTCAACGTAATTTTCTCAATAATAGCTTTTATTTTATTGAAATGTTTCTTTTTATATATCTCGAATGATTTTATTAACTTTTGATTATTTATATTTCTAGATTATTACTTTGAATGACTACGTATGGAACGTAATATTAAAATGGAAATTTTTATACTTAAATTTATATATTTAATTCGATATTAACGTAACTCCTTAATAACAATCGCCGTTAATATAATATTGATATTTATATCATCATATCTGTTGAGTAAATTAAAAATTTAATCGCTCATTTTTTATTTGTCTATACGGAGACAATAAGAATCTCTTACATTAAGAAAAAAAGGTAAAGATAAAAAGAATAAATTAAGGAAATATAAGCGAACTTTTTATTAGCTTAAGTAAGAACTTCGAAATAGTATGTGCCTGGGGCCAAAACCGTAAAATGTAAATAGTATTAGGATAAACATAAACTTTGAATTATAAAGGGAAACAATTTTTCCCTAAACATTAGATTCTTTAGTAATTTAAATTTAGCAATTTCATTCAAAAAAATTTTTAGGTTGCTCAGGAAACTAAGTTAATATCAATAAGATTTAAAAACCAAATTATAAACAATCTAAATTATAAACAAATAAAATGTATTATTATCTTAATTAAACATCTATATTTTCATTTAAATAATAATTAAAATCATGACATTTATTAATTTATATTTCAAAATAGTCATTAAAATATGAAATATGCCATATTCATTATTTATAATTGCAGTCTTTATAACATTATGTAATAGAACCGCTATAGAATCACGTATGAGAATGATGATTCCTTCCAAATATGAAAATAAATTTAAGATTTATTTATATATATATATTATTTGGAGTAGAATGAAAGTGAAAAATGTAATTATATTCGTGTTTCGTAGCTCGATTTACAAGTTAGATCACCTGTTTCTTTTACGCGTGAGAAGAAAACGTGAACTTCCTGATAACTAATTAAAAATTAAATATTATCTATGTGTATATATTTATCAATCAAACTTAATACGCATCAATACATTTAATACAAATGCATTGACATATTGTTTTATCCTTTGTTGTTTGTCTTGTTTTCTCCCTTAAGTAAAATAATGTTCTACTTGAGTATTTGAAGCCTATATTGTCCTACACAAACACACGAACTTCCGACCTAAACGCGGTTTACAGGATATGACATAAAACTACACGTGTTTTCTTTTTCTTTTTCGCCGATTATGCTCCAAATAGGGAGAAAAAAATTTCAAATTTTTCCTTATTTTCATTTATGAAACATTCCTTTTTTTAAAATAATATTTAAGCCGCTTATCTTGTTATAAAATGAATATTATTATGAATATATCACTTTTGCCTAATACAGTATTTGAATAATTCGATATGCTAAGCACTAAAAGCAATAAAATACTTAAATATAACTTTCGTATATTGAACGGTTTGTGATTTTAACTCGAAACACATAAAAGTTTCACTTAAATTTTACAGTTTATTTACTGAAAATAGGAAGGAAAAACAATCAAAATAATTCTTGACGTAAATTACGATGCCACATTCCAGATTTTTAAAACTGATCAATTGTGTCATAAATGTCGTAAATGCCAAAATAACTAAAATCAGGTCATCCGTTATCGATGTATTAGTTGGTTCTTATAGTGAAATTTTAATTTTTTTTCCTTAAAATTAATTATTTAAAGTAATTAACAAATGAGTGAATACAATAATATATAAAAAACATAAAGTGCTTATGAAAATTTTAAAATGACATCTCAAATGATTTAAATAGAACATAATTAAATTAGAATTAACGTTGGGAAGTTGAAGGGACTATTTCATAGTATTACAAGATAATCCTTTATTCAATTTATAATTGTTTGGAGAGGTATCAATTCCCTTTTTCCCCCTTTAAATACTTAAATTGGATATTGTATTTTTTTCTATTTCGATTTATAAATCTAAAATTAAATTTTTAATTAATAAGTTTTTTGATATTTTGATATTTAAATACCTTCCTCTGATATAAAATAATAAGGACGATTTCATTGTTCACGAAGTTATTCACATTTTTTGAGGGGTGTGATGGTGACACGACAACTTTCGGTTTAAAAGTGCCAAAGATACCAAAGTCAAAACTGAAGGAGTTAGTAAATAATTTTAAAGACAAAGGAATTACGACTGACGATTGTATTTTGAGATGTGAACTGCGTGATATTACCTTAGATTTGGTTGAAAAGTATCTTTATTCACGAGTTAAGCAGCGCATTAAATATGCAAAACATATTTCCAACAGGGAAAGAAAGAGGAACGAAAAGAAGGAGCAGAGTTTTATTTCGCATCATTAAATTTTGCAAAGGACAATGCAAGCAAGAGGAATGAATGGCTGCAGATTTAATACAATCAGGAATTGCTCTTAATAAGGTAAATCATTCTGTATTCAAAAACTTCCTAGAGAAGAAGTCTATTAGTCTATATCAAGCACTCAATCCCGCATATGCGAAATGTAATTCCTAAGTCTCCTCAGTCACAAAACCTAAAGTTTTAGTGAAAACCAAATATGCAAATATCTGTTGATATGAGGAGATCGTTTTCTTAGTTCAACGACTTACTTTTCTCACGTTGTCTGCAACTGATTACGAAAAATGTAGAATGACTGTGTATTCGCAAGCACAGTGTTGTTTGTAAACTATGAAACTGATGGATGAGATTTCGAAAGTGACTGGCTGATTCGATTTTTCCATCATTTTTTTTTTCGAATTTTACAGGGTTTTTGTATACCTTATGCACATTAAAAAGATAGTTTTACTACTTTTATAGATATTTATAAGTAATTTTTAGACCTTTTTCATGATCTGTCACTTTTTTAGTCCTTTTTAAAATAAAATTTGCACTTCAAGTTCAAAGTTTAATGATAATATTAACAATAATAATAATAATAATATTGAATTTCAATAAATTTTAATCAATCTCCAATTAAAACTTTAACATCGTTAACTTAAAATTTACTCTTATTTTAAGGGTAATTAAAGCGATTTCTCACGAATCTGATAACGGTTGATGAACTTTTTTAAAATGATGACCAGTTTTAATAAACAAAAGATACGACCTCGATTTTCCTGTCGTCCTCTTTTCTCATCTGATTTTAAAGGGATCATGTCTGATATTTTGCGGTTATAAATAATTTAACACATATAAAATGTAAAGTTCTTTACTCAAGGAGCATTGGACTGATGATTCTTCCTTTAAATACCTGTTAGGAACAACTTACCACACAACAATTTATTTTTGACATTTCATTAGAGTCCACATAAACTAGAAACACATAATAAAAACTAGGATCAAAAGAATATTTTTAAAAATTTAAAGGAAAATTTAATATAAAACTGAAATATTATATACATTAAAATCTTTTAAATTGAAATTTTTCTATTTATATGTAAGAGGTGCATTTGCTTGTGCAAATATACATAAGAAATCAATCATAAAGACTTTCTAATAATAATTGTTTGTAAATCCAAAAGTATTTTCTATTAAATATAAAAAGTCATTCATTTTTATTTAAAATTGAATAATAATTATAATAATACAAAAATTTTATATTAGATATATCTAATAAGATTAAAACTTAAAAAATAATAAGAACTTTTTAAACAGTGCTTTAATGCTTTAATGAAGTTGAATTGCTTACAATGAGCTATCAAACATCATTAAAACATTGTTAAATTAATTATAATAATTAACTTAGAATGAATTTTTTCTACAACTCAATATATTAACATACACAGTTTCACTTTTCATTTGAAGTATAGAAATAAGAAGGAAAGAGTATCATTGTATTAAAGTAAAAATATATATTATGCGTTTAAATTTATTTCAATTTGTAAGTCTTAAATCAGTAAATAAATAAGAAAAATTTTATAATTTAGAATTACTTTTTTTTACTTTTATAGTAATAAAAGTATCTGAAATCTGATAAATCTGTAGTATTAAAAAATAAAATAAAATGTCTATTGTTTCATTTTATTGTGATAATATTTTAAGTGTGACCTGACAATGTAGATTTATATAATACTATAAAAACTATAATGTGATACCATAACTATAAATTATATTCAAATGTATAGAAATATTTAAATTAATAAAAACAAAAAATTAAAGTAGATTAATAAACGAATCCAAAACGTCTTCATTTTTTCTAGTGTTTTAAATTAATAATCAACAATATCTGAATTAGTAAAATAATGATGGCAAATTTTTTAATTCAGTTATGTAATGAAGACTTTGCATGCATATTTTGAAATATACAAATGAAATAAGCAAATGTTTTGTTATAATAAACAGTATCTGTTGTTTAATATCAGTTTTTAAGAACATCTGTAATTTATATATAATTTCACTTAAAGTATTGTAGTAATGAACAAATATTGTCGATTTTTTGTCATGCAACTTTTATCTGTGTTTTATACATACATAAAATCAAATATACTAATACACTATATACTAATTTACTGTAATATAAATACTATTTACTAATAAACTTACATTCTCAATCAAGTTTTTATTCCATTTTTCAAATAAATATTTTCTCTAATTCAATTTTTACAGGATTAAAACTATTATATAATGATTTAACTTATATCATTCAGTTTTAGATAGTTAAATAAGATGTAATATTTTCTTATGTATTTCTAAACAGTTATACTTTACGCCCAGTTTATTTATCTATTTATTTATTCGATATATTTAAAACATAAAATTATATTTAATTAATGTTCTGCATGTAATCCCATATACGAGGTATACATTTTACAATGATGAAACACTTAAAATTCAATTTTAAAACACTACATTTTAAATTCTATTAATTATATTTATATTTATAAAGTTCAGATTTTCAATTAGTAGCCTAATATGGTTATTTTGATCTCAAACAAACTGCATTCATAAATCATTTCTCCTCTAGGAGAAAAAATTTTCACGATTTTTAAAACAAATATAAAAGTTATCATTGTATCATGTTTATTCCAAATTGTATAAATATTTCTATACTATTGTTTTCCTAAGTGCTTCACTTTCCTTTGTCATCTTTATCATGAAAATTCAGCATTAATAATTGTGTTTGACACTGTAGACTGAATTATCAGGACTTTGTTACACTAACCGAGTTTAATTCTAGCTCACTTGAGATCAGTCACGCTGAAGAAATTAATCATTATCAGATAGTTCAAACCCACTGGAAATCGATGAGAAAATTTCGAATTTTCTATTACCTAAATTAATGGAAGAATGCTGTGGTGTGCTATTTTTACCTGTTACTTTAATATTAGTTTTTACCCGAAGTTCACCTGAAATGTTGAATTAATTCTTGAAATGAATTTCTCGATTTATATATTTATTAAAAAAAAAAAAAAAAAAAAAAAAAAAAAAAACACCGATGCCAATGTAAAGCGAAAGCAGGACAGATCAAAGACCGATTTTCATAGACAATTGAACTCCAGAGAAGCTTTCGTGATATTTAGGAAACTCTACGCATAACTATTGCTTTTCTTTTTAATAAAAATATAAGGTCAAAGTATACCTAGGTAACCCAAATGGTGGCGCTATGGCCGCGCTTCCGACTGTTCGTGCTTCCGACTGACCTCCCGGAGGGGAGCCGCCGGCAGGCCGCCGTGTGCTAAACGTCACTAGTTATTGATTCACGGTAGTTATTGAACAAAAGAAAAATAAGGAAACGTCTACTAAAAATATAGTTAATTTAATCTAACCTAACCTAACAGAAGCGCCGCCATTGGGGTTACCTAGGTACGCTTTAACCAAATATTATTTATTAATGAACATTTTATGATAAATAATTTCAATAATTTATCCTGTATCTCATTGTCGTTCATAAAACCTCAATTATCAGTGGAGTATTAATGTGGTGATGGAAATGCAAAGGAAAGACATCTGGAAAATTACTAATTTAAGGTTTAATAAAATTCTTCAGCACATAGTCACAAAACGAGTAGTCAATCGGTCTCTTCTCTAAGCACATACAAGTGTCAAGTATCACTCATCCCCTGTTATGTTGCTAGTCCCATTGTTTCTAAGGAGAAAAAACAAGAAAAGTTTCTAATAATTTTATTTATTTTTCGAAAAAGGTTAAAAAAATTTAATTTCATGTTTCTGGGAAGTGTTTTTCTTTAGAATTGCAGTAACGTCGCGAGCCAAATATATCTGGAAATTATATACAAGATATATTAATAACGCAAGTATCCTGTTCCGGAGACAACGTTCACCGAAAGTGCAACAGGAAATTGACAGCTGACATCCAGTAAAAATTAAAATTCATCCGATACATATATCTATGCCATCTATAATTAAAATAAAATTAAGTCAAAGATCACAGTGCAAAGACCAGTGTTTCCCAACCTTTTTGTACTAGCGGCGCACGAACAATCATGCAAAGGTTGGGGTCAGTGGCGTAGCGTGGGTGCAGCCGCCCGGGGCGGAGGAAAATTTCGCCGCCCCCTTATTTAGGTATCTCGATTCAAAAGACTAAAATATACAGTAATTCTAAAGAACTTTTCGGCAAAGAACAATCGTCAATATTGTGTATTGTACAGGTGTATTGTGTATTGTGTATTTATTGTGAAATTCTGCCACCCCCTAAAAGTGCCGCCCGGAGCGGGCCGCCCCTGCCGCCCCCACTACGCTACGCCACTGGTTGGGTACGATTTACTGTTATATACCAGTATTATAACAGGTTAATCGCGGAGCTCTCTCTAATACCTTCTCTACGATAGCCGGCTGTTACAAACTTCTGAAATATGGTCGATAACACGTTTTATTATGTTTTAATTTTTAAATAAATGCATTAATTCATCTTGTGGCACATTTAAAACGGCTTCGTGATACATCAATATGCAGTGGCTCAACGATTGAGAACTACTGTACTAGAGGTTCTGTTCTGAGCCTCTTTAGCAGCCTAATCCCGGGCGTCACTCTTCACATTCGGGTTGCAATTGGTATTTTTTTTTTATGTGAATATGATTATATTCATAAATATTAATTAAATAACTATAAATAACATTTTAAAAATTTAACCAAATAACCGACGGTAAGACAAAAGAAATGCTGTTATATAGAGAGAAAGTAAAAATGGCGATCCAGCAAAAATGATCCCTCCCAAATTTTTACATTTTTAGACTTATGACACCTTGAAACGTCGAGAAATGCAAAAAAATCGGGGGTAATTTCGGTATGTATGGATATTAGTGTGCAAGGGGCACGATTTCGTTCATCCTGTTTGAAGCTTAATAACTTCTGTGCTTTTTGTCAAAAATTTCTGAAATTTTGCTGGAAGGTTTGTTTATTAGGAGAATTGATGCTATTAAATTTTGGTGCTTAAAGGTCGAGGGAGTGGAGAGATAATGGGAATCGTGTCATACCTCCAGTAGGATCGGATTTAATGACGATTTACTCGTTATTATCATTTACATTTTTTTTTTTTTTTTTTTTTTTTTTTTTTTTTTTTTTTTTTTAATAAATCTCATCTCTATTCTCAAAATTAAGCTTTTTGCCATTTTAGGTTAAAGTTTACCTAGGGAACCCCAATGGCCGCGCTTCCGGTAATCTCCGGTAATAGTTAAAAATATAACAGGTTTTTAAAATAAAATATGATAACAGATGGCGCCACCAAACTTTTAAATGTTACAGGAAAAGTTGAGTGGCTCGTTGGGGCGCGGCATTTTAATAGGTAGTCTGCGGACTATCGCCGAGGGATTAGAATAAATGAAAACTTATAAACTCAAGCTATTACTTACTCAGCAACTATACTGCAAATTCTCATTTCCGACGGTCTAGAAAACAATTCACAAAATATAGCAAGCCATAATCATAGACCAAACAACCATCAAATTCATTGTTGTCATACTAAACATGTCACATAAAAAATTCTTGAATGACATATACCAGCGATTCCCAACCCGGGGTACGCGATAGGTTGTTTAGGGGTACAGAAAAAAGTTAGTTATTATGGCAGGAAAAATAATATGTATCACAAATTATTAGTATTAAAAAATTATTAGGTAAAAAATGTTCCTTGCAACAATCACAGACTTTATTATACATTTCAAAATGCAAAAATAGAAATAAAAACTTGTGCTGCCGATTGTACAATGCAACAGATCAATAAATGTTGCGCAGTCAGTCAATGGTAGTGGGGATACCATTATGTGTGATTAATGATTATGCTACGGACTTTTGATGGTGGGGTGTGTTACCGTTATTATTATTATCTCTCAACAATATCCCCACGTGTTGTTTGAAAAAGTATTTTTTTGTTTATAAAAAGTATTTTTTATTGATAGCAAGGAAAAGGGCATAGCTAGAGTGGGTGATCATATTATTAGAGCCACTTGTTAAAACTGACAAATAATCAGTAATACTCTAAACATTTCAATGCAAAATTCATAATCAAGTCTTATTACTATTTTTTTTTTTTTTTTTTTTTTTTTTTTTTTTTTTTTTTTTTGGTCCTAGCAGATACTATTACATTTCAAATTAGTTGATTATTTTATCATTGGCAGCAATAGCCATTAATAGCATGCCATTTTGCGATAATGCTGTCATTCAACAGTTTGTTGCCGTTTGAGTATCATCTGCTTAATTCGTAGTTTTTGTGTTTTAAAAACGTTTTATTGACTTGTTGTGGGGGTAATATTGTTGTTAAAGTATGTAATGTTTAATATGATGTTATAACGCCATTTTATATAAAAGTTGTTACAATTACAATTATGAGCTTTTCATTATTTTTAGGTTATTTTAGTCATGGGGAAAGTTAATGACTTCACCCCTAGGAAAATTATTGAAATTAAAACTCATTTTAAATACTGAGCATTCAAATAGACAAATTGCATCAATTGCAAGCGCTTCAAGGGCTTCTGTTGATAGAATTAAGAAGAAACTCGACACTAATATGGATTTAATTTCGAACCGAAAGGGGAAATGTGGCCGAAAAAACATTACTACACCCAGAGATAAGCATCAAATAAGAAATATCTGTATGGAGAACAGAAAGCCACCTCTGAAATTGTTGGTAAAAAAGATTCAAGATGCTAATATAAATATATCACCAATGACGACTCGTCGTCGTCTTAAAGAACTTGGGCTTGCGTGTTGGCGTCCAGCAAAAAAGCCATGGCTTAGGCCCACTATGATGGCAAAGCGATTGCAATGGGCAAAAGATCACAGAAACTGAACTGTTCAACATTGGGAAAAGGCAAATCTATGGTTTTATACCAAATTATAAATTAAATGCCTTTTTTAAATCATTTTGAAGGTTTTAACGACTCTGCTGATTTTTTCATGTTTGTTTCTCTGATGAGTCTTCGATTCAGAGTTTGTAAGGAGACGAATTAGGGAAAAGTACCGCAATGACTGTATAGTAAGAAGAGTGAAATACCCTCTAAGCATTATGGTGTGGTCTGTCATCAGTAGCCAAGGTACTGGCTGCATGTACGTTGTAGAGGGCACAATGAGACAAAACCAATATATGAAGGTCTTAGACACCAACATGCTTCCCCAAGTTGAGGAATGGGATCCAAATAGTGACTTTCTGTTTATGCATGACTGCTCCTTGCCACAAGGCTAAAAAAGTCACAAAATGCCTGGCAGATAAACAAATTAAAGTTTTGAAATGACCTGGAAACTCCCCAAATCTTAATCCTATAAAAAACCTTTGGGAGCTGCTAAAGAGAGAAGTTTCCAGGGATCTAATCACCAACAAGCGGCAATTGATAGAGCGTTTAATAGAAGTGTGGCACAGGAGTAAAGAAATAAAAAAAAATTGCTTAAAATGCATATGAAGTATGCCTAGAAGAGTTGAAGCGGTGATTGCTGCAAAAGGTGGCTCAACAAAACATTAAACATATTTTTCTACATTTATTTTTAGTTCTAGAAATATAAGTATAAATACCTGATTTGTATTTTTATTTTATCAATAAGACCCCTTAGAAATAAGTCAATAAACAAATTTAGACATTTTTCTTAGTTTCACGCTTTTATTATGGTGTAAGTTGAAAAAATGTACCGGTATTTTTTACGTTGTAGCTCTAATAATATGATCACCCACTGTAGTTTCTCCAGATTTTCTCTACAAGCGGTAATTTTTTCATTATTTATTCAGTATTTTTATTAATTTTTTATTGACAAGACTATGTTTTGTTTATAAAATCGTACTGCCTGCTATGTTACCAACTTAGAGGTATGAAGGAGTACATGTCAAAAGTTGCAATTTGGCACAAAGTATTAGGTGCACAAATCATGCGCGCATAAAAAAAAACCAGACTTGTAGGTACTCGGGACTGAGAACAGAGTCAAAATAAAATTCAAAATGGCGACACTCTCTACAAACAGGCAGTGCGAGATTTGCTCATGCGTTGCTCGTTGGGGAGTTGGAAATGCATGGGGGTACGCTAATGAAAAAAGGTTGGAAACCGCTGACATATACGAACAGCATATAAATCACAATGAATTTTCTGTAGCTATGCTTTAATTTTGATCCTGCACAACTGGTCACCGCTATTATCCGAGTAGGATGCAATGCATCAGCACATAACTATAATACAGTAGAGAGTCGAAAATCGGAATCAATTGGGGACTGGGGTGGTTCAGATTAGTCATTTGTTCCGATTACCAATTATGTACGAAAAAAATATATTAACCTGTCCGATGTTCAAATTTTTCTCCGTTGCGTGTCGCTTCGTGTTGAATTTTCGTCGATTTTAAGCCTAACGAAAATGTTTATAATAATAATCGAGGCTATCGTATCGTTAAAAATTATTTCTGAATTTTGTACAAACAAAATAAATATATTGAAGAATATAAAAACATGAAAATTATACTTTAGAAGTAAATTTAGTATCAGAAACGTTCGATTCAGCACGACACAGTCCGACTGAAAATCGTGCCGATTACCGGCGATTCCAATTACCGGCGTTCTGATTAACGACTCTCTACTGTATATTTAAAAAACGAAAATATCAATTTAATAAAATCAGTACATGAAATAAAAAATAGAAAATATGAATATAAGTAAATAAATATAAAAATAAAAATAAATTATCTTAAAACTTTATAATTAGTGCTTTGGTTTATCTATTTATAATATCCATCTATACCTATATAAAGGAATAAGCATTGAAAAATGTCACATAGCCAATGAGAATCAGACATTTGAAAATGATTTATTTGAAATGAACTTTAAGCATAGATAAAAGTAATTGAGAATTACTTACATTTTATTGAAATCCTCTGAAGATATATTTTATTTCCACCCTTTTATTTGAATTTCTTGGCTCTTTAGCGAACTCATCCCATCCTTGAATGAAATCAATTGTCGAAATGGCTTGTTATGAGTCAATTCGAATCCGCAGAATTTAAATACTGTATTTAGTAATTTTTAAATTTTTCTTCATTGATTCATTTCAGCGATTAGAAGATTTTAAGATTATTTAAAATTTTTATGCATCGTAATATTATTACTGTGTATTTATGTCTGAGATAAAACATAATTTGAATGGATATTATATTTAATTTTTTAAATATGTTTTTATGTTCAATTCAGATTAAGGTGCAAGGAGTTAAAGTTAAGGACGACGAAAGGGTAGGGAAGCCAGAGCCCAAATCTATACAGAGGATCGGATCAACATCTGTATCAGTGGCGTGCCGTCATTGGAAGCGATGGAAGCGCCGATTCCACCTTTCAATGACCTTCCCTTGTATTTTATAAAATATAAATTTTCATATTTTAACGTACTTTGAATTAATTAAAATTAATATTTTATTATAACTGCATTATGTATCTTTTACAAATTTCTATACTACATGTGAAAAAAACGATAAGATTGCTATTGTATATTCGAATAATTCGGTGGCTGAAGGAATGTCGAAACCGGGTCAGTCTCCAATCAGCCAGATTATATAGGCATTAGCACATGCGGTTTACAGTGCACCAACCTCACCCGGTTTAGCTGGTAGAAGCGACACACTCGTAAAGAGTACAGCTTTATATCCCGGAGCGGTTGTGGGCTGTTATCCGCCTGCCTGTCAACTTCCAAGCAGCCAGATTATAGGCATTGGCGCATGCGCTTTACATAGCACAAACGTCACGGTTTAGCTGGTAGAAGCGACTCACGCGTAAAGAGTACGCGACTTTATATCCCGGAGCGGTTGTGGGCTGTTAGCCGCCTGCTAGATATTCGGCCACTCTCAGCGCCGGATCCAATAGGTGCGAGGCCCGATTGAATTTTTTTTGCGGGGCCCCTCAAACTTTAGATAACAAAATTAATTAACTGTTAATTTACATATTGAAATATGTTGGGTTTTTTTTAATAATAATATACCTAGATATTTATTTTTGTAACATGTACTATTTTTAAATATATAAATTTTGACGTGATGCGGGGCCCCTTCAAACGCGGGGCCCGATTGGCACCAATCGCTCCAATCGCCTAAAATCCGGCCCTGGCCACCCTCGCCCGATTATGTGAATCACGAGCAGACTAGATCAACGGCGGGCAACCCGCGGGTCAGCTACGGCTGGCGAAAAGTTTCTATCCGGCCCGCGAGATCTTTAATAGATTATTAAATTGGAAAAATAACTAATTAATAGTTATTTTTTCAATTCTTTGTAATTTTCGAAAACGATAAGAGAAATAAATGTAATAATTAACTTTTTATTTATTTATTTCATATTTGCAGACTAAAAAAATTACGAGTCACAAGAAGGCGTCAATTAACTACTACGGCGCGGAAAAAAACGTAAAATTTATTCTGGCCCATGTTATAAAAAGGGTTGCCCACCCTAGACTAGATTTATAACAACCCAACCGATAGGAGTTTACTGGCACGTTTTTATGATAGTTCTGTATAGTTGACAGGAGTTTAAAAAAACTCCATTAAAATATTTGATATATTTATTCTGCGTTTATTCCGCTCTCCCATCTTATATTACTTACGGATTTCGATGTTAAACCGGTGATATTACGATTTAGTATGTCCCATCTGTAAGGGGATGCAGAAAAAACGTGTACAATTCTAGTACAGTGTTAAAAATTAACTGTTACTTTGGCAGCATCATTTACAACCAAATTTAATGAATGAGACATACAATGGTACAAAAAAAAGCTCTAGAATTTATTTTCCTTAAATTTACGATTTATATATCCGTTGTCATAAAAATTTGTCTTTCCACTGTTTTCCCAAGACTACAGATATTCAGGTACAAAGTAACTGGTTTCGACTTATTTCTACTTAAGAAGTGACTAAATAATTAAGAGATTAGGGAATGGGGACATAAATAAAACCCTGTTGAAAGAGCCAGAATTTTACTTCAACAAAAGCTTAACAGAACCAATCACTCGCTCAGTACAGTGGGAAACTGATTTCCGTGTACACCTGGTATTAAAACGAATTAGTTAGAAAACGAATGACTATTAAGTTTAACATAGTTAGATTTTTACAGCTACGGTGAGAAACGTTTAAAATTTACAACAGCCCTGTGGCGTCCTTTGAGATATACTAGTGATGCGACAAAAGAGACATTTGACATTGACCGGTATCGGCACCCTCGGGATTTGGCACGCACACACTCACTACACACCTATCTGGACCGTCACTAGTTCCATCCATTAGCTACTCGTATCAAGATATTTGACTAAGTGGATTGTTTTAAGATTTAAAAAGTAAAGAATATTTTATGTTATTTTTATGTACGTTTCTTTACAAAGCTATATTTTAATTATAATTTTCTTTAAAAGTATATTAATACAATCGAACAATACATTGTACCAGGTATGTATATCCATCGCACATTTTATTTCACCGAGTAAGTTTTTATAATTTATTTTTAATTTTAGCCCTTATATTGTGGCTAGCGATTCAGAATGTAATTGTGATATTAAAAATACATTTAGAGAAGTCTACAGTTTTTACTGGCTTATCGAACAAATGAATACGAATGGACCCTAGACCAGTGATTCGTAACAGGGGGCCGCGGTCCCTGGGGGTCCATAAGAAGTTTGCCGGGGCCGCCAAATTATGCAAAATTTCCTTCAGAATATAATAAAAAGAAAATTGATGTATAATCCGAATATCGTATTGAAAAGTGAAATAAGAAAGATAAAGTTTTCCTATTTAGTTTTTATTTATTTATTTTGTATTTCTTCCTACATACAACTTTGTTAGTACAGAAGAAATAAATGTAAATATGTTACTTACACCGCAGTATTTACTTCTTTTATTCCAAAGCAATTTTAAGAAACTATTAATGCTTGGAATTTTAAAAATAATTAGGAAAAATAGTAGGCTTTGAAAATTTAAATATTTTTGCAAAAGTTATGCAAAATCCTTACGACAAGTGGGCGTTTTATTTTTAGTTTAGTTTTAGCATCGACATTGGATCGATTTATCGACATGTTTCTTATTTTATTTTCTGTTAAAAATTAATGAGTTTTCATGTTTAATTGTGAAGTTTGAATGTTATTTAAATAGATAATGAAATAATAAAGTTATGATTTACATTTATTATATAAAAAATAAAGCAATAATAAAAAATCAATTTATTATAGATAAATTATCAAATTATCAAATATAAATTATTATTAAAAAATGGGGGTCACAAAAAATTATGAAATATTTAGTGGACCGCGAGTATAAAAAGGTTAAGAACCACTGCCCTAGACCATCACTGACGAGCAATTAACTGATTGCCCCTGGAAGTCGGCTTCTTACAGGAACACAGCTTCCCTGTCATCAAATGTCACGGCACGCCACTGATCTGTATCATAAAATTTTAATGAAGCCGGATGACCGAAGCAGTTAAGACGATAGCTTGCCACTTTGGGGATTCCAGGATCAAATCTGGAGAAGCGGGAATTTTTCAGCTTCAGTCTGTTGAGCTCCGTCCCTCATCACCCGCCGCCCCATTTTTGGACTTTATTTTTACGTAATATATGCAAAATTCGTAACAAATGATTTTTTAAAATATTTGTTACAAATTATAGATCTTTCTTTTGAGCACAACGAGATTCTACCATCTAGTTTTCTTGAGAAATTGTTAAAAATGTATTATAATAATTACGATAAAATGTTTCGTGCATATTTTAATACTATATAAATAATATAGTATATTTTTATTGCTAATGACATATTATATAATAAAATAAAGTATAAATAAGATTTTTACATAAAATCAATTGATATTAAATCTTATTGAAGAACTTCTAATAACTAGAGGGCGTAAGTGGCGTTAAAATATGTCGTCTTCGTTAGTGAAGAGGTCTTTAGATTTATTTCGAGATCCGAAAAGTGGTAATTATCTTTGATATTCATTTAGTGTGGTATATATATTATTAAAATTTTAACTCTGACGAATGGGTATGACGAATGTCGATAGTTGTTAGCCTGTTGAGGATATTGAGTTTGATTTTTCTTTTTTTCTTTTGTGTGCTGGTTCATATGGAGACTAGCCTGTTGGCTTTTTCTCCGATGCGCTCCGCCTAGTGGTTATATTGAGTGTGATTGTACACTGAAGATATAAAAAGCATGGATGTGACACGTGTTTCTGAGATTGAACTTTTAAATCTACTAAAAATAACTGGGGGGACCGTTAAGGGTACCTCTCTATAGTCGAAGTCGGCTAGATCGGTCAATCCGATCGCATCCACGAACAGGGTCGTCGTGGCGTTGAGTGGTGTATTCTCGAATTGAAGAAAAAGTGTAAATGCTGTTATCACGTGTTTATTTACAGCTAAGTACAACTATATATACAGAAGGTATAACAGTGTCGATCGTGGAGACAAGAGTCAGAGCACACGAGGCGGACGTCCGAACCGAAGCATGTCGAGCCGAAAAGTGGTTAGCCTCAACCCTGACGTCATACTGGTTAGGGATGGTGGTCAATTGCAGTGTTGCCGATCGCCGCAGTACCCCTTCCTAGTGTAACGATCATGTGGCTAACGAAAACGTGCCGGAAATCGGACGAGTCTTTCGGAGCGCATCGTAGTTTTGGTTTCGGCTTCTTGCTTCGAATGCGTGGTGCTTGATGATTTAGGCTCTTGTACTTCTGTTGAACTGGGAACTTGTTCCGTGTCTGTCTCTTGCTTGTCGTCTGTTGGTGGTCTCTCGCTTGGTGAAAGGTGTTCTGCCAGACAGTAAGCTGGCTTAAGTCTGTCTATAGAGATAACTGTCTCTTTTTGCCGTACGCAGACTTTGAAGAATTTATCTGCACGCTGCAGTAGTGGAAATGGTCTGTCGTACGGCGGCTGCAGAGGTGGCCATACGGCGTCGTGCCATACGAAAACGTGGGTGCAGCACTGTAGGTCCTGAGGGACGAATATCTTCTTGGTTCCGTGACATCTTGTTGGAGTTGGTGTCAGTTGGTGCATTTGCTCCTTGAGCTGTTGTACGAAAACTGCTGCATTTGAGTCTGATAGTGTAGGGGCAAGAAACTCGCCGGGTAGACATAAGGTCGTCCCGTAGACGAGTTCGGCGGTTGTTGCCTTGATGTCTTCTTTAAAGGCAGCTCGCATCCCTAGCAGCACTGATGGTAAGACCTCTGTCCAGCGGTCGGTCAAGCAAGCCTTGAGAGCCGATTTAAGTCTGCGGTGGCTGTTCTCCACCAGGCCATTTGCCATTGGGTGAAAGGCTGCTACCCAACAATTTAGTCAGAGCTCAGAACAGGTGCGATTCGAATTTCCTACCCTGGTCGGTAGTGACCGTCTTCGGTACACTGTAACGCGCGACCCACTGACCATAGAAAACCTTTGCCACCGTCTCTGCCGTACAATCGGCGATTGGGAAAGCCTCCACCCAACAGGTGAACCTGTCGATGAGCGTGAGACAATACATGTTACCTTGCGAAGGCAGAAGGGGACCTACAATATCCATATGCACGTGTTCAAAACAGGCGTTAGGGACCTGAAGATTTTGGACAGGGCTCCACGTGTGTCTATGAATTTTCACTCGTTGGCATGGAATGCAGGTTTTGGCCCACATACGGGAGTCCTTTCTAATGGAAGGCCAAACAAAACGACTAGTTATTAATTTGGCAGTAGCTCTTATCCCAGGATGAGCCAGATTGTGTACGGCATCGAAGACTTGCCTGCGGAAATTAACTGGGATATATGGACGAATTTTGTTTGTAGATATATCACAGAATAATTTGGGGCCTGCATTCGTTAAGGGCATTTTCTTCAGCTGCAAGGCTGTACTTGAAGACAGTAATTGTTGTAATTCGGGGTCGCTGATCTGGGCTTGCATGATGCTCGTGTAGTCTATTGCGTTTGGCACTTCGATAGTTTCGATCCGTGACAATACGTCCGCCGGTGTGTTGTCGCTGCCTTTGATGTAGCGGATGTCTGTGCTGAATTGTCCTATAAGGTCAAGATGCCTTAATTGCCTAGGGGTGCACTTCTCTGGCTTCTGACTAAAAGCATAAGTCAGTGGGCGATGGTTTGTGAAAACCGTAAACTCCCTGCCTTCGAGCATGTGCTTGAAGTGCCTTATTGATGCGTATATGGCATAAAGCTCTCTATCGAAAACTGACCATTTTCGTTGTGGCTCTGTTAATTTGGCAGAGAAGAAAGCTAGTGGCTGCATCTTCGGCCGCTGTTGGAGGAGTCAACTTGATTTAGTGAGCCGCCAAAAGCTATGTCGCTTGCGTCGGTAAAAAGTACCAGTTGCGCATTTGGATTCAGGTGTGTCAATAGTGTCGCGTTGGCTAATTCCTCCTTGCAATGGTGGAAGGTGTTGGTTGTCTTCTCGGTCCACTGGATTTTGCTGTTGGGTTTAAGGTTTGGTCCTTTTAGTAACTCGTTTAGTGGGGCTTGTGCATGGGCTGTGTTTGGGACATTCCTACGATAGTAATTAAGTAGCCCCAGAAAACGCCTGAGCTCGCAAACCATTGTTGGAATTTTATACGCCAGTATGGGGTTTATGCATTCGGGTAGAGGTTTAATGCCTTCCTTGCTGACTAAGTACCCCAAAAATGGTAGCTCTGGTGCCCCCAATATACATTTGCTCAGATTTACCTTGACGCTGTACTCGGAGAGGTGAGGGAAAACCGCCTCTAGGTGAATCTCATGCTGCTCCCTCGATTCACTAGCAATTAAAATGTCATCAAGGTATGCGAAGGTAAAGTTGAGCGCTTGGAGTACCTTATTTATGAACTGTTGGAAGGTCTGCCGGGCATTGGACAACCTGAAAGGCATGAACCTGAATTCGAAGAGGCCAAAAGGGGTTGTGATTGCCGTCTTTGGAATGTCGTCGGGATGTACAGGAACCTGATTATACGTGCGGACTAAATTGACCTTGGAGAATATAATTTTGCCAAATAGGGAAGAGGAGAAATCTTGCAGATGTGGTAACGGGTAGCGGTCAGGAATCGTAAGTTGATTCAATGCTCGATAATTGCCCGTTGGTCTGAAATCGCCGTTTGACTTGGGCACCATGTGCAAGGGGCTGGTCCAGTTGGAGGTGCTGGGTCTGCAAATTCCTTGCTCCATCATATATTGGAACTCTTTCCGAGCTGCCGCGAGTTTGGCTGGGTGCAGTCGGCGGGGTTTTGCGAATACCGACTGTCCCTTTGTTATAATGCGATGCACAGTGTGGTGTTTGGGTGCCCTGGCCGTCCCTGCGGGTAAGGATGGAAAATGTCGGGATACTTCTCCAGAATACTGTGGTATGTCGACGAGCTGGCTATCAGCGTTACTTGAGTAATATCTGTTTCGATCTTTTTACCTGTGGTGGCTAGATTGGTAATTGAGTCTGAGATGAGCGCCCTTTAGGTCGATTAACAATCCGTATTGCCGCAGAAAGTCGGCACCTATGATTGGCTTACTGATGTCGGCTAGTACAAATGGCCACTGAAAACGGCGGTGGAGGTTGAGTCCAAGCGTAACTAACTTGGTGCCGTACGTTCGTATCGGTGTACCATTTGCCACGTAGAGCTTTACAGCGTGGGGGTCACCCCGTGAGCCGTTTCCTGAGAAGGGTAAAACACACACGTCGCTTCCGCTATTCACCAGGTACTAGCGGTTAGAAATGGGGTCAAAAATGAATAAATGGCTCTTGTTATTGGGTCTGAAATCGCAGCGGGCCGTTTCGTGTGATTTCCTTAAGAGTTTCCCGACTGGTGGAAAGAGCATGGGGAGCGGCAGCGTTTTGCCTCGCTCCTGTATTTCTGGTGATACCAGCAAGGGTGGCTAGGCAAGGAAGATCACAAGGGTGCTAGCATCCCCCAAGGGCGATGCTAGCCACCCTTGTGATCTTCCTTGCCTAGACCTGTCTCGGGGTCGAGCTAATCGTTCGATTCTCTGACTCAGGGATTCTTTTTGCATCTGGAGCTCGCTTAGCTGAATTTGAGTGTTATCGGGGACTTTTTGGACTTCGTTTACATTTGCGTGCGTTACTTCGCCTATTTTGTCGGCCATGGTGGCCAAGTTTTCTAATTTGTCATCGGAGGCTGCCAGGATCGCCTGGGTCTGTTGCGGCAGTCATTGTGACCACAAGGTTTTAAGAAAATCTTCCCCTAATTTATTGTTAGTTAACTGCTTCATTTTACTTAGTAAATGTGAAGGCTTTTCATCTCCCAACGCAATATCAGAGAGTAGCGCTTTGATTCGCCTTTGTTCCGAGTCTGAAAAATTGGCGAGCAGTCTGGCCTTAAGAGTATTATAACGGTTTTCAGCTGGTGGGTTGAGGACGATGTCGCTTACATAGTTGAAAATGTCAGAGTTGAGAGCGGAAACGACAGAGTAGTACTTGGTTCTGTCTTTTGTGATGCCTGAAATGGCAAACTGGGCCTCTATATTGGCGAACCACAACTCTGGAGTCTTGTCCCAAAATGGAGGTAGTTTGAGAGCCACTCTGTTCACTTCTGTGGTGGGTTCAGGCTTCGTCATCTTTGTTCGGCTGCTTGACCAGCGTGGAAGGGAAAAAAAGAGGCCTACCTGAATTTCCGTAAATGGCGTCCGGGCTTTGGGCTTGGGAATGTTTGGTGTTGCTCCCACGTTGTTGGATCACGTTCAGGTCACCAGTGGGGGGACCGTTAAGAGTACCTCTTTATAGTTTTTTGAAGTACGTCAGATGTTAAATTTTTGTTTAATAAATTAAGACATGGTCGCTCTGGAAACATTTTTTACTTCCCTAGACGATCTCCATTTTTTTCCCTTTTTGTTCTAGAACAATTTTTCTTTTAGATGACCGGACCTTTCTTTAGAGGCTACTCAGCCATCCAATATTAAAAAAACAGGGTTAATCCAATTAAAATTATAAAAAATTTCTTAAAAATTGGAAAATGGGATCTTACGACGTCTTTTCTTACATCCATGTCCATTCGGGAGTTCGGGCCTTTATCCACTCAAAAAAATGCACTGGAAAATGTAGATTTTGTTGACTCGGTCCCTCTGGCGACGATTTTTCATTTAAAGTTTTTTGAAGTACGTCGGATGTTAAATTTTTGTTTAATAAATTAAGACATAGTCGCTCTGGAAACATTTTTTCCTCTTTATAGTCAAAGTCGGCAAGATCGGTCAATCCGATCGCATCCACGAACAGGGTCGTCGTGGCGTTGAGTGGTGTATTCTCGAATTGAAGAAAAAGTCTAAATGCTGTTATCACGTGTTTATTTACAGCTAAGTACAACTATATGTACAGAAGGTATAACAATGTTGATCGTGGAGACAAGGGTTGGAGCGCACGAGGCGGACATCCGAACTGAAGCACGTCGAGCCGAAAAGTGGTTAGCCTCGACCCTGACATCACGCCGGTTGGGGACAGTGGTCAGTCGCAGTGTTGCCGACCACCGCATAACAATAGGATATAAATTACATGGAACAAATATTTGTTTTGTAAGATTTCAGATGTGAATGACGCTGTTGGGACCTTAACATAGCTGTAGAGCATGCCTATAGGAACAAAACAGTCAAAGAAACCATACCTTTAAATGAGACCCTTTGCCAGATATAGCCCTCCAAAGTCAGCCTAAAGCCTACTTCCAGGCACTGTATGGAGTCACATTGCATGCTCTGTTAAGCCTATCATGTGTTTAAGGGTCGAATTATAAACTCCATAACACAACCGTATCCGTATTTGTAAATGTTTGCTACACTGGATATCTATAGCAATAGTTATAAACTACCGTAAGTCCTTTTCCGTATCCGTAAAGGGACAAACTTTCTTACGGTTTAGAAACTAGTCCATCGTGAGCATGCGCAAAATCATCGGTAGTTACTGCCAGATCTAACACTATAATAATTTATTCATTTTATTATTATTCTATTTTTTTTTTTTTTTATGACTAAATTAATTCGTATCTTAAAATTTTATATTATTCAGAAACAGCATTGTCGGGCAAAAGTTACGTTTTAACCAATTTGTGAAAGTTTCGTCTGTTGCTTCTGGCACAACTTCTGATTGTATATCGACTGACGGTGACCTAGCGCATGCACAGTTGGTCAGTTCTCCGTATCCCTACTGTAAAAGTTTGATCGATCCAAACTTTTCTTATGGAATGTGGTACGGCCATACGGATAAGATACAGAGTTTATACCCACGCTATACGGATACGCTTACAGCTACGGATATGGTTACGTTACGGAGTTTATAACTCGACCCTAACAGTCAGTACAGCATGGTGATCAGACATTTTAATGATATGTATTGACAAAGAATAAGGAAAAGTCTGACATTGACCTTTTGCAAGATAATAGGTTGGAGAAAACGTTGAGTATATCATCCCGGTGTATTAGAAGTGGAGAATATCCTTTGCAAGATGTTTACCTCCAAATGTGGAACCCGACAGCAGGCGATTGGAATCGCCGCGATTCCGATTGCCATCTTGCTTGCAGATGTTACAGCTTGCAAGCAAGTTATGTTATAGGCATTGAGATCAGTGTCTATAACAAATAATAAATGCGTTAACTTCTAATGACCGAAAACAATTTTTACCTTGAAGCAGTACTGCTGCCTATTCTCCGTGCTCTGTGTCGTCAAGCTTTGCTGTTGCTCGTCTTGTTGACACGCTGCATGAAATCATGTGCTTTGGTGCTCATTATCGCTTGCACCTCTGTGCCAGGTGGGGCAAGACCCCACATCCTCTAAAAGTACATAACATCAAATACTCCATGAACAGTCGAGTGGGCTACTCGAAGCTGGCATAGTCGCATGAGCTAAAATGTTAAACACTATAGTCTTAGTGGAGCATATGGCATGACTCAGAATTGTGTGCAACTGATTTCGAGGGCTATATCTTGCAAAAGGTTATATAAACATGAAAATTTAATGATTTTGAAATTCATTGGATGAGATTTTTGATTCTTGGAGATGTTTAATTAAAGTTTTATCATATTCCTCAACAGATTACTATGGGTGATTCATAGTTTGTAGACTGAGTTAGGATTGGCTGATTCATTTTGGAGAACTAATGTTACTGGTCTATCTGATACATTTATATTTTTATTTTTTGTTTGTGTTTGAGAGATTATTTTATTCTCAGAGTCACATACTTAGTTTTCAATTTTTTTTAGAAACAAAAACAGTTGTAGAAAGTATTATAAAATTCTTTGTGCCTAATAAAATGAAAAAATGCTTGTTGACATTATGTTAACATTAGTATTTTAATTTTTTCAGACACTGTCAAAGAGAATACGATTACCAGTACAAAAAAATACGGTTTGAAAAAGGAACGTAGAAAACATCAAAAGAAAAAAATCTGTAATAAATTAAATTTAAAAGATAAGAAAATTCATTCAGTTGTTGGTAAGTCATATGATTATTTCATAATTTGTTTTTTAAATATGACACTTTTCTCTTTATTGAAATTGTATCTTTAAGGCATGAAAATTTGAAAGATTAACTTGACCTTAAGATCATCTAAGTTCCAGTGATAAAATTTCTAATTAAACAGCATTCAGATTGATATAATGATTGATTAAGTTCTTATTGTTATAGATAATGATGTTCAAGTTTTTTTGTTGTTTAGAATGTCTGTTATTTATTGTAAGATAATTACTAATATGTCACTTAGTAAGTTTGCACCTTTTTTTTTTTAACTAAGTACCTATTAAATTCTAAATTATTTTTTGAACCTGATATTGAAAATAAATTATCCATGCTGTAATTATTTCTTTAGGAAAGGAACATCAATCTACACCAGTGCTTGCCAGGCCATCTTTATTTCATCAATGTCTTATTTGCACTTCCTGGGATACATTATTTTTCTGCTTTTTTTAATACAGATTTTTATTTGTATAATGAAGTTGTCTTTTTACTTATATTTGTCTTTATTTTTTTGTTTACAAGACATCTCTGTAGTAAGTTTGTGTGAAACAGTAGTAAATTTAAATTCTTATTTCAAGAATCTAATAATGCTGTTTTTTCCCAAACTTATTACAGAAGTCATTGTGATAAGCTTGCGTAAAAAACATCACTATTAGGTTGCTGAAATAATAATTTAATACAAATTCAAATAAGAAGCTAAATGAGTAGTAGTAAATTTGTTAAAAATTTGTGTATTCTTTCTTCTGGATTATTAAATTAAAGGAATTACTTATTTGAAAATATTGTTTCAGAATCATTGAGTGACTAAATTTCCCACTTTACTCACATCCTGCCAAACTTGTGTTACTTATTTTTTCCCTTCCTTCTCTTGGTGAATGCAGAGATGTCTTGTTTACAAAATTTCTTTTCAGCTATTGTTTATTTCTATGCTGTTATTATTATTTAAGTTATTAGGGTAGATGTACCAGTTTTGGCCAGTGTACCAGTTCTGGCCAGAAAACAAATTTAACTTAAAAATATAATCACCATATATTCAAATCTGTCTAATGAAACAAACTTTTATTGTTAACTGTTCACACAGTTAACAATGAAAGTTTGTTTCATTTGTGATTATATTTTCAAGTTAAATTTATTTTCTGGCCAGAACTGGTACATCTACCCTACTAGTTTTTGATATGCATACACTTTTTAAAATTTTCTAATGTATATGTCTTCTTCGTGATCAAGGATTTTTACGTTATTTTTATCTATTTTACAGTTATTGACATTAGTGTTCATAAAATATGGAATTTTTGTTTGTTTGTATTTTAATTCAGCCTCATGTTCTTTAAATTACATTAGTAATTTTCTTTTTATTTCATCTGTATATGGACCAAATACAATATACAGTATCTGTTACATGTGCAACAGATACCATATACTATATTTGGTCTTTCTCAAAATGTATTAAAAAAAATAGATAAATAATATATCCCAGGAAGTGCCATACTGAAGAAGAGAAGAAAGTTCCTAAAATATGTATATGGCATTGACAAAATAAAGATGGTTTGACAAGGTAAAGCATTGGTGTGAATTAATGTTTCTTCCCTAAGAAATAATTTACAGCATCTGTAATAAAACAATTAGGGTGGCTGGCAACTTTTCAACTTTTATTGGTAACTTGCATATTCATTAACAGAATCGTAAGCAGTTATTAATTCTGGTGTGAATTTTTTAATAACTAATGTGTTTTGACCTTATTTAAAAGCCTTCATTGGATTACATTACTTTGAATGTCTAAGGCACTTACAGAATGTCTATGTATTGATATCTGAAATTGATTGATTTGATTTGCTAAATCAAACTATAAATAACATTCAAAAATTTTTTGACAAAACAGTAATTTTGCAAAACAGACTACTGTTGAAATTTTGTCTTTGGTGTACTTTCCTAAAATATCTAAAATTTTGAGTAAATGTTCTTGTCTTTGTAAGTTGTTGCAAATTTTATAACATTGTATGTTGAAATAAAGATTGTAAATGACAATCTCTGTTTTATGACTACTTTTGATTTTCCCCTAGAGTGTTCACAAATTAGAGGTTTTTACTATTATTTTATAGTAAACCAAATTATCTAATAATCAAATGATAACATCTTACACTCTCCTCAAGGACACTGGTGTTCCTGAGGAATGTATAAGGGAATGAGGTATGAAGATACTTTTATTTTTGAGTTTCAGTGTGAATATATCATTGCTTTAGTTTCATATAAACTAATTACTCTGTAAACATGGTTCCAAAAATAAGGATAATGATAGTGTAGATCTGATAAGTCAAAGAAAAGTCATGAATACTTACTTTAAAGGAAAAAATTAAAATTTTAAATTTAATCAGAAAAGTTTGCTTCCAAAAATTTTTGATTTATGGCATCATGCTATTTATTATTAATATGGTATTTATTTGCCTCATTTATAACAAAAATTTGTATAATAGGTATGTTAGTATAGGAAATACAGGTAGGCCTCCTATAACGTGGTAGATACGTTCCTTGAAAATACCGCATTGTGGGAAATCACGTTATAGGAGACACCAACTTAATACAAAAACTGGGATTCAGTTCTAAAAAGAGAAAAACTGCCTTTTATGGTGTAACATTTTCATCATTTTTTAAATTTATGTACATAAAAAGCTTAAATAAAATCCAACATCATATAAAAACTAAAAAGATTATGATTTCAAGTCAAAAAGAAACATAATGTTATGCTCGCAAATTTAGTCCACGTCATCACTTATTATAGTTGTTTGAGAATGTTTGACTGGCCTTATTTCAAGATCTGAGCTTGTTTTGTCAAGTTCCACTGCATTTATGTGATCTGTTGCGATTTTTCTGTTATGTGAAAGATAATTCGTATCTAAATACCCTAAACTGTCTTGTAAAAGTACCGCACTGTAAGAAAATTTCCGTGTTTTTCCAACCGCATTAGAGCGAAAACGCGTTGTAAAGGTACCACGTTGTAGGAGGCCTACTTGTATTTAATTATTAATGGGGTTTGCTATTTTACATGAATTTTGCTTACACAAGAGGTTTTGGAATGTATTAGTCATGTATGGCAGGGCCCAGCTGTGAATAGTCTATTTAGTATTATTTGATATTTTAACTGAAACCTTTCAGGTATATCAGTTTTGATGGTTTTTTTTTTTTTTATTAAGTTAAAATTCTTAATAATCATGTAATTTTATTTATAGATGAATTCAAGAAGAAGAAAATACAAGACCAAACAGAAAATAATTTATACATTATAGAAAGATTTTCAAATAAAAAAATCAGTTCAAAAGTAGTTGAGAAAGTGAGTTTTATTTCTAATTTCTTTTCATAAGAAAAAATTTATAAATATTACTTTATTTATTTGAATAAAATAAATTTTTATACTTTCATTAAACATATTTTGAGTCATTTTTCTGACATGGAATATTAGCTTTATACATAAATTGATTTTTGCTTTTTATTTTGTCTTTGTTTTTCTCGTCTGTGTATACTTTAATGATAAAATTAAAGCATAAATTAGGCACATCAATATAACAAATTTTACTAGCCAGTCTGTTTATTATTATTACTGTTTATACATACAGGTAAGAATTAAATAGTATCTGGATGTTGGAAAATCACCTGGAAAGAAAAATACAGGCATAATAAAACAGTTTTTACTTTTTAAGAGAGATTTTTAATGTAAATTCCTTATCATCATCATCCATAAAATTTGTTGTTATTTCTTTTTTCTCCTTTACATATGATTATCTTTGTCAAGAAAAATCTTCCTATAGATTTGTGTGTAATATTTTATGTGAGGGTAACTTTCAAGAAATTATTCCAAACACTTAAAGAAATGAGTATATGATTGATTAAATTGACACATTAAATCAGGCAAGTATATTCTGTCCAGTTTTTGTTACAACTTCAAAACATATTTTCAGTTTCTTGTTTCAGTAATTTTTTCTTCTTTTTCTTATATTAAATGCACCATCTGCTGTAGTTGGTGGAGAGTGATTTTCTTTGATAGTATCCTAATAGCATCCTTTGCAATGGAAGGATACTATCAAAGAAAATCAGTATCTTCTCTCTTCTTTATTAGTAACGAGAAGTGCTATTTCACATAATGAGGTCCTTTTTGTTTACTTATATAAAAGATTTTTGAGTTACTATAGCACATCTTTAAAAACAACTTAGGCCACGACTCCACTAGCCATAAAATGGCCGTAAAACCCCTCGTTGTAAAAGCTTTTAATCATGTGACCAAGATATTTTACACCTGAGCAGGTCGTAAAACCAACGTAAAAGCAAGTTGAGCAGTGTTCAACTTTTGATGCGAATACAACCGTAAAACGGTACCATCCACCAATCAGAATTCAGTGAAATCTAGGTCATTGTGACATGTGTGAAAATGGCGAAAAACAAGCTTTTGTGTACGTTCTCTCGTGGCTACTTGGAAAGATTTATTGAAGACATCGAAAAGTATTCATATATCTACGACAAGAGGTATTCCGATTATTATAATGGATGCCTAAAATACGAGATATAGACGGCCAAAGGAAAATCCTTCATTTAGAGGAGTATATAATAATAAAGCTAAGCTTATAAGTGCTGTATATAATCTTAGTAATACAATAATAAATGTTAATATATAAAAGTAAAGATATTATTTTTACTACATTTGTAATTATAGTACAGAAAAAACTCATAGAATATAATCATTGTCTTTGTATCGATATATCACGTATACAACTGTAATAGTACCGTCGCCATAAAAACTTCGCTAGCCGGACCTCCACCGCAATCCGAGCGCGAACGCAAATAGGTCACGTGATTAAAAGCTTTTACGGCCGTTTTTGCACTAGTGGAGTCGCGGCCTTACTTCCAGTAGAACTTACATAAAATTAAAATTTTTTAAATTGTAACACTAATTTCTGAATTTAAACAACCTAGACTTTCAAATTTTAAATTTCAGTAAAAGTATTAAGCTTTACATAAAGTTTAATTCTTGTTAAACTTAACAGTGTTCCATATTATTTCTATTTTTGGCCCTTATTCAGCTTTTTCAATAATTTTGGCTTCCTTCCACTGTGGTATTGACACTCCTATTTATGGAGTCATACTTTTCTATTTATATTGTACCCTTATTTTTTGGGGGGTTTGCTGACAGAAAATTGAATTTTTCATGATACTCTAATTTTTCTTTGCTGTTTATTCCTCTTAAATGCCATGTTTCAACCTTTAGAGAATCAATTCTAATCCAGTGTACTGCTTCCTTTCCCATACCTTAATTGTTTTCAAATTATCAATCTAGGATCAATATCTTGACTCTCTGGGCAATCTGATTTATCATCTTAAAAAATTTGCCAGGATGAATTTACTTAGTCTTAAGAAATGTATTTTTTCTAAAAGACTATACATACTAGACGAGTCAATTTCATTCTGTCTCTTCACACGCTGTTGAGGCAATAACAATTCCACGGCGAAGTCGACCTTTTATTAGGCTACTCGTCTGCCATACAATGCAAAAAAGTTAAAAATAGTCCTCTAGTGGTGGCATACAAATAAAATCAATAAATACATTTTTTAAAATAATTTATAAAAAATATTTTTTCTAAAATAAATTCGTCCCAGCAAATTTTTTAAAATGTATTTATTGATTTTATTTTAGGCCACTGCTAGAGGACTATTTTTAACTTTTTTGCATTGTATGGCAGACGAGTAGCCTGCAATAAAAGGTCGACTTTGCCGTGGAATTGTTATTACCTCAACAGCGTGTGAAGGGACAGAACAAAATTGACTCGTCTAGTATGTATAGTCTTATAGTCTTGAGAAATGTATTTTTTCTAAAAATGATTTATCATCGCTTGGTGAGTTGATAGGTGTTACAATGCTGCATTCATGTCTTGAGATAACCTTCTGGAAGATTGTTCTGGCATATTTTGACCACATCACATATTCATCCCCTCACTAATGTTGATGTGCAGGTGGGATTGGGGGACTAAGTTTTTATAACTATTTAAAGGATCTGCTGGATTTAAATGTGCTGATATTCTTTCACTTATTAATTTTTCAGTATTGAAAATAAAAGTAATTTTATGTAATGAGTATTTTTGGGCTGCAATTTGAAAAAATTGTAGACATATAAATTCCCACTGTTGCCTGTCCATCAGTCTTTCCTTAATCTCGAGAATGGAGTTAGATAGATGAAAGACGAAACCAGATATGGAAACTTTGGGGGAGGAGGCCCAATTAACTATATATGAACTTCCAATGCAAACTGGAAGTCATGTTATTTCAATTCAAAAATTTTCCGCTGAAAGGTGTTAGATAGATGACCTGTACTACTCTATTGTTAAAGGAAAGGTAATGTACAGGGGCAAATCCCTACTAATTTGAAGTGGAGAGCATATATTTTAAATTAAATAAATTAAAAATGTGATTAAAAATTGCAGCCCAGCATTGTGGTGATGTCACAATAAATAATTGCTCATAAGATGTATAATTTGATATACAGTATAAAATTTCTTTATAATAATTAAACCATGATTGTTGCAAATTATGTTCCTAAAATTGATTTTATTTATTTTGTTTATCAACATTTCCAATATATATATTTAATTATAATACACAAAATAGTATGAGTGGTATTTTTGATATTAACATTTAGCTGCAATTAAAATTCACATAAATACATTAATAACGTTTCCCACTATTTACATTTTCTTTATTTTTAATTGCAAACCTGCTACTTTAACTAATCTGAAATATGTATATACAGTATTTGCAGTTTAAATATTGTAAAAAAAATTATTTGAGGAACTTTTTCATCAAAATGTGAACTCTTAAGTTTTACAATTTTTATTTGTTTACTTTTTTTATTTAAATGCTAAATAATTTGCCCTAGAGATAAGCATTAGGTGCCATCACTTGCTAAATTTAATAATTATAATTAATTATACTCTCCTATTCACACTCAGATTCTTTAACTTTATAAAGTTAACACATCTTAATACTGAGAGAGCTCATTTATTCAGCTAAACAAACGTTTGTTTAGCTGAATAAATGAGCTTTCTCAGTATTAAGGTGTGTTAACTTTATAAAATTAATTATACATTTAAAAAAATAAAAATAAAAATTTTGGTGTACAAAGGGACAAAGAAATAAAGGACACTTAAAATTTGTTCATGGAAAATTTTTTCGTAAATTTTCTAAGTTTATAATTATAATTAAAAATATTTTAATAATTAATTTAGAAGGTTCTAGAAGAAAAGAATGTTTAATCTTATGTACATTTGTAGGCATATAAAATAAAAATCTGGAGTAACTTTATTTTTTTCTACACGTGCATGTGAAAAGAAATTCAACATGTAAATTTCCTGTTGCATTTGAGTTGCTTATTTAATACTAAATGTTCTTTTTTGAAAATAATTTGACTTTTAAAAATGGAAGACAAACATAGAAAACTCATTGGAAATCTTTATATTTGAAATTTGATGAAAGAAAAACTGTTTACTCTGAAACATTTAAGTACAGGCATTTGAAAAAGTTTGATATATGCTACAATTAAGAGATTAGAAGAGAAGAAAACACTATTTAGAGATGAAGCAAGTGGATGAAAAAAGGTTAAAATGACTGAAGTGAAGCATAAGCATTTAACTGATGCTGCTGTTGGTAAGCTTGTGCCAAAAGTTCAAAATATCTCAAATATATGCATGAGATATTAAAGGAACAGAACATGGGTGCAGAAATTATTTTCTTGAAAACAAAGTATACTGAAACAGTTAGAAAATCAAACAAGGTTAGTCCAACAGCTGACCAAAGAGAATCTACATCCTGAAAAAATTCTGCATGTTCTTATAGATGATAGGTCTTATTTTATACTAGATAACTCAACATACAGGAAATAAAAGTTTTTACTTTGAAAAAGGAAAAGACATTATGCTAGTAGTAAAATGAAGTGCACACGAAGTTCTGGCATTAGTTCTGATGTGTGTAGCCATAAGCTCTTGCAGGCTGTCTTGGGCCCTCATCACACCATCTAAACTGCATCAACACGGAAGTATATAGTATTGTGTACGTCAAGAAGAAACTAGTTCCATTTTTAAAGAAGCACTATCTGAATGGAGATTTTATTTTGACTAGATATGGCAAAATTCCACTATGCTCAAAACACAGTTGTTGATTTTGATCAACATGGGATATAATACATCCTTGTGAAATCAATGTGTCTAATGCAGCGTTTCTCAACCTGGGGTCGCGAGACAATAATGAAATCATTTTATGAGAAAAAATCATTTATTATAAACTTATAAATGTTTTACTTACAATAAGTACACATGTAAAGAAAAGAAATTAATGTGATGGTTACATTTGTTTTTCATTTAAAATTTTCTCCATACGTGGATCAAATTACAAAGAGCTTGTACACATCAAGTTGGAACTTGTAAATTGCTCATGTATGTACACATCATACATGCATGTTCATACTCGTTGCTATAAATGCAGTGACATAAAATAATAAGAATAGTTGTATTACATTTTTTATACTATCGGTATTTTCTTAATGTATAAAATTAGTGCAATGTGATTATATAATAATTTAAAAAATTTACATTTATAATTTACTGGTCTTTCTCTGTTTTTAAACTCTGTCGAAATCAGAATTAAAAAAGTGAATTTCACTTGTAGTTCTTAGGATTTTTTTAAAGAAAATTTCTTGGAATTTATTAATTTTAATATTTGAGTAACTGATCCCATTGTTTTATTATTTATTTATCATTTTATAATTACAGTCAAAATTCAATTAGCAACAGTAAGGCTTACTGTTATTATTCCTTTGGGTGGGGGTTGTGAAATATTAATTTTATTTATATTTTCTATTTGGGGGTCGCAGAGCTAAGAAGATTGAGAATCGCTGGTCTAATGTATCCCCAACCGAAACCGATTAAATGGTTTGATACCACCTAAAGCAAAATTATATGGTTATTTAGGAGGCCAATTCCACTAAGAGAACTACATAAAAAAATTCAGAATAAGCTTCAGACTACAACTAAAGACTTCCAGAATCGTTTGAAACGTGAAAACAAAAGTTGAAAGGCAGCAAACTGTAGAGTAGATTTGATTTTGTTAAACTGACAGATTGCTGAAATATATTTTCTTTATTTGCATTCCTCATATTTGTAATCCCACAACATCCAACAAGAATAAATTAGTTTTCATATTTCAGATTATTTCAGATTTTTAGTTTACACATCCTTAAATATTCTATTGAAAAGTTTTCTTTAAGTTAACTTAGTTTAAAACTTTTCTTATTGCCTTTGTATTCCACTCAAAAATGTCTTAATTGAATTTTTTCCTTTCTTAAGCAAATATAATTATTATTTTGATTTAAATTAAAAATGCTGATTGTTCTTAAACAATTATTTATGAAATTATCATAAATAATTGACTGATTAATATTTAATATTATATGTAATTTAAATATATTGAGTTTATTTTCAGTCGAGCTGTTATTTCATTGTGTTGGTTTTTTATATATGTTTACAGCTATTGAAAAAGAAATCTAAAAATTCAACAGATAGTCAACAAGACACTGTAGAACAATCAACTGTATTTACTGATGAAGATTTTGAAAACTTT
The DNA here is from genome assembly GCF_030686945.1 of Centruroides vittatus. Lineage (NCBI taxonomy): Eukaryota > Metazoa > Arthropoda > Arachnida > Scorpiones > Buthidae > Centruroides > Centruroides vittatus. Next base: position 107,229 of record NW_027122577.1, read on the forward strand.
GAAAGAGAGTATAATTTAAAATAATTGAATTTATCATGGTAATAAAATTTATAAAAAATTAATCTTTTTTTGTTATTTCCAAAATTTATATTTTAATATGTAATTAAATGTATCATAATTTTAAAATTGTTATAAAAGAAATTAAATTTTTAAATACAGTAGAACATCAGTTATCTGAAAACCATTTAATTGAAACACGGTTAACCGAAGTGTTCCAGTCTGCAAATTCAAATTTCTGAAAATATCACATTTGGCCACACAGCTAGTGCTGTGGCACTGCAGCACTTTCCTTTTCCTTCCAACCAGCCTATGTAACCAAACTTGTCACTTGTGACAAATCTGTATGTACTGTAGTTGTTGTTTCGTTCACAATGGCAACTAAACGTAAACGCGTTGTTCTCAGTGTTTTTGATAAAATTAAAATAATAGACCGGTTGAAGAGTGGTGCTAGTGGATCAAGCTTAGCTCGGGAATATGGAGTTGGAAATGCCACAATATCGGACATTAAAAAGAATAGCGATGTCATTAAAAAGTTTGCAAGTATACTTGACAGTGAAGATGGAAGCTTGCACAGAAAAACAATGAAAATGGCAGAAAACCAGGATTTAGACACTGCAGTTTACACATGGTTCATTCAGGCACGTAGCCAAGGACAACCAATAAGTGGCCCTATGATTTGTGAAAAAGCTCTTGAAATGAACAAGAAACTAGGGGGTAATGCTGATTTTAAAGCGACTACTGGCTGGCTTAATGCGTTTCAAATCTAGGCATGGAATTAGGCAATCGGACAAGCGGGCTGAAAAACTGTTGGATGATACTGAAGCAACTGAATATTTGAAAGAGTGTTTTAAAAACATGATTGATAAGGAGGGCTACAAAAAAACCAATGTCTACAATGCAGATGAAACTGGTTTGTACTGGAAGAAAATGCCAACAAAAACTGTAATTTCTAAGAATGAAATGTCAGCACCTGGTTTTAAGGCAAGCAAATCACGCGTCACTGTTATGGTATGCACAAATGTTACAGGAACACACAGGCTACCTTTGCTAATCATAGGAAAGTCTAAAAATCCGCGGTGCTTTAAGGGAATAAAAAACTTGCCGGTTACCTACAAGAATCAAAAGAATTCATGGATGGATACAAGGATTTTTAAAGAATGGTATGAAACTGTATTTATCCCTGAAGTCAAAATGCATCAGCTTACAACCGGGAATTCTGGAAATGTTTTGTTGTTGATTGATAATGCCCCATGTCATCCCTCAGACATTTCACTGGAAAGAGAAAACGGAAAGTTCAAAGTTGTTTTCTTGCCTTCCAATCTTACTTCACTCCTCCAACCGATGGGCCAGGGGGTCATTGAAAGCTTCAAATGTTATTACAGAAAGGCATTGCTGCATATGGTACTGATTGGGGAAGAATATGGAAAAACAATTAAGCAAATGTATGCTGAAATTAACTTGAAGGATGCTGTGTACATGGCAGCAGAAGCTTGGGCTACTGTCAACCAAACTACACTAGCAACAGCTTGGAATAAGCTCCTACCATCAAATGAGTCTATCACTGCACCTGAAGAGCCACCAAACAGCCACTTTGTATCACAACTGTTTGGACTGATTAAAGAATATTCTGGTTTTGAAGAATGTGATGAGGAAAACATTCAAGACTGGCTCAAATGTGATGTCGATGACCCTGGCTATCAAGTATTGTCGGATGATGAAATCATTGCCGGTGTCATCGACGACCAAGACCCTTGCGACGATGAAGAAGAGCCTAGTGATGATGATCGTGCTGAAAAAGTTCCATCCAGCGAGGAAGCTTTTCACTGCCTTGAGACAGCTATGAAGTGGTTAGAACAACAAGAAGAATGTGATGCTGTCCAATTGCTGTTTTTAAAACGTGTACAAGATTTAGCAGCAAAAAAACGAGTCTCAGAGGCAAAAAAAACAGTTTCAGTTATGAAGCAAAAGACAATTTTGGACTTCTTTTCCTAAACTGTAAGCCTACTTTATGTATTTGTAAGACATGTAATACAAAATATATACAATGCAGTTTTGTGTTTAATATATTTTTTTGTAAATGATCAGTTGTCCGAACAACTGCAGTTTCAAATTGTTTCAGATGATCGTTGCTCTACTAGAGTTATTTTTTAAGGTGGTACATTATAACATAGTATATCAAACATTGTGAAGCTCAATATGTATGTAGAAACATAACCAAACAATTGCCTTAAGTAATTGGGCTATAACTCTGCTAATTTAAGGATTAATACTAAATAATTTGCTATTAGGGGCAGTTTTAATAAGTTAATAAATAATGGCACCAGTAAAATTCAAATAAAGGTTCTTATATCGATGTCTGCTTCTGGTCCGTTGATAAGCACACCATAAAGTTCAAGTACTTCAGGTCTTCCACTCTCTGGTTCATCAGAAAGACACCTTAAGACTTCACAAGCTGCGTTCAGTGGCAACCACTTCCACAACAGTCATAGCTTCAGCTTGCAAGACAGTTGTAGCAACCCTTTTTCCTGCCACAGCATCTCCTTATATACTATTTGTTGTAAGTCCGACGGTTGGCCAATCATGAGCCGCACTGGATCTAGCTCTTCACGTTCGCTCCAGCTAATAGCCCATCTCAACTTGGTCCAAATGTCAACCGTCTCTTTCCTGGATGCATGTGTCAATATTTCAAAATTTGAATTATTGTGTTGCACACAACAACTTATTGACAGCACCTGACATCTACCTCTAGTAGCAATTACTTAGTATTAATCATTAAATTAGCAGAGTTATAGCCCCGATTGTTTAAGGCAATCATTTAGTTATTTTTCTACATAATTATAACTTTTTAAAGTAAAATATAGTTTGTTTGAATCTGTCAGATGTCATTGGAATTTCTTTGTTCTCTGTTTTTGAAACCACAGTTATTTAATGTGACAATGAGATGGTAGGGTTTTGAAAAACATTAATTGGAAACAAATAAGTTGATTCCTTGTGTTTTATAATAATGTTTGAATTCATTATAAAGAAAAATTAGTATATTGAATTTTTGTTTGTATACCAGTTTTCCATGGAAATCTATACTGGTATCATAATTAAAGTTAATAAAATAATGTTTAAAGTTGAAATATATTGAAAATAGATTAATTTACAAGTATTTTTATTATTTTATGATGAACTTCATCATAAAAAGAATGATTTTTTTGTTCTGATGAAGTTCACAAGTTATATTGTGAACATCTATTTATAAATTAGAATATGCAAACAAATTTTGAATGAAAGTGTTTATATTTTACAAAATAAATTTTTAACATAACAATAAAAGATTTTTATATTTGTTTACATTGTGTTATCAATTCATTTTTTGGTTAATGTTACCTATGGTAGTGAACATGGCGGCTTGTCTCTGAAACAGTGGGGACGCACGTTCTAACCTAACCTATTCTAATTAATTACCCCCTATTCTAATAATTTGGTTGGTAATAATTCTGGTAATTTATTAGAATAGGTTAGGTTAGAATGTGTGTCCTCACTGTTTCATAGTTGAGCCACCATGTTTGCTACCATAGGTAACATTAACCCATTTTTTAAATATAGCAGATAATTATGAATAGAAATAGAATTAGTCTTTATTTCTTCATAAGAAAAAATATTGCAGATCTTCTCTTCATTAGCCATTCTTAGAATTCTGTTATCTTCAATACAGTGGGTGATCAGTTTATGAACAGTTCGGATAGTGAACAAATCAGATAACGAACACTTTCGCGAAAGATTTTTATGATTGGAGAACGAACACATGTTCGGATAACAAACACTTCACTAAACAAACATAAGAAGAAGCGATGGAAAATAACAAATACCAATTGATTTTCCCTTGTCTTCATATAACAATTCAAAACCATTTGGAGCACAGGAGACGTCAACATTGATGCTCAACCTGATACCGATCGGATAGTGTTTCCCCAAACTTTGAAACTTCATTATAATTCCAGTTTTTTGTTTACTTTTCTGACAAATAATTTTTTATAGTCTTCACGAGACTGTCAGGCACTCGTTAAGTTTTGCCTCGGTTTTTATTTTCTAAAGGTGAGAGTTTAACTCCTATTGGATATTCATTAATGTTTTAACACCAAAATTTTGAATTTCATTCGGGCATCACATTTACATAATTCTTTTGTATTGCTAGTTGATTTCTGTTCTCCAAATTTTTGTGAGTGCTTTGCTGAACTTTTTATTTCAAAAAGAAATTGATAATATTATGGAACCCAAAAAGAGTGGTGTGTCAAGAACTGTGCTCACCATAGAAACCAAGAAAAAGATAATATCCAAAGTAGAGAGTGGGAAGATGTCTGATGTTGCTAGGCAGTATGGTTTGAGCAGGTCTACAGTAGGCACAATCTTAACTAAGAAAGATATAATCAAGAAGAGTTAAGAAGCTGAAGGAATAACGAAAACTCCATCTGAGAAACAAAGATGTTCCATCCATGAGAAAATGGAGATATTTCTTTTAATTTGGATAAAAGAAAGGGAAATGAAAAAAAATGTAACTAGTATGACTATCATTCAAGAGAAAGCTAGAGAAATTTTTGAAGAACTGAAGAAACAAACTCTATATTTTTGTCACATGAGGAGATAGAATTCAAGGTGTTTTGAAGCATGACAGTTCTTCTGAATGATGACTTTAAAAGTTTTGGAGAATGATAAACATGTAATTCAAGGTGAGTCTGCTAATGCAGATGAAGAAGCTGAGTTCCGTCTCAAATTTGAAGAATTCATTAAAAAGGATATTGTCTACAACAAATTTTCAATTTTGATGAAATTGGTTTATTTTGGAAGTACATGCCGAACCATGTACTGTACCTACATCACAAAAGACAAAAAAATATTCTTGGGCATAAACCCATGTAAGACCAATTGACGTTACTTTTGGGAACTAATGCTAGCAAGTGATACATAGCTTATCCCACTTCTTCTCTATCACTCTGAGAACCCTAGAGCGTTCAAAAAAATTCCATAATTAAAGAAAGACTGCCAGTGATGTGGAGATTGAATAAAAGGGCATGGGTCATGCAGGCTCTTTTCAAAGAATGGCTGTTTGAAGTTTGTGTTCCAAGCATCAAGAATTACCTTCAGACCAATGAATTTCCATTAAAAGCACTATTTCTATTGGACAATGCACCAGGACACCCAAAATACCTTGAAGATAATTTGCTGGAAGACTCCCTGGCTGACAGTTCAGTTTCTGCCTCTGAATACCAATTCGTTGATTCAACTAATGGATCAAGAGGTTATTGCAGGTTTCAAAAAATTGTACATTCGAGCACTGTTTTGTCAGTGTTTTGAAGCATAACAGTTCTCAGCAATGACATTAAAAACGTTTCGGAAAGAAAAATTTGATATTCTATACAGCTCATTCAAAAGGTATGGTCAGAAGTCTCTCAAAGACAGTTGAATTCTGCTTGGCAAAAGCTGTGTCCCTCTTGCATTCAGGGAGACAGAGATGATCCCTGAAATTATGGATGAAATTGTGACAACTGCTAGAGATATGGAATTGGAGATGAATAAAGATGACATTGAAGAGCTCATAATGGAATCTGAAACTGATCAGATGACAACTCTTAAATGAAGAGCACACAGAAACTTAACGAGATGTGTTTTCTTCTGAAAAAGAGGATCATTGCTGACATCTGCTGTTAAAGATCTTTTGAAGAAGTAGGAGGATGTGAGAACAACGGTCTTAGAATGGTATCCAAACCACGTTGAGGTTAATAGGCTTGGAAATCTCTACAATTACAATGCTATTAGGGTGCGACTATGCAGACGCGAGCGGGCGAGATGCGATAAATATCAAAACCTGTCAGATATGTGTGAGAACCAGAAATTCGCTTTTGCCAGCATTATTTCTCGCTTGTGCATGGTTTCCTTTGAGAAAACCAAATTGCTCGCTCCAAATTCGCGTCTCCATAGTCACATCGATTATCCGAATACCGATCAACCGAAACATTGGTTAACCGAAAGCATTCCAGTCGGCAAATTCAAGTTTCCGACGGTGCTGTGGCGATAAAATATTTGGCTATGTCTTGGGCTACTCCAATATCATTTTTGTTGGTGTGCGTATTTTAGCTGGAAGCACTAACGCAACCATGATACGAGATAAAATAACTCGTTCTATGGGTACGTTCGTAAAGTCAAATCAGTTAAGGGTCAATTTACACACAACAGTGATGTGCCGTCACAGTGACCGTTTGGTGCATAAACATCGATAAATATCACACACAGCCAATCAGAGTTTCATCTACGACACGTGATCTGTATTCTGTCAATCGTACAGTATCGTACATGAAATTCTGATTGGCTATGTATGATATTTATCGATGCTTACTGCACTGTGCCGGCACGTCACTGTTGTGTGTAAATCGACCCTAAACGTGTTAGTAACGAATCGGTCAAAAAGTAGTAGCCTCGCTCAGTGTGCATGCTCTGCGGTGATGACATTTCGGACGAAACTCTAACGAAGTTCACGAAGTAAAAAGTTAGTTCACTTCGTTAAGAAAATGGCGCCCGACGATATCGATGTTTCTAAATCTACTCGAGTGTTTAAATTGTGAATTAAAAGGTGAAATGATAGAAATAACTGTTCACCCGAAGCAATCTAAGAAAAATATTAAGGATAAGGCTGCACTAGTAACATTCATATCTTCGATTTTACAACAGCCATTTATAAACGAATCGGTCGAAAAGTCTAAGGAAATAAACGAGAATGACGTCATCGTTATTCTTAACTCGGACTACGAACGTACCCTGTTTCGTTGATCGGAATGTTTTTGATACTAGATTAACTTCCGAAATATAATTTTTTTGTTTTTATATTTTTCAATATATTTATTTTGTTTGTGCAAAATAAAGAAATAATTTTTAACGATACAATAGCCACGATTATTACATTTTAAAAAATTTTCGTTAGGCTGAACATCGACGAAAATTCAACGCGAAGCGACACGCAACGGAGAAAAATTTCAATATGGGATAGGTTAATATATTTTTTGTACATGATCGGTTATCCGAATAATCGATGCTCTACTGTATTTGTGTATTTTATCTGTTGTTTTCATGTTTTAATTATTATTATTTAGGGCATTTAATTGTATTATTTTTGCCTTAAATTTTGTGTATTTGCTGTTTAATTTTTTTGATATGGGGGTTGTTCAAGATCTGGGGTTTAAGGAAATGGATTAATTCATTTTCCATTATTTCTAACAGGGAAAATTGATTCGGACTTTTAACAATTCAGAATTTGAATGGCATCTTCTGTATAGTCAGTCACTTTAGTCTACTGAATTGGTTATATAAAAAATTATAAATGGATAATATATCACTAAAAAGATTGTGATATCTATTGAATGTTATTTTGTGTTAACTTTTTGGTTCATAGAATTAAAATTTTAATTATATTACTGTTTTATTTATCATAAAAACAGAAACATTAATAATAATTTTTTTTAAGATTCCATTAAATATAGATGATCCTAGGAGTACACTTTCAGGTTGCACAGACCTCAAGTGAGTTCAATTACTTTTATTCTGAACTTTTTAATTTTAAAAGCATTCTGATTTTGTCATTTAAATTAGGGAACAACTTAAACAACAAGGAATTGTCATTATTCATCAACATCCAAAAGATGAAAAAGTGTTGCAAACTGAGGATATTGAATTTCAGAAGGCAATGGAGACAGGAAAACATATTATTGTTATAGAACCGGAAGGACTTGGTGAAATGGCATCTATGTGGATTACCTTTGGAAATTTTTTTCATAAAATGAATATAATTATGAGTTTAGGAACCATTACATCTGCATATATTTTCAAAAAACCATATGTTTGTTGCAGTTTGTGTGCATTTACCGTCTTAAGTTCCATTGTATACACTTTAACGTGGCAGTTTGATCCATGTACTAATTATAGGGTGGAAAAAAATCCAAAAAAGATAGCAAGATTTGCAATGTTAGTTTCTAACCAAAATCCAACAGTTCTTATTTTAAAAAAAGATAGACTTAAAAGTTTTGCTCGTCTTACCATGACAATCTCGGCAACTAGTATTTGTCTATGGAACTTTTATAAATTTTATTCGGGAAAAATGAAAATTTAAATAAATAAGAAAAATAAAAGATTTGAAAGTGCAATTCATTTTATAACCAAATTTAATTTCAATTTATTTTGTAAATTTAAAATAAAGATAAAAGTGATCAGTTTTTATTAGATAAAAGATAATATATAAAATCATCTATAAACTTTAATTATTGTGATTCGTGTAATGAGTGAACAAGACTTATAATACATGCAAAATATTCTGATTATACCTTATTTAAAATTAGTGTTTTGTTTATGATTTATATCATCACAACGTAAACACTGAAAATCATCATTCTATCACATCATAAATAAAGAACAAATAATTATTACAATAATAAAATAATTAGTAATAAATAACTATGAACCCATTGGCCTTATTATGATTTCAGACTCATCACACACCTTTCTGATTAATGATTTCAAATTAATATCTTAGAATAATGAATAAAACTTGGAAAATTGTGTGATAAGTCTGAAATCATAACAACAAGGCCAGCAGGCTCATAGTTATTTATTACTAATTGATAGATAATAACAGACTAAAAGTTTATATTGAATAATAAAATGAATTTATTTTGTAATATATTAAGCTTTTATAAATGTAGAAGATAAAATCAGGGAAGAATGCAAATTAACTATAAACTAATGCAAAGTTAAAACAAATGTTTAATGTTGCATTAATTTCTAGTTAATTGTATTTATAAAGAGTAATTTAAGGAATCATAAATTTTGAGGGAAAGTATTTAATAAAAGAAATATGAAAATATAAGCTTACATCACATTATAAAGATTAATTAAATCAATAGTTTTCCTTATCCAACAACAATTTTTTTGTTAATATGTGATACACAATTTATAATCCATTTAAAATAAATGGAAGATGAATAACTATTGTATTATAAAAATTCATAAGTTGTTACGGTATCTTAGTTATGAAACATTTATCCTTAAAATTGATAATAGTTAAAGTAACTGGAATTTAAATGGCATGTTAATTTTAATAATAAAATCTTATTTCACTGTTTTATTTTTAATAATTTTATAGATAGATTTTGTTATCAATATTAAAGTATTAATTAGAAGTACAGATCCATTTATGACTATAGTATGGCTACAAATCAATTGAATGTGTTAATCTTCAGTGGCCAAACAGCTGGAGCTACAAGTGACTCTTCTAGACTTACTGTGGCTCCTGCACAATCTTCTTATACAATTTTTTTTATATAAACTTAAACTTTATATAAATAATACTATTTTAATGGAGAAAACAACTCTTGCTTATTTCTGATAAGCAATATATTGCTCCTGATTTGGCCTCCCTGGTGTAAACATCACATTTTGTTCACGACGCGTTTTAGGAACTTAATAGCCAATTATTTCTAACACCACCGGATTTCAACAAATTAACCAAACTTGAACCAAAGGTTATACATATAACAGGAAAGACGGATGGAAGGCCGACAAAGTCTCGCTTGGAACGACTCAGGGCCGGTTTTGGTGGTATGCAGTGCGTGCAGCGCCGGATTAAGCCTCTTGCGGGCCCTAGACAAAATTTAAATTGGGGCCCCATTTAAATAAGTTGCTTCTAAACAAATCTTATAGAATGTGACATTAGCGTAGCTAGCATGGATGACACCCGGTGCGGATATCGTGGTGTCACCCTTTTTAACTCTTTTATAAAACACTATTGAATTGTAATATCTTCGCACACGAGCAACTTGAACACTATATCGAATATGCGATGTCGCGACGTATAAGTTTAGATTTAGAAAATAAATCATAACCATACATTAGTACTACCACGAGAGGCGGCCCTAAGAATATTTCAAGATGGGGAGAGATCTCGTGGCGTACATTACTTCTGACGCACGGATGGCTGTTGACCTTTTTTTTTTTTAGGCAATGACTAGTCGAGCGGAGCTTAGTAGGAATTGTTAAATACAGCCTTTTCTGTCCTATCGAATTTCTTACATAATTTTTAACTCGTTTTGAAACAGAGAAATCTTCTGCACTGAAGCCGGGCCCCTTCGAATTACGGGCCCTAGACATTTGCCTACTTTGCCTATTCGATAATCCGGCCATGAGTGCGTGCATGCACGCTGGCGGCCGATAGTGCTCTAAAAAATGTAATTTTTCATACTGTAAATATAATAGTCAACTGGCTCCTGCCGGTCGTTATCTAACTCCTTTCGGGGAGACCTTTTTGAATGATGTATAGTTAATCGGGATATGCCACCCCTAAGCTTTCTATATTTGATCTTGACAAACTCACATCACAAACAAACAAAATCGCATAACAGATGGCGCCACACACGATTGTATTTATTATATCGTAGTTAAAAACGAAAGTTATTTTCTAAATAAAATCTCACAACAGCCGAGAAAGTTGCGCAACTCGTTGCCGGGTTTTTTGACTATAAAAGAAAATTAAATCGTTCGTTTCGAGCAGTAGGCCCGTCATTTTTCTCCATTTCCGCACAAGAACAATAATAATATTTTGATTCCTTGGTGTAGAATACGTACACGATATTTTCTTTGTGGCAGGTAAACTCATAAAATTCGCTTATTTAATTAATATATAAGTTACTTTAACGTTTACGTAACTAAACTATAACACGCATATTTCATATAACCAACGTCAGGTAACCGCTTTTAAAATGGCGTCGGATAAACGAAATATTACGAAATTTAGTAAAAATTGCGCTGTCGGTCAATCGGAGAATACTGGACGAACGAGAGGAATGATTTGTTTTAGTTTTGGAGGTGGCGAGGTAAAGATGACGTTCGATTATAGAAAACCTTGCTTCTAACCCCTTGTGGAGAATGGAAACGGAGAGTGGTAGGGAATCTCTCGACCCCAATCCGTCGTCATTCGGGGGATAGAAGCGTAAAAAAATGCAGATATTTAGCCTTAAAATTCAAAAAGAATCCATTACGTCAATCGCATTCGAATTCGTTACGCGCTTTCTAATCTCCATAGATTAGAAAATTACAGCCAGTTTTTGTTATGTGTCATAAACATGTCTTATGTTTACGATTCGTAAAGATCATTTTGTATCACACCCATCAGTACTAAGGTGTGCGTGAGCATCGGAAATAAATAAAGCTGCGCCAACAAAACCCTTTGTGTTCGTGGCAAAGATCTACAGAAAATGGTTTGGGACGCACAGCTGCCGCAACGGAATAGTGCGTGTTCACAGGCTGTCCAAACAAGCGAACTGTGGTCTGAAGACCACGTGTTCTGTTGCCTAACCGGCTCGTAACCAACCCCTTGGGTGGTTCACGGTGTAAAGGAGGGAAAGGCCCTCATAGCGTAAAAGCTTCCTGTTGTAAAAGTTAATGGGAGGAGGGGAGATATGTGGTCCTAAGATCACGTGTTTTATTGCGTGATCCTTGGGTAAAGAAAGGATGGGCCGCGTTTTCGGAAGAAAAAAAGAGAGAGAAAGGGAGATCGCGCATGCTCAATGGAAGAAGAGAGACTTTTTTCGGAAGAATGGAGAGAGGACGTGTAGACGATAGAGTCGCGAGATTGTTTTTTTTGTGTGTGTTGTTTCTTGTGTTTTAGTGTCTGTTATAGCGAAGGGACAGAGTAGTGATTGGAAGGACTAAAATAAACTTTAAGTTCCTTGCATTGGAGTCATAGAGTGTGTGATTTATTTCTTTGAAGTTTCTTTTTGTTTTGTTCCTGCACGGGGAATACTCTAAAGATCGAGGCCCATTTTTGTTTCGACAGTATTATATAATAATAATGTGACACTAAAGGCAAATTCAGAGGAAAAGTAATACAAATTAGTATTATTATTATTTAGAAAGAAATACAGAATAATTAAAATAATTGTTAAAGTATAGGCCTAGTTAACCATCTGTAATAGTATGTCAGTTAAGAACAAGGTGCAATAAATCGCGCAGATTTCATGAATCACGTCAAAATGTTCTATAGTAACTGCTTAGATTATTTAGAAGAGTGGACGGTCCATTACAATGATATTGAACATTTTCATTGGGTTATATTAAAACAAGAACTTAATTGGGAAGATGTGCAAAAATCATTTGATCACATTAGCCAACATTTTCCAGATTGTAATATTTCCGAGAATGAACTTTTTAATGAAGTATCATTATTAAAACATATATATTGATAAGGAAAAGGTTAAATCTTGGGCATCATCAAAAATCTCAACAGAAAACAAATGGTTAGAAATATTTCATCATTTTGAAAGAAACTGTGTTCCATACAATAATGCATTAAAAATTGTGGAATACGTGCTGCCCTTACCAGGAACTAATGCCGCGACTGAATGCATTTTTTCTACCTTAAAATTAAGTGTTGAGACTTTGAAAGCCATATTATATGTGAAATATAATTTAACAAATTCTTGCAAAAAATTTCATGACATTTTTTTTTTTAAAGACAGCAATCTAAGAAAAAAAAATTCACTCAACTGAGAAATACGCGAAAGAATAGAGTTTTTAAAGATTTATAATAGTATATATATTTATTATATTTATAAATTTTACATGTTAAAATTAAAAAAAAATATATATAATATAATACAATTTTTGCGTTCTTTGATGATAAAATTTTGTTGCTCTAGAACAATTTTTTTTTTCAACAAGACAACCACTCCCTCAGTTAATTTTGTCCCGCTTCTCCAATGTTAAAATCTGGTCACCTTAGGTTTATTTTTTTTTTTTTTTTTTAACTCTTTCCACCCTGTGGGCACTAAGAGGGCCTCTTTTAGTAGGCCCATTATGGGTTCGGCCAGGCCCACAATGGGGCGACCGGGTGGTGAGGGACGGGGCCCGACATATCCAAACGGACCACCCCCCGAAAAATTCCTGGGATTATTCTACCCGTTCGGATTCGATCCCAGGTCCCCAAGACAGCAGCTGCCCTCGTTAATTTGCCCGCTTCTCCAATGTTAAAATCTGGTCACCTTAGGTTAATTAATGGAATGAATTATTAAGAAACATTATCAATACATAGAAATAAACATTGAATACTAGATCCTAATTTATTACGTGAAATATATTAGTAACAATTATCAATAACTATTCTAAAAAATTTATTGGACTGCAATTTGAAAAATAGACAAATTCCCACTGTTGCCCTTCCATTTATCAGTCTTTCTTTAAACTCGAGTATGGAGTTAGATAGATGAAAGACGGGACCAGATATGGAAACCTTGAGGCAGGAGCCCCGAGTAACTTATATACGAACTTACGATATAAATCGGAACTCATGTTATTTCCCTGAAAGCAGTTAATGCCCGGCACGACTATATTGTTAAAGGAAAAGTATGATGTGTAGGGGTAAGATACTACAATACTAATTTAAATTAATCATAAAATATATGATTATTTTAAATTAAATAAATTAAAAATTGTTGCCCGGCATTTGACAATGTCACAATAAATAGTTGCTCGTTCGAGTTATATTCTGTATATAAGTTAATCCTTCAAGGAGAGAAAATATGTCTTTAAAGGAAAAATATAATAATGAGATCTCGCGAAAGAAGCAAAAATAATAAGCCAATTAAATTTTTCGTAATAATCCAAAAGTCAGATTCGGTGAAATGCTGACCCAATTTAATAAGATGGCCGGGACAGTTAAGGCATCAGCCTACTGCTCCGGAGAACCCGGAGTAAGTCTCGGTAGTCGAGAAATCCCAAACATTTTTCGGGGATAGGCTGACCCACATATATCGGACTCTGTCCCTCATCATCCGGTTTCACTCATTGTGGACCTGCCGAACTTATGATGGATATTAGGAGGGCTTAGTGCTCACAGGGGAAGTCAAAAATGAAAAAGACCCGGTTTTATATAATTTATTATATACCGTAGTAATATAAATAATATATACAATGGCATTTTTCCCGCTCTATAAATAAAAAAATATGAGAGCGATTACATTTATCGGGGAACTAAAGATCATCCTTCTAGAACATAAACTACGAATGGCAAATATTTAACTGTTTATATCGATTTATCTAATTTTTTTTATTATTATGGTTATGTTCATTTCATTATATTATCATCCTTTTTTTCCCCAATTAGTTTTTAAGAATTTATTCTGATTAATTGAAATTTTTCATTTCTTTAATTCAGTTAATTTTTAAAAAAATAGTTTTTCGAAGTCTATAACATCGGCACACACAAATTGTTTTGAAGATAATAATGCCTAAATATAGGCTTATAACGCAGACTCAAGAAAGTTCATCTCTGACATAGATTGACAAGGCCTACCACAGGCTAGCTAACATTCATCTAACTCATAATTATTTATTATAATTTCCATTCGAAATTCAAAAATAAAATTGATTTCTTATATATTAATGTAATTTCATCTTTGATTATAAATAATGCCAGAATAACACGCCACAAAACAATTATAATCAGGGCTATGGAGTCGGTAGACAAACCTTCGGCTCCGACTCCGATTCAGAATTTTAGATGATCTGATTCCGATCCTGCCTCTAAATAGAAATTTAAAATATATTTGATTACATTAACTTATTGATAGAACGGTATTCCATCGTTACAAAATGAATCATCAATCTACTTTTTAAACATTTAATTAAACGAATCATCAGGCATTTTTATCGAAATTGAAAGTACGCCTTTTTTCATAGTTTTTCATTATCACTGCTATCATCATCATCATCATCAACCACACATTGACACAATATGTTTCCCCTCTGTGGTTATAGTAAAGTATTCAAAAACACTAAATTTAACCTGAGTCTTCGTAGCCATTTTATATGAGTCTTGTATTGTATGACAATAAAAATTTAGAATTAGCTAGCAAAAGGCATTAGAATATAAATTTCTGAAAGAAAAATCAATAGTAATTAGTGATATACAAAGATCGTGAAGTAGAAGAATCATCATAAGAGCTTGCATTACAAGAGGTTCTTATAAGTTAGATAAACACTCCTTTTAGGAACTTCATATAAAGTACAGTACGTACTGTACAGTACATTTAATTAAAAAACGGAGTCAGTCCATATTTACAGACTCCTCCACAGTCCTGATTATAACAGAAGTTTTCTATATTTTCTGTATACCAGGTAGTAAGAAAATCATACTTACTGTATGTTTGAACATACAGTAACCATTCTTTAATCGTTACTTTTGTTTAATGAATAAGTACAGATTCTGATACGTTCTATAATTATTACCCGCTTAAAGACTGGCGCATACTAGCAGCTATAATAGTGTATTGTATAGCACTATAACGCTATACTATATAGTAAACTCAATGTATCATTGAACAAATGAAGCCACGCGCACTGTAAATAAATTATAGTGAGCTATATAAGCTGTGTGCTGGGCTTTTGTAAAGCGCTATACTAGCGTACGTCATGCAAGTTTAACCCAAGGTCCTGACGGCCGGATGGCCGAGCGGTAAAGGAGGCAGCCTACCGCTCTGGGGGACCCGGGATCGAATCCGAACGGGTCGAATAATCCCCAGGAATTTTTCGGGGGGTGGTCCGTTCGGATATGTCGGGCCCCGTCCCTCACCACCCGGTCGCCCCATTGTGGGCCTGGCCGAACCCATAATGGGCCTACTAAAAGAGGCCCTCTTAGTGCCCACAGGGCGGAAAGAGTTAAAAAAAAAAAAAAAAAAAAAAAAAAAAAAAAAAAAAAAACCAAGTTTAACCCAAGGTCCTAGAATACTTGGGGTTTAACCGAACCAGCGGTCTCATTGTATTCCAGGGCAGAGTTTTTTAAAAAAGGGAGGAATGTCTATATAATTTATTATGATTCGCTTATATATTGTACTTTATATAGCCAATAAATGATATATGATTATAATGTAAAGTTCCCATTCAACGTCGCTACAGATTCTTAGAAATCGCGACGTTAATTAAACAAATTCACAATCCATTTCTATTGGTTGCACGAGATTTTATAAAAATGCAAATTAATAGAGAGAAGTACTGTATTTGTATAAAAATTAATTTTCAAAAATCATAAATGCATTAAAAGTGAATAATTCTAAAAATAATAAATAAATGAGAAGTTAAAATTCAAATTTCATCTGTAGAAATAAAAACTAACAACTAAGTACAGTAGAGAACCGAAAATCGGAATCAATTGGGGACTGGGGTTGTTCAGATTAGTGATTTGTTCCGATTACCGATTATGTACGAAAAAATCTATTAACCTGTCCGATGTTCAAATTTTTCTCCGTTGCGTGTCGCTTCGCGTTGAATTTTCGTCGATGTTAAGCCTAACGTAAATTTTTAATAATAATAATCGTGTAATAACCATTTAATAAAACATTTAATAAACATTCAAAATAATAATAATAATAATAATCAAAAATAATAAACATTTAAAAATCATAATTGTATCGTTAAAAATTATTTCTTTATTCTGTACAAACAAAATATATTGAAAATAATAATAATACTGTAATATTTTGGAATTTAATCTAATATTAAAAACGTACGAATGCAGAAATGAGTTACATACCTTTTTTTGTCCTTTTTTTTTTAACTCTTTCCGCCCTGTGGGCACTAAGAGGCCTCTTTTAGAATGCCCATTATGGGTTCGGCCAGGCCCACAATGGGGCGACCGGGTGGTGAGGGACGGGGCCCGACATATCTGAACAGACCACCCCCCGAAAAATTCCTGGGGATTTTCGACCCGTTCGGATTCGATCCCGGGTCCCCCAGAGCGGTAGGCTGCCACCTTCACCGCTCGGCCATCCGGCCGTCGAGTTACATACCTTAAAGTAGGCCTACAGTTTAAGAAAAAAAGTCCAAAATTGTCTTTTGCTTCACAGCTGAGAGTCGCTTTTTTGCCGCTAAATCACGCACACGTCTTAAAGACAGCAATTGGATAGCATCACATTCTTCTTGCTGTTCTATCCATTTCATAGCTGTCTCAAGGCCGTGAAAAGCTTCCTCGCTGGATGGAACTTTTTCAGCACGATCATCATCACTAGGCTCTTCTTCATCGTCGCAAGGGTCTTGGTCGTCGATGACACTGGCAATAATTTCATCGTCCGACAATATTTGATAGCCAGGGTCATCGACATAACACTTGAGCCAGTCTTGAATGTTTTCCTTGTCGCATTCTTCAAATCCAGGGCATTCTTTAGTCAGGTCAAACAGTTGAGATACAAATTGGCTCTTTGGTGGCTCTTCAGGTGCAATGATAGACTCATTTGATGGTAGGAGCTTATTCTAAGCTGTTGCTAGTGTAGTTTGATTGACAGTAGCCGAAGCTTCTGCTGCCATGTACACAGCATCCTTCAAGTTAATTTCAGCGTACATTTGCTTAATTGTTTTTCCATATTCTTCCCCAATCAGTACCATATGCAGCAATGCCTTTCTGTAATAACATTTGAAGCTTTCAATGACCCCCTGGCCCATCGGTTTGAGGAGTGAAGTAAGATTGGAAGGTAGATGTTAGGTGAAGTAAGATTGCTACTAGAGGTAGATGTTAGGTGCTGTCAATAAGGTGTTGTGTGCAACACAATAATTCAAATTTTGAAATATTGACACATGCATCCAGGAAAGAGACGGTTGACATTTGGACCAAGTTGAGATGGGCTATTGGCTGGAGCGAACGTGAAGAGCTAGATCCAGTGCGGCTCATGATTGGCCAACCGTCGGACTTACAACAAATAGTATATAAGGAGATGCTGTGGCAGAAAAAAGGGTTGCTACAACTGTCTTGCAAGCTGAAGCTGTGACTGTTGTGGAAGTGGTTGCCACTGAATGCAGCTTGTGAAGTCTTAAGGTGTCTTTCTGATGAACCAGAGAGTGGAAGACCTGAAGTACTCGAACTTTATGGTGTGCTTATCAACGGACCAGAAGCAGACATCGATATAAGAACCTTTATTTGAATTTTACTGGTGCCATTATTTATTAACTTATTAAAACACGTGCGACTAGAGATCCCAACGCTCTGATTGGTCAGCTGAATGACGTCAACCCACTGAAATGGGAAATGCTGATCGATTATATTTTGTGGTCCTCAGAACGAAGTCATGCTGGAATAGATTGTTTTCCTTTAGTTGTAGTATGGAGCGAGTATAATACAGTACATATAACATTAATAACGTGCATTATAAAAATACAAAAGAAATCTTTTGTTCACATTTAAAATATATCAGAATCAATAGATTTTCTTTAAAGTAATAATATATTTGTACTTTTATTAAAGTGTTGACTTATAAGTTGGCAAACTACATTAAATTATTATTTTTTAACTATATGATTAATAAAACATGCAAGCTAAATTTACAAATTTACAGGAATGTTTTTAAAATGGCTTACTTTTACTTAAAAAAATTACTAAGGTTTATTTATTTCTGTTTGAACGAATTTTAACTTCACACTTGATCTTTATGCACCTCTCAACCAAATTATACATAATAGATCATTTTAATAGTGTGATTACTTTTATAAATTTAAATACCTCGTATGCGTGCACAGATAATAAATAACAGAAAAGTTATACTTTGTGACAGTTATTATTCATTAAAAGTTCAAAACAAGATGGAATTTATAATTAAGACGAGCCATTTTTTGAATTTGTCATATGCACTCGATTTAATTAGTTGAAACAATAAAATTAACTAGTTTTGTATACCTCTGAAGAAGGAAATTTTCACAAATCTTGCTTAACAAATTATAAAGTTTAAATGTAAAAGTTATTGAAGAATTTTGAATAAAGACTATTCTTCATATATAACTCATATCAAAGAAAATTTTTGAAATGCTTCAGTTAGGATTGAGTTCTTTTGTCAATAGATATTTTTGTGCTTTTGAATGTCAGTTCAAAATCAGTGGGTTAAGAAAACACATTTTAAATTCACAGAAAGTTCATATATCTAGTTCCATAATATCTGTAAATATGTTTTAATTTGAAAAATGGTCATACAAATTTGACTAAAGTATAGTATTCCTGTATAAATTGTTGAACAATCAATAATACTGTATTTAAATTTCTTTGAATATAATAGTTATATGTTCTAAATAAGAATTTCCATAAAATACTTCATATTTAAATTATCATGATAATATTTATTTTACATTTCCATATTTCATATCAATATGAATGTCAGGAAAAAATAATGTTGCATTTGTACTGTAATATTTTCATAGTAAGCTATGTTTTAACCCTTTTTTTTGTTAAAATAATATTACCATACTAATGAATAACTATTTCTAGATGCCTCATATGTGCTGTATACCTGGTTGCTAGGAACATATAAAGTGAAGTGATATCCAGTGTCTATATTTGTTTCCACAGGATTTGATTTGAAAAGCAAACCAATGGATTACAGAATTTGTACAAAAAATAAAACATTTTAAATATTAAGTTAACAATTATGCATTAAAAAGAATGAATTATGTTTAGGTGAAAATATATATATATTAAATTGTTAACTAATCTGCCTTTCCAGTCAGGACATTCTGTTGTAATATTTTTTAAAATATTACATAAAAGTTTTCTGTAAGGTTAAAAATATATATTGTCTAATGAAATATGTACAAAACACTTAATTTGCAATTTAAATTTGTTGTTTTTGATGATTTTATTACAGTAAATGTACAAAAATGCTTTATTAAAATATGATTGAGTGAAAAGGTCTACCATCTTTAAAACTACTTGATAAAATAAATCAAATACGGTAGTAAATCCAATTAAATGTGTTCAATTTAATATCTGTAAATACAAGCAAAATGTAAATGTGCTAGTATACATGATCATTATCAGTATGGATCTCTAAAACACTTTCTCCTTTATTCTGCATCATTTTCTGAATGTTTTCCTTTTGTGCTTCGCTAGGTTTTTTTCATGGAATATGCTGAATCTCTCTTCTTGGATTTCTGTTTAGTTGATTTGTATCTAGTTTGCTTTGTAATATTTTTATTTGCAGGTATATTGTTGCAGGTAGTGCTTGAATTAATGTTAAATGAGGATTCCACTGAAATTTTTCTCAACCAATCATTAAGGAAAGTGTTTAGCTCACACATTTGTATTTTATTGAGTTTTCTTTTTTTCACTATTGCATGAACTGCATTTAAATTTTTTTCCAATTCACAATATTCAGACGATTGATCAATAGTTTTAGTTTCTTTACTTATGCATACACGATAATTTTCTACACTCTTAAAAAGTGTATTCGGATCATCAGCGAAAATGTCACAAGATAATTCATTTGTTGCATTCCTGTTAGAAGTTTCTCTTTCTATTTTGATTACAGCATGAATGTGCTTACACATGTTTAAACTCACTTCGTAATCCAGACATGTACATGAATACACATGTATGCACACATTACATTTGTTACATAACAACTTGCATTGAGTATGGTCTTCAATGTTCTCATTTTTTTTCTCCACCACATATATAGAATTTGTTATGCTTTGTGATTTTACTTGCCATTGTATACTGTCAATGACTTTGGTAATATCACAAAATGCTATTGCTTCACTTTCTTTGTGACTTTTATGTATTTTTGCTTGCCTGTGTGAAATAGTCCCCTTGCACATCTTTATGATGCGTTCAAACAATTTGTCACGAGTCATCTTTAACAACACATCAATACAATGGTCCACCCTCTTGTTCACTTTACCTTCCAAATAACAAGTTTTAAAACTCTATGCATGGCCTCCAAATACATGTTTGTGTTTATGCCAAGACCTTTTCTATAACAGTATGCCCACACTTTAGGACGAGAAGCATAAGTATGAACAAAATACTTTTGAAATTCTTTAGTTTCTTTTTGGTTTAATGATTGAATGAATTCCTTTATCAGATTTTCAAATTTTTCTGGATTTGGTTCTTCAAGAAGAACTCTTAGCATCTTGTACATAAGAGCTTGTGTAACCTTATCAGGGAAAGATGAGAGAACTTTTTTACGCCAGGCCCTATCTACATGCCATGTGCACAATAACTGATGTGTAGCAGGACCCATAATATCTTTCCACGCATTGTAAATCGCAGAGGCATCATCAGACATAAAAACAGTGGTTTCCAGTTTTCCAAGCTTTTCTCTGACGGCAGCAAAAAACAAAGAATATGAAGTTGTGTCTATTCGATTGCTTAAGCAGTATGCACATGGTAGACCACTTCCAAACTCATCAACTGTTAATATAGTACTAAGATAAAAATCATATGCAGTAGTGCCATGAGTGGAGTCCACACAGATCATCTGCTGTCCTAGCATCTTTAATAATTCTTGTTGAATAGGTAACATGATTATCAATATAAAATCTTCATTACCAAGTTTCTGTTGAGCATCAACTTCCCCTTGCTGTTTAAAATATAAAACTGGAGACTGTTCTAACGATTTCATTTTATCCACCCATAACTGCACACTGATCTTATCTTCAGGATGATATTTCTTCTTTTCCTGAAGGTTATATGCACACTTAATGTTTTGCAAATCTTTTCTTGTCACAAGATGAATGCGAGAAAGTTCATTACTTGCAGAATCTCGAATATCATCTAAGATTCTCTGCAGGGTGACTCCATTAGCAAGTTTTCCTAAAAAGTAAAGTATTGATAATTAATCATTTATTACTTTTTGCAAATCAACCAGTAAAATACACTTTACCTGCAATAACTGCTTTTTCACTATCAGACAAATGGATGTGTGCAAGACTGAGATCATGTCCACAGTGATTTTTATGGTATTTAACTATTATTGAATTTGATGTGATGAAAACCTCAATAGAAGCAAGACATATCTTTCCACTTTTGCAAGATTCCGGTGATTTTATTTGATGTTTCCCACATCCTTTTGGAACATAATTTCCTGATCAATGACATGTATAGATTTTTTTAATTCTGCCATCGGAAAGTGTTGTTGGACCATTACGTGATATAAAAGATGATTTTACCAACTTCTCTTCTTTATCTTTCCAGACAAAAAATTCTAGTGAGAGAAAGTACAATATTAATTAGTTTCTCAGATGAGTAACTTTTATACATTTCTTTTTTGTAACTTAAGCAGCTTATTGTAACTTATAAAATTAAAATTGTATTATTATTTACTCCAATTAAACAAAGACACTCCACAAAAAGTTCACTTTTAGGAAAACAAGTAAGAACTGTAATTTATAGTAAGTCTTGCAGCTACACATAAAACACAACTTATAAAAATCCAAACCGGCTAAAAACTAAAAAGTAGGTATAAATTAACTAAAAGTAACTTCTACCAAAAAGTAGTATTCTATTCACTGTTATACAGTGTTTAATCTTAATACTTGTCATACTACAAAACTTTATCTGTTAAATACACTTTTAACATTACATGTTTCAGATATACCATTAATTTAAGAATCGCCTATACTGAGAACTACTTTAAAAACACTCAAATTATGGTTTGACACTTAAAACTTACCTGACATATCATTAAACGTTAGCTGTTCTTCACATTCTTCATAGCCGTGTTTTTCAATACAGTGCTGTCTTAAACTTTCAATTGAGACACATGCCAGGTTCAAACATTCCTCACTTAAAGAAAATAAACAAGGCAAATTTTTTCCTAACTGACATGTCACAACATTGTGTAAAAGACGTTGATGTCTAATTAAGCTTTTCTTTGCCTTGTACTCTTTTTCACAAATGTTGAAAGGAAACATTTCGAATGCACGTTTATTTATATGTATACTTGAAAAGAAAAATCACAAATGAAAAATCAATT
This sequence comes from Centruroides vittatus, assembly GCF_030686945.1. NCBI lineage: Eukaryota > Metazoa > Arthropoda > Arachnida > Scorpiones > Buthidae > Centruroides > Centruroides vittatus. The sequence goes on from NW_027122577.1 coordinate 130,037, forward strand.
TAAAAATAGCTGTTCCCTCTCAGGACAATATGAGGACTAGACTAATCGACCAGCATTTCCTATTTCAGTGGGTTGATGTCATTCAGCTGACCAATCAGCGCGTTGTGCCATCCGGATCTCAAGTCGCACGTATTAAAACTGCCCCTAGTAGCAAATTACTTAGTATTAATCATTAAATTAGCAGAGTTATAGCCCAATTACTTAAGGCAATTGTTTGGTTATGTTTCTATATACATATTGGGCTTCACAATGTTTGATATACTAATATGTTATAATGTACCACCTTAAAAAATAACTCCAGTAGAGCAACGATCATCTGAAACAATTTGGGACTGCAGTTGTTCGGACAACTGATCATTTACAAAAAATATATTAAACACAAAACTGCAATGTATATATTTTCTATTACATGTCTTACAAATACATAAAGTAGGCCTACAGTTTAGGAAAAGAAGTCCAAAATTGTCTTTTGCTTCATAACCGAGACTGTTTTTTTTGCCTCTGAGACTCGTTTTTTTGCTGCTAAATCTTGCACACGTTTTAAAGACAGCAATTGGACAGCATCACATTCTTCTTGTTGTTTTAACCACTTCATAGCTGTCTCAAGGCCGTGAAAAGCTTCCTCGCTGGATGGAACTTTTTCAGCACAATCATCATCACTAGGCTCTTCTTCATCGTCGCAAGGGTCTTGGTCGTCGATGACACCGGCAATGATTTCATCATCCGACAATACTTGATAGCCAGGGTCATCGACATCACATTTGAGCCAGTCTTGAATGTTTTCCTCATCACATTCTTCAAATCCAGAACATTCTTTAATCAGTCCAAACAGTTGTGATACAAATTGGCTGTTTGGTGGCTCTTCAGGTGCAGTGATAGACTCATCTGATGGTAGGAGCTTATTCCAAGCTGTTGCTAGTGTAGTGTCCTTGACAGTAGCCCAAGCTTCTGCTGCCATGTACACAGCATCCTTCAAGTTAATTTCAGTGTACATTTGCTTAATTGTTTTTCCATATTCTTCCCCAATCAGTACCATATGCAGCAATGCCTTTCTGTAATAACATTTGAAGCTTTCAATCACCCCCTGGCACATCGGTTGGAGGAGTGAAGTAAGATTGGGAGGCAAGAAAACAACTTTGAACTTTCCGTTTTCTCTTTCCAGTGAAACATCTGAAAGATGACATGGGGCATTATCAATCAACAACAAAACATTTCCAGAATTCCCGGTTGTAAGCTGATGCATTTTGACTTCAGGGATAAATACAGTTTCATACCATTCTTTAAAAATCCTTGTATCCATCCATGAATTCTTTTGATTCTTGTAGGTAACTGGCAAGTTTTTTATTCCCTTAAAGCACCGCGGATTTTTAGACTTTCCTATGATTAGCAAAGGTAGCCTGTGTGTTCCTGTAACATTTGTGCATACCATAACAGTGACGCGTGATTTGCTTGCCTTAAAACCAGGTGCTGACATTTCATTCTCAGAAATTACAGTTTTTGTTGGCATTTTCTTCCAGTACAAACCAGTTTCATCTGCGTTGTAGACATTGGTTTTTTTGTAGCCCTCCTTATCAATCATGTTTTTAAAACACACTTTCAAATATTCAGTTGCTTCAGTATCGGCCAACAGTTTTTCAGCCCGCTTGTCCGATTGCCTAATTCCATGCCTAGATTTGAAACGCTTAAGCCAGCCATTAGTCGCTTTAAAATCAGCATTACCCCCTAGTTTCTTGTTCATTTCAAGAGCTTTTTCACAAATCATAGGGCCACTTATTGGTTGTCCTTGGCTACGTACCTGAATGAACCATGTGTAAACTGCAGTGTCTAAATCCTGGTTTTCTGCCATTCTCATCGTTTTTCTGTGCAAGCTTCCGCCTTCACTGTCAAATACACTAGCAAATTTTTTAATGGCATCACTGTTCTTTTTAATCCTCGATATTGTGGCCTTTCCAACTCCATATTCCCGAGCTAAGGTTTCTCCACTACTACCACACTTCAACTGCTCTATTATTTTAAGTTTATCAGAAACACTGAGAAAAACGACTTTACGTTTAGTTGCCATTTCGAACTCTTTAACAACTACAGAACGATCTGTTACAAATATAAAATTCACGGATCCAAAATTAATGTCCCCAATGAAAACGGATTTCGATTAACCACGACACACGTCCTGAAACAGAGTCTTCCAAAAAACACTACACAAAAATGCCAGTGCTGCCAGCTAAAACAGACACACCAACAAAAAAAGTATTGGAGTAGCCCAAAACATAGGCAAAGATTGCAGCGCCACAGCACTAGCAAAAATTTAAATTTGCCGACTGAAAATCGTTCCGATTACCGGAGTTCCGATTAACGAGTCTCTACTGTATTTTTTTTTTTTTTTTTTTTTATTGTTCGAAGCATCAAAGTATTAAATTGAAATACAATAAATTATTTTTCTGAAAACGAAACAAGATGGACGAAGATATTCAGGTGAAATAGACATTTTTCAAATTTATTAATATTCAAGCGGTCACGTGGAGACGTGGAAACTATTACTAATGTGAATTATGAATTTTCCTTGATTTTCATTTAATATTTCGTATTTTAATTTGATATATTTGAATAATTTTAGTTTATATTGCAGTAAAGATTTATTTTAATCAATTAATTAATTATCTTAAACTTTCTAAGGCCATTTCTTTTGAAATTAAACTTCGTCCTTAGCAAGAAATCAAAATTATTTGAATAACTGTCGCTTACGTGTTTTCGAAACAATAGTAGTATAATAGAACAAACAATAGAAACAAAAGTAAATTATATACAGTAGATATTATATAGTGTATACTTCTTCAAATTTCGAACTTTAAAACAATTTTTAAAAATTCGGAATTTAAATGTATTAATTTATGGTGAATGATTGATTTTTACATTTATCGTTAAAGAATATTGAACGAAACTAAATTAAATAAAAAGTTGGTTTTAATGACTATTAGACAAAATTGATTACTATTATTATGTTGTTATTAACAGAAATGTTTCATAATCAGTTCCAATTGTCTTGTTTACTAAAAGTTTCCTAACTAGGCTGTTTTCTTTTTATGAATTGCAACATACAAATTTTGGTTTGTGAAATAAAATTTTTAATAGAAGTTACCTTTAATTATTTGTATAGATGTTTATGTAGAAAGTAACTTGTACCGAAATGTTTGTATGCTGATAAATTACTGAGGAAATTTCTTCTATTCTTTCTATGATAGAAGCAGATAAATTTCTCATCAGTTACATGTTCTTCTGATATCTTTTAAATATTTTTTATATTATTATTTAGCAATTTTTTATTTAACAATTTAACAGTTGCGTGAGAAAGGACGTCTAGATAAAAAGACACATTTTATATGTATTGTCTGTAAGAGAAATATATTTTTTCTTCTTTAATTGTATTTTTTTATATTAGTTTATATATTTTTTAGTATATAAAACTTGGTGCTGTTATTGGCATCTTTCAAAAATTACAGATATGTTTGCAAATATATTATGTTTATGTAATATAAAAATAATTTTCTTAATGAAGCTGAAGAATTTAAGTTTCTTTTATAAAATAATTATTAAATTGGATTAGATTAAATATTTCAAAATATACAAAAACAACATAAAATATTTTTTCAAATTACATACTGCAAATTTATAAATAAATCCTTGTTATGTGCTAAAATACTGTAAACTGTTAATTTCAACTACAGTTTAGTATAACAGTATATTTAAATATTGTCACAGTGTAATGTTATCTAACAATTTTATCTTGGAAGAATCAATCTTTTAAAAAAGAGACTTACTCAACTTGTCTTCTCTTATTCAACCTTTTTTCTTTTTGTCTGTCTGCTGCCTATAATTCTTATGTAAAGGAATAGTGTTAGGCAATAGATTATTAATCCATTGATATACTTGACATTTTCATATGCTTATCTGTTTAGGATGATAGCAAGCATGCAAGATGTATGCTGCCTGTTTGCTATCATCCTGAAAGAATTGTATGCAATATTATTTTGTCCACAGTTAATGTTACTGCATTCGTGAAAAGAGTATTGACAATTTAACCATATTACTATGCATTTTATTATTTATAATAAAAATAAGTTCTTAAAACAGTATTTTAACAAACTGAATCTCATTTTGAATATAAGCATGAAAACTTTATATTTAGAAATGTAAACTACTTTCTTATTTATGTTTATGTAAATTGTTTTAGTTTGTCGTTTTTATATTAAACATTCATATTTTAAGTTTTTAGCTCTATTAGTAATGATTAATAAATATCATAAATATAATTATTACATAACTTATGACATCTATTATAATATGAATTATGATCAATGATATATTCACACAGTAAAAAAAGCACCAAACAGGAGACATATAGATTTCAAAGGCTAAAATTAAATGGAATTGATTAGCCTACATATAAAGTTTGAATTGTTTTTAGTCACTATTAAATTGAAAGTTATTTTGTTATGTAAATACAATTCATTTTCATTCTGGAATAAGCCAGTAAGCAAGACAAGAGGGTGAAAAAGAGACACTGAAGAAAAGAAAATTTCCAAAAAACTTTCAAGATATATTAAAAATTATCATACAAATGCTGATGAATTTGTTGCAGCTGCTAATAAACTTTTATCTATATGTTTAATGTAACTTATATTTAATCTCCCTGGTAAGAGTGCTAATTTCTGTTTTGTAGGAGAGTGCTACTCTTGAACTGGCCTTGTTGATAATAGTTTTAGTTTTAAATCCAGCAACAATGCAGATGTGGAAAAAACAAATTTTAAGTTTTAATAACTGATTGATGATATGAAGAAAATTTTGACAATTTGAATATTTTCTTTCAGCAATTAAAGTTAATAAATTGTACATTTATGTCTGGTATGAATAGAAAAAACTTCAAATTTAAAAAAAAAATTTTAAATCAGATGATTGATTTTCTTAACTTATTAGTTAATATCACAAAAATAAATGTAGAAAAAATAAATCTAAAACACTTCTTTGCCTTGCAGCAAGTTTATAAGCATGTCTCAACTATGTTGCCAGTAATTGCTGTTTGTCTGCTTCATGTGTTGAGAATGCTATCTATCCACTGTCTTTCTATGAAGGCTATATATGATAACTTGTCAATTGTCATTCCTAACAAGTGACCAAATTTATTTTATCTGTTGTCTTTCTATATAGTTTAATATCAGTTCAATTCTTAACCTTGCTCTTATTTCATCATTCCTTAATTTTTCCTTGATTGAGACTCCAAGAATTCTTCTTGGACATCTCATTTCTGTTGGCATTTTCCTGCAATGGTGAAATGATGTAGTTTGAGTCTGACATTGATAACAGTGTGTGGGTCAGAAGATGGTCTAGTATGATATAAACAATTCCAACAATATCCAAAATTAATAAGTTAGTAATTGTAAAGCTGACCAAGTATTTTATATACCTGTAAGCATTTTAATTTGTCAAAACTGTCATCTTAAGTGAAATATCTCTAATTATTTAAAAGTCTTTGACCCAGTTTTAAGATGTGGCCTTTCAGAGTTACATTTGATGATTTGAGATTCTTCCTATAGATAGGAGTTCAGTTATACTTCTTGCATATTGTGTGTAAAGAATCCAAATATGCCTGTAACTATTTATCATTCATTGCAAAACAGGCCTGGTCATCAGCAAATGACAGTTCAATTATTCCCTCTTCTATTTTATTAGCTTTCTTCAGCTGACTTTTTACAATTGTAACATATTTTCTTTTTATAATTGTAAAAGTTGTAAAAAGTCATATTTTGGATCTGTTAAATGGATTTGTAAAATGCCAACTTAGGAGGGATGAAGAGTCCAAAATACATTTTGGCACTAAAAAATGAGGAGAAAAGGCTGTATACATACGATAAGTCTAAAGAATTGTGAGATCATTAATGGTATGATTGTAAAATTGTAACATTAATTGTAATCTAAACTGAAAATAAGGATGATATTTATTGGCTAAAAGCAATAAAGAAGACTGAAAAAAATTCAATTAGATTACAACAACCAATAATCTCTTCTGTGTAGTATGCTGTGCTTATATTTATAATTTTCAAACCTTTTTCAGGATCCATATCACAAAATGCATATTAACATTTCATATAGGAGCTGTGAAATCAAGTCAATTACAAATAAAATTACATATTCAATAAAATTTTATAAATTTTTATGCTTATTAATCAATTGTTATTGAATTTATTTCTGTATGTAAACAATAGTAACAAGATGTTTGAGGATGACTGGGTTAGCTTAGTCATCATCTCACCTTGTCACTTAATTTTTACTATATGCTATTAGGCACAAAAATATCATACTCTTAATAAATAAGTTTTTTTATTTTAAACTCATTTATTTATTCATATAAATATAAGTTAGTAAACATAAATTTATTTATTTAGGCTGAAATGATATCAAACATAAAGTATTGGTTTAGATTAGTCATTGGAGGAATATGTCTACCTGTTGTATTTCCTTGGCTAGTTTATCAGCTCTATAATTCCCGATTGAAGAACAAAATTCGTAGAAATCGATATCTGGAAGATAAAGTTGTTTTAATAACAGGTGCTAGCTCAGGTTTAGGAGAAAGTAAGTGTATTTTTTATGTATTTAATAAAATAAACATAATTTTACTACATAACTTCCCTTTACTCAACACCGGATGATAGTCAATTACGTACCTCTAAAAATCTGTTACCGGTGAGTATTTAATCATCCAAAGAACAAAAAAAAATTAGATTTGACGAACGTTTTCGAACCTTGGAAGGTTCATCAAAGGTTTTTAGAGGTATGTAATTTTACTACATTTTTCCTCTTAATTATATACATAATTTAGAGTATTTTTAAAGCTTTTTTTTTTTAGGTAAGAAATTTATGATTTAAATAAACATGTACTAATTTACTTAAGTTTTTTTTACTAGCTAATAATGCTTATTGTCCAATATTTATTTAAGGTGATTTTGGCTGATCTCATATTTAGAGTTAAAAAAATAATTATCTACTGAAAGTAAATTTGAAAAACTTTTTCAATTTTTTTTAATTAAATATTTAAATGATTAACATTTTATTATTTTATAATTGAATTATTCAAATTTTAAATAATTTAATAAAATAACATTTTTGAATTTAAATTTATATACCACAAATGGCTGTTCAATATCATTTAGTATTGGCACTGATTAATATACCAGAATATACAACATAAATATTTACAAAAAACATTTTAAGAAATAAAATCTTAATTAATGTATTTTGTCTGTTGGAATTTTTAGACAGTTTTAAAGAAAATACAAAATGAATAAACAGCTCATATAATGATGCAGTAAATAAACAAACAAGTACCAATAACTCAGCAGTAAAGGAATATAAATAAATAACAACTAACCCGTTAGAAAGCTATACATCCACAAGAGCCGAATTATCGGGCTAGAGTTGGCTATAATAAATAAATAATTAATAAGACAATTTGGCACTAGAGCTTGGCGTTAGGCGCCATCTCTTACTAAACTTAATAATTAAATTAAATAAATAATTTTAATAATTTGGAACTGGAGGAAAAGAAATCGGCCCGAAGCGGGACTCGAACCCGCAACTTCTGCTATCCGTGCAGACACGTTACCAGTTACGCTACCCGGACCTTCTGGAGGAGGCGATCGGACTGAAGGTCCGGGTAGCGTAACTGGTAACGTGTCTGCACGGATAGCAGAAGTTGCGGGTTTGAGTCCCGCTTCGGGCCGATTTCTTTTCCTCCAGTTCCAAATTATTAAAATTATTTATTTAATTTAATTATTAAGTTTAGTAAGAGATGGCGCCTAACGCCAAGCTCTAGTGCCAAATTGTCTTATTAATTATTTATTTTATTATAGCCAACTCTAGCCCGATAATTCGGCTCTTGTGGATATATAGTAAAGGAATATTTAATTAGTAAAAAAATATTATTGACCATCTGAAACAGTCATCTGTGGATTTTAAATGTAATAAATTTGATAGGAGATTGTAATTAGAACATAATTTGTAAAAAATCCAGCAATAGGTTTCTTACTTTCTTGGCAACATTTGATGGCACTAGGGTTTCTCAAATGGGATGGCTGTTTTTTAACCCGGGAACTTCTAATTTCGGGAAATCCCGCAAATTTCTGAAGTTCACTTTTTTTTATTTTGTGTGAAAGTTGTGAAAATTTTGCAGATAGAAAGTATAATTAACTCATAAACTGTTGGAATACATTTCTATTTATTAATCTTAAACCTGATTATTAGTTTTTTTAATTTTTCCTTGTTATGGTATGTCATAAATAGTCAATAATCAATATGTAGCTTATTTGTGGCAGGACTCTGAAAATTCTTTGCTTGTCAGAATATGTAATATCTGGAATAATCGTGTTTATGCTGTCTTAATTTTTAATCATGCCCAGTAGCTTCGATAACTGCGTAATGCCAGGTTGTACAAATTGGGCAAGAATACAAATGAGTATGAAGTTTTTCCTGATTATTAAAGCCAAACGATCTGCTGAATTATCGGGCTATACAATTGATGCTGCTATTAAAGCAGCCGAGGTAGAAAAATCAAGAATACTAGATGGCAAAAGAATGCATCTCAAAAACACATCTCGAAAACAAATTAGAAATCTTCCAGGCTATGGGTGAAAAAACACAACATCTGTCTTCTCTTAAATGCATTAAAGACAATTCCATCCACATCAATTAAATTGAAAAGGGCATTCTCAGTAGCAGGACTTTTCATTACTAAAATAAGAATCAGATTGAGTGATCGAAGTATTGACCATCTTTGCTTTTTATAATAAGACTTTTATTTTATTATAAAAATTTAAGATTATGTTTTATTTAAAAAACGAAAATTACCCTTTAAGTTAGAAGTTTGATCTAAGTTCTTTTTTTTTTTTTTTTTTTAAATTTTCAACTCAATTTAAAGCATTTTTTGTTGTTGTTGTTGTTTGTTGTTGTTATATGCAGTTTCCAGCAAACTTTAATAAATTTTTTCTATTTGTGAAAATTTCTATGTACTTCAAAGGTAATTTTTAATATATCTTACACAGCATTGTTAATATGATTTTGGAGGTTGCAGAACATATTAAATTACTTTAAAAAATAAAAAATAATTATATCATTTGATTTCAAGATATATAAAATATCTTAAAAATAATTATTTCTGTCCCAGGATTTCCCAGGATCCTGGGAAACAGTTCACTTTTATCCCGGAATCCCGGAATAAGCAAAAGATCAGGAAATGAGAAACCCTGGATGGCACCATCTGCTATATTTTAGTTTTAAAATATTTTTGTATTTTTAATTATTATAAAATGGCCAAAAACTTAATTTTGAGGGTAGGGATGGATTTTATAAAAAATTGTAAATGTTAATAACGAGTAAAATCCTCATTAAGTCAGACCCTATTTGAGATATGACATGATCTCCTTTATCTCTCCACCCCCTCAACTTTTTAGTCACTAAAATTTAATAGCATCAATCCCCTTAATAAACAAACCTCCATGCAAAATTTCAGAAATTTTTCCCAGAAAGCACAGGAATTATTAAGCTTTAAAGTGGGTGAACAAAATCATGCCCCCCACACACACACACATACTAACATCCATACATCCAAAAAATACTTTGAATTTGTTTTTTGCATTTCTTGACATTTCTAGGTCCCAAGTCCAGAATTGTAAAAATCTGGGAGATCATTTTTGACTGATTGCCATACTTTCCCTCTGTTATATATAACAGCCGAGAAAGTGAAAACGGAACATTATTTTATTGGGTTTGACTGCATGTGTTATTTCAAATAAACCAATGACCATGTTTTTGGAGATAAAATAGCCTCCATTACTGTACTTTGGAAAAAAAAAGACTGCCATGTCAGAGAAATTATTTTTGTCTTGTAATTGATGGCTGTTGATCTTTTCAGTTGCTTTGCATATCTAGTTTTTCTAGCTGTTTAAGTTGGGCCACATCCCAAATTGGGTTCTTTAAAGATGATCTGAACATCATTTTTTCAACATTGCAAAATTATTAAAGAAATTCCTAAAGTAAAGGAATGAAATAATGTGTGTTATAAATATTTTTAATATTTGTACTGTCAATAAATAATTTATATTATTGTTTATTTAATTTAATAATGACATATTTATACTAAAAAAGATAAATCTGAATATAATTCAAATGCTACAATGATGAAAAAGCTTAAATTCAATATAAAATCAGTTTTCAAAAGAGAGTAAATTTGAATTACTTGTAAAATATATTATTGAAAAAAAGAATTTACCAAATTGAGTTGTATATTATTCTATTTATTTTTATGCTTGAATGAACAGATAATGTTTTATGAATTTGTCTATTAATTTTTGAATTAAATTTATTCAATAACCAAAGGAATACTCTCATATAAAACACCATAAAAAAGTTTTTATTTGTCTGTTATTATTATAGATCTAATATCAACAAAGAACACATTTAATGTCATAAAAACATTTGTTAACACCATGTAAGTTCTAAAACCACAATTCTATTATGGTTGATATATTTGTTATTGACTATCTTACACATTTTTGGCTTTATATTATTCTGTTTTATCTTCTATCTATATTTCTTCACTTAGGCAGAGATCACATTGCATTAACACTGGCCTTTGGCCATTGCAATGCTTTGTTCTAATTACAGTTGGATTCCCTTGGTCCATACCAGTTCTGAGTTGGCTGTTAGTTCTATCTATATATATTTATAAAGGGATAAGCATAAAAAAATGTCACATACAGCAAATCAGAATTTTATGATATATGAAGTATCTTCTGCCAATCAAGTAAATATAACATCACACTCAAGCAAACTGGAAGTGCCATCATTATTTCTCTCTCACTTTGAACATTTAATTGAGGATTTCAAGTATTTTATATCATATTTTGATTAAAAACTTTATCTTAATCTTTATAACTGCTATAAAAATTTTTAAGATTTTGATAGCAGTTATAAATTTATTGGTTACTTTTGTGTTTATAGTTGTTTTGAGATGAAAATAATTCCTATTCCAGATGATGATAATGGCAGCACATCCAGTAGTGCAGTTTTATTTTTAAAACATTATTTACTTTGATTTTTTGAAGTAATTTTCTAATTAAAACTTAACTATTATAAAATTACACTACCCAGACTGAAGGTCTGGGTAGTGTAATTTTATAATAGTTAAGTTACACTACCCAGTGTAGTGTAGTGTAACTGGCAAGACGTCCGCACAGTAAGCGGGAGTTGCGGGTTTGAGTCCTGCTTTGGGCCAGTTCTATTCTTCCAGTTTATTCTAAATTAATTAATTAAATATTATAATTATTAAATTTAATATAAGATGGCACCTAATGCCTTTCTCTAGCACCAAATTTATTTGTAATTTATAATTATTATTTCCAAATTATAGCCCGATTATTTATGGCAATCGTGGGTGTCCATTTTATAAATTTATATTCATAAAAATTTCTCACATACAACCAAAAAATGTAATTAATTTAAAATCTATCTATATTAGGTTTATGGTGTCTGATGTTGCATTCTGACCTCCAGGAAACCTCTCCAACTCTCTCTATCCATACACCATTCCTCTTTAATCCCATTTTTACTACATGCTAACTTTACTTTGTTGTACCATGTTTGCCTAGGTCTTCCTCTTTTTCTTTTTTTGTGGAATGTATTCCATTGACATTTTTGGGAGTCTCTCATCACTCATTCTTTTCACATGTCCAAACCAATTAATTTAAAATGATTCTTTATTTTATTAACTTTGTTTTTATTGTTGTTGAATAACCTGATAAGTATTTAACTGTAATGAAAACAAATATAATGTACTTTTTTTTCTTTTTCATTCTAAGAGGGCATTTTATCAAGCCCATCATGAGTTCAGTCAGGCTATGCAAGTTCATAACTGACCATCATCTCAAATTTCCAGAGATTTTCAACCTACCCAGATTCATTCCTGGATCCTTGGAATGGTAGGCTTACTTAACTACTTGGACACTTTAACTACTTGGCCATCTAGCAATCATATGATCTGCCATTGATAATAGTACAGACCAAAGTCTATTAAATTCTGGGAATGAATCTGGTTGGGTTGAAAATCCTAGGAATTTTTGAGGTGGTAGTAGTCAGTCCTGGACATGTCAAGCTTGGCTAAACCTGTAATGGACTTGATAAAAGGCTTACTTTAGAGTGAAATAAAAAAAAATTACATATATATCAGTGGTGTAATTGCATCACATGCTTTCTAGTTACAGTGAAGTTATTACTACTTGTTGACTATGAACACAATATAGTGCTTACGACGATCACTTGGCTTTTCTTCTCCCTGTTATTTAGTTGAGACAAGCATACGCACGTAATGCTTGTCTCAACTAAATAACAGGGAGAAGAAAAGCCAAGTGACTGTCGTAAGCACTATATTGTGTTCATAGTCAACAAGAATCAAGCACGACACAGTTTCAAGTCATTAATATTACTACTTGTATATTTTTGGGTTTATAGATTAACTTTTTTTTATTCAAATACAGTAGTCCCTCGTTATAGGTCAGATTCGGATATATCATGCTTTTTTTTGGTCCCCCAAATTTTAAAAGCACTTGAGTCAATAAATTTTAAATTATCAATTGCCATTGAATTTCTTTTTGTAATGAAATATGGTATTTTATTCCTACCATTGTCCTTGAAACTACCACAGCAGGTGAAACAATAAATTCTGAAGATCTAAATAAGCAAAACAGATGGACAGATCAATTATCATTTATGTTTCCTTTTGCTATTAAAAGTTATTTATTTATTTACTGGCTTCAAGTACTGTCTCCTCATTTACAAGTTTCTGTGAATTCAAATTTCACACCTTTATATGAATTGAAGGTATTGTGTCAATTCACATAAAGGTGTGAAAGTTCTAATTCACAGGAAATGTGTAAGGAAAAGATTTCTTTATTTCTGAACAGAAAGTTCTAAAATTTTTATACATTAGTAACTTTATTTTGCTTTTTAGAGAATTTTTACTCTGTAATTTTGTAAGCTTTGATGATCTATTATATTTTTAATATATTTTTTAAATTTTCAATTACTCTATTTATAATTTTTATTGAAAAATATAAATCACATGCATTTTCAATAAGCAATTTATTATGAAATGTACTATTGTACAATAAAATTGCAACTCAAATATTTTATTTTTATATCAACAGTGTCTTTAAATGTCATTCTTAAAGAAACAATAATGCTAAATGGGCATTTGTGGTATCAATGTTTACGTAAACATCAATTAATACAGTATAACCACAAATAAAATTCAAATTGTAAAACTAATCTTATTTTATATCAGAAACACTTGCTGATGAAAAAATGGAGGGTAGAGATTCCATAGCAGGTATAATCTGTTTAGTATAAACCCAGAATTTTTAGTATTGTTATATCATACTGTTGGATATATTGTGCTTTTTCTTTGTCTTCCAACAAGCACCATATAACAAAGAGTTACTGTATAAAATAAAATATAATGTCTTCATCAATATTTTACCTAAACCTTTACTCATATATAAAAACTGTTAATTCATTATAGAGGTCCTTTTTTTTTAATTTAAATGTATTAAACATTTTATTTATTTATTTATTTCACAATTTCGTGTAATGATGTCGTAATGACAATAATGGCTGACCCCCTGAATAAGAAACATATAACAATCTCAGAGTAAAATTAAATGCGTAAAACAAATTAAAAGAACATTTTCATGAATGGCATGAAAATTAGTGATTAGATCAAACATAAAGGAGTTTTTTACAGATGGATTTAAACTTATGAAGATGCAGAAAGTAAAGTTCTTCAATAATTGTAACAGACTTTTGGTACATGAAGAAGAAAGACTTTTTTTGAGTTTAACTCAACTTATCTTTGCTAGATTTTTTAATTATGTATATAATGAGTTGCATAACTTTTCCGAATGTTATGAGATTTTATTTTAAAAATAACTTTTATGTTATTAATCATAATAAATAAAATTTTGTGACACCATTTGCTATGATGATATGTTATAAAAACTTTTATTATATTATTAATTGTTATAAAGTGACAAAAATCTTAATTTTCATGGTAGTGACAAGTTTTATAAAAAAAAAATTGTAAATGCTAATAACAAGTAAAATCTTCATTAAGTCCAACCCCTGTCAAGATAAGTTATGACACCCTTGTATCTCCCCACCCCCTTCATCTTTAACCACCAAAATTTAACAGCATAAATACTCCTTTATATACAAGCTATCGTGCCAAATTTTGTTTCTTAATCTTTACCCCATCCTGAGATATTAAACAAAATATACACCAACATACACATCCACTGAATTTTTGTTTTTTGTTCAGGGGTCTCAAAACATAGAGTTGCAAAAACTTGAACGGTCAAATTTGACACGATTTCAATACTTTTCCTTGTTATGTATACATAACAACTGGGAAAGTAAAAGACCTCTATAATTTATTAATTATTTTTTTATGTGACTATTTTATTTTACATTTGTGTTATAGTTTCCACAAATGTAAAAGAAACAATCATTAATTTTCTTTGTAAAGTGTTGGATGTTATCATCCCTTACATATGAATTTTATGGGGAGCCAGTGACTTTATTGTTTTCCATCTCCCATAGGCTTGTAAAATACTACCTAAGAATTGCATTATCTTTTTGCTATACTGTTCCACTACAGTCTGGTAGTGAAATGATTTATTTTTGTATTTTCAACTATTAGTTGCTCTCTTAATAGCTCTGAGAAATATATAAGCTATTATGTATTTCTCAGAGTTACTAACATAAAACAAATATATTTGAATAAAATTTCTTTTTGTTACTAATTCCACATATATTAAGGAAACAGGCATATTTCTTTGTAAGTGACAGATGTTACCATCTCTTGTAAATAAGTTTTTTCTCTGATTAACCTTGTTTGCTCAGTACTCTAGTGGAATTTTTTTTCCTTCTCTTTCTCATCTTTTCTCTCATCCTGTCTTTTCTGTTCCTTCAGCCTCTAGACCAGTAGTGTGCAAACTATTTTCATTTCCGACCCCCCCATTTTGTGTAAAATTTTGTTGCAACCCGTGCATAGACAGCAGATGTTTTTTAAACCGTCAACGTAGTTAAAGTAAAATTCATTCTGGGATTTGCACTTGTGTTTCTGCCTTATTAGAAATCTGAATAAAACACATAATTTTATGAAACAATTGTTTTATTTATGCATATGGGTATAAATATTTATTTTATGAAAAATAATTTTAAAAAGACTTCACATTGAATTTGAATTTTTATAACGTAAAGTATGCTATTCAATTTTTATAAATAATATAATTTCATTTCACTATTTTACTGGTACCTGATACTTGTTGAAGAAAAGCCTTATATTTTGTATTGTGAAATAAATTTCTTTGGATTTGGCGACTCCAAAAAAATTTTCTTGCAACTCTCAGAGGGGCACAAGAAATTTTTTGCACATTGCTGTGCTAGACTTTTGAGTAGTCACAATAATAATCATAATTAAAGAATACAAATGATGATTTATAATCAAATTTTTAATGTTGAATAATTTGTTAATAAAATAATTTTAGTCTAATATATTCATAAAATTTTAATTTTAGGTCTTGCCCATAAATTCTATACAGCAGGAAGTAAAGTAATTTTATCAGCAAGAAGAAAAGAAGAGTTAGAAAGAGTTAAAAACGATTTATTAAACTTAAAAGTTGTAAGTCAAACTTTAATGCATAAACATTTTTTTCCGGTATTAAAAAAAATATTGTGAAAAAAAAATTTTTTCTAAATGTTTTTGAACAGCTAAGTTAATTCTTTAGAACTTTAATTTCTACAGATTAAACTTTATGTTTATACTTACTATTATGAATCTTGTTTAACAGTGAATATAAAACATGTAAACAACTAGCTGTTTACTTTACTTTCACAGTTACTTTTGGTATAATTTTTAAAAGTTTCAACTAGTCCCTTTAATACATTTTTATTATTGAATAATAATGAATAAAGTTTTATACCAAGAAATTAATTACCCATTAAGTTAATGTTTATAAATTTTAATTAGTTCTAGAAATCAAAGTAAATCTTTTTATTTTTATTTTTAGTAAAATATAGAATGGATTCTAAGGATAAAAAAATAATAATGATTGTTCCTTCTTTAATTTAAATATTTGATAATGTAGTTAATTAGTTTAACTGGTTAAAACAAAAAAAATGGCATTGTTGTAATACTTTTTAGGTACAGGCTATTCAAGAATTCTGTGACATTGTATACATCCAGATTTGTTAGTCACTAATAACTTGATTGTTTTGTTACTAGTAAAACTTTATTCAAAGAATGCCTTCCATAGAAAACTCGCAATTTGATTTCAGCTGCTTTAGCAAGTTACATTAAAATCTATTAATTATACTCATGAGTAAAATGTTTTTTACCACTTGGTTTCTGATCTGCCATACCCATAGTTTAGAAGAGGTTTTCTAATATGGAATGACAAACTTCATTATGCAGATTTTATTAAACCTTAACACATTTTTGTCCATGTTAAAATTTTAACTCCAAAGAATCAAGTGCACAGCATGTCAGACTGGACTACAGGTCTGGTTTCCATTGTATTTAGTCTTGCTTCTCCACTATTTCAGAAGTTGTTTCAGTATTGATGTGTAGGTCCATAACTCTAGATATCTTTACCCAAAAGATATTAGGATGATATAACACTTTGCTGTGCATCCTGTAAATAGCTCTTTGATTTGCAGTTTTGTTGAAATTGATAGAAGCTTAATTATTAGCAAAAAGTTCCTCATGGATGTTATACTATTGATCTTGGTATATTTGAACTTCAAAAAAGATGTCAGATATTTTCTTTTGATATAATATAGGAAATCCTCATTAATTCAAAATTCAAGGGACGAAATAATTGTGACTTTAAATTATTGAGTTTCAAATTACAAGAGATTTACATAATATACCAAATGCGACATAACTGATGTACTTTATTAAGCAAACAGAATATGGCTACATATACAGAATGCTATTTTCGTTAATTAATAATAGTAATGTAAATAAACTGCAGGTAAACAGCACATTTGGTGAGGACCTCACAAGTTGCCAGATAGGTTCTATAAAAAGTAAAGCAGAATTCTTTGAAATATAGCCCAAATTATTTTTAAAGTGGCCAAAAAGTTAAGTTGCCCAAATGTAATAGCCTAGAGCCCTACAAATATCTCAATCTGCTATTTGTAGCTCAATCTTACAATCTTCAGAACCCAGCCATATTTTATGGAATAAGAGAAAAAAGGTAAGGTGACATCCAAAAATGTGTTACTGTAAAAGCAGAGCCATATTGACCAAATTAGCATTGTTCATGGTCTATTGTTGTCTTATAGTATGGAGGCACTTTGATCTAATTTATTAAGCAAACAAGTTGACTTATGTATATCACAGTTTGGACAGAATTTTCACTTTGAATTTTGAAGCAGCCATATTTTGAACTAACCGAATTTTTTTAACATTAAATCTGTATATCCATGACTAACAAATAGTTTAAAGTACAATTACGAACTAATGGGATTTTGAATTATCTGAGTTCAAATTAATGAGGATTTCCTGTATCTAGATTGAGAGTTCTTGCAAGCTAATGCAGAACGTTCACATTATTGATCTGAAAATACCAGATGGCTTGCTAACTTTATGTATTAATGCATTATTCTGCTGCTATATCCATTTTATTTATGACCAAATTGATACTCAATCCATATACTTAAGATAAGATTCAATCAGAAGTACAAGGTTCTATAAGCTTTTCCTCCTGGGCTATAACTAGTTTATTAATTGATGAAAATGAAAGATGTCCCCTTTTTGAGGAGTACTTCATTTTTCAATATAGTTTTCACTGGCATCGATGCACTTCCACCATCCCTGCACTAGTTTCTGCATGTCATCAGAGAAGAATGAGGCCAGCTGTTGACAACACCAACGCACTTCATTGGTAACCTCTTTGTTGGATGCAAAGTGCAGAACCTTCAGATGTTCCTCCAGCTTCAGGAAGAGCCAGAATTCACATGGCACTAGTTTTGGGCTATAAAGTGGATGAGGAAAAACATCCCAGAACTGCAGCTTTTCCAATATGGCAGTTGTCTCTGACTTGTGTGAGGCCAAGCATTGTGTTGAATGATTGCATTTTTCTGCGGACTAACTCTATTTAGATGTGTTCACAATTTCTTCAGCATCTGACGTAGCACACTGAGTTGACAGTTGTGCCATGTTCCAGAAATTCAACCAGCATACTTATCACAGTCCTAAAAGATGGTGACCATGACTTTTCCAGCTGATGGCTCTGCCTTGAACTCCTTGGACAAGGAGAGGTTGTATGGCTGTACTCCATAAACTAGCATTTAGTTTCTGGGTTGTAGTGATGAGCCTATGACTCATCCCTAGTGACAATACGTTGGGGAAAAACATCTCCCTCAGCTCCATAACATGCCAAATTTTTCTGACACACATGCAATTGGGCTTGTTTCATGACGACTGTCAACTGACAAAGCATCCACCTGGAACATACTTTCTTGAACCCAAGTTTATTGTTTTTGATATGATTCACTATTCCAAGCGATATACCAAGAATGCCTGTAATCACCCTCAATTATCACAAGTCTGTTCATCAAC
The DNA here is from genome assembly GCF_030686945.1 of Centruroides vittatus. Taxonomy (NCBI): domain Eukaryota; kingdom Metazoa; phylum Arthropoda; class Arachnida; order Scorpiones; family Buthidae; genus Centruroides; species Centruroides vittatus. The sequence continues at coordinate 148,764 of NW_027122577.1, forward strand.
ACATGTCACTTGCTTTGGAATGGACACAAACATAGGGCAACCACTACAGTCCTTGTTTTTCAAAGAAAATCGCTTTTTATTCCATTTGATAAATTGCTATATTAAAATCAGTACACTTGTAGAAATGGTGCTGGATGAATTCCAGATGTTCTTGCTTGTGCCTTGGGGTCAGAAGCAGTTGTCAATTCCCCCATTGCATAATTTGGTAGATAACATATCAAGATACATTTTAGATCTGATGATTCCTTGAGGCAATGACTTGCAATAAGCTGATTTTGTTTGATCATTGTCTTTGCTTTCTGAAATAAATTTCTCCTATTCTGATTTTTTAGGGCAGATGATAATTTAAGTTTTTTTCTTGTGTACTTTTGCAGTTATGGATGCTATTAATGATAGTTTGCTAAACGAAATGACAGGCATTTCTAAAAAAACTTCGGTTCTGCTTATATTATGTTTTTACTTGTCAGCAAACTTCCTCACAGAATCAAAGCTATATTATTTCAACAAATGTTACATAATAAGCGGAATGTGATATTAAGGTTACAACATCTAGGCACTAAAAATCATATAAATAGGCATTATAGGTATTAATACTGAAAATAAGTTTTTAAAGTCTCTCTCTCTCCCCATCTTGTGGACAGTAAGAGGAAGTATTTTTTATTAAGTCAGTAATGGGCAACCAAGTGCTGAGGGATAAATCACATCCAAAAAAATTCCTTTAGGGTTTTTCAACACATTCAGATTCAGTCTCAGGTTTCCAGAGCAATAGACTTCCACCTTAACTGCTCAGGTATCTGGTCATCAAGGCTCAATATAAATCAAACTGATTCAAAGAATAGTGTGCTACAGGTTGTATACTGACATTTAGTGTAAACAATAGTAATTTGTTTTACATATTCAACTATAGAATTTTCATTATATTGTTTAATTTTAAAAATAACAATAAAAAAATAGGAAGAAGAAACAATGAAAAAATCTATATGTATTTTATTGTATGTATTTCAAAATCATTTTTGAAGTGCATTATTATTGTGCACTTTTCCAAATTACTCTGTAGAAAAGACATTCTTTTATTACCTAAAATATTTTTAAAATGAGAAATTTCTCTCTACATTATAATATCTGATTTGGTACAAAGTTGGATGCATCAATTTCACTTGGAGAATATTTAAAGTTTCCTGTAAATGTACAAATTTCAGATAGAATTTCTGCAATTTTACTTATGAAAAGAAATCCAGATTGGCTAACAATAATTTTTTCATATATGGCTACACTTGTTGCTGCAACTCTGTCAGAAGTTGCAAGGAGACTGTTCTTGGTTTCGTAGATGATATTGTGGAGATTTGTGGCGAGGTGTAATGGGTTCCACAAACAGACCGACACACAAAATAATCGAATCAAGTTACTTTTAACAAAAAGTATGATTTTTGTTCTCACCAGAAAGAACAAACAGGTTCTTTATGGATCCCAACTTTACAAAGTTAATCCTTTGTACAGGCATTCTGTCTTTAAGTACAAAAAAAAAGGACGTGCGCGAAACAGAACCCGACAATCAGACTCGTGTAGGCCTTAAAACTAAAACTTATTCTACTTATAACTAGAGGAAAAGAACAAGGGTAGATATATATAGAGATAGATATAGAAGAGGGGGGATTTCCTTTTCTTTGTGTAGATTCTTGGGTGGGACACCACTCTTGAGTCCTTCTCGATTTTTGTGAATTTCCCGTCTTTTCAGTGAATCTCGTTTTCCAGTAGTTCTCTCGTTAGCTCTCACATTAGCCTAGAAGATCTCTCTTCTCTCTCATGTCTGATTTTAGACTCCTATCTTTTCTTTTGCTTCCTCTACTAACCTATTCACCCCATTCGAGAGCGATTCTTTCTCACACCTTCTCTCTCTGCTGTCCAGTCACAAAGTGAGTCTCTTTCTCCCTTCAAGACTTCTGGGGTCTTACTCTTCTATTGTTCTCATTGTTTATTTCTTTGAATCGGTAATCTCACCCAAAGGGTATAAGAAGTGGAAGGGAAAGTTTTAGAGCAGGGGTGGCCAACTTTTGTATACATAAGATCTACTTTTTATCTTAAAAATGCGTCGCGATCGACTTGTTGTCATATGCATAGTGTAAGTGGGGAGGGGGAGGTGTGAAATACATACTATGTTTATACACTGTGTTTCAGTACGTGGTGCACTGCTTATGAGTCGAGTCATAACTGCATGCATACTGTTGTGTTCGGTTACAAATATAATACATTAAGTCAAGACATCGCGAGTGATCGACCAAAATTGGCTTGGCGATCGACCGGTCGATCGCGATCGACTTGTTGGCCACCCCTGTTTTAGAGGATAGATGAGACAAAGAAACAAAGGAATTGCTAAAACTAACTTATAAATACGCGAATAATATGGCTGACGTCCACGATAGATAGATAGATTTCACTAGTAGCAGTCCTTTGCTCTCCAGTTCAGCAACATGATTTGGAATATCTCCAAAAGCATTTTAGATGTATGCCAAGTCTTTTTTAATTGAGCAGCAAGACATTGCAACTTGCATCCCCAATTGTTTAAAATTGAACTAAAGGAACAAAATAGGCATTTAGGATAATGTCCTAGTTTTAGTGATGATGAACCCATGTAAGATCACTCTTCCTAGTGGTGATGGAACTTCTGGCTATGCTTTCTATAGGAATCTTACAGAAAGATCTGAAAATTTTAAGAATCTTTCCAAACATCATGACCAATCCACTTGTTAGCTGTGTGACCGAAGTAGAAATAACTCAGACACATTTATCTCTTATCAACTCTCATTTCTAAATGGTGTCCAATATTGTGTCCAGGATAATAGATAATCATTTTCTATTATCATAATGCAATATATCTTAATCTCCTGTGGTTTTTGAAAAAAAACACAAGATATAAAATTTGCATCTTAAAATATGTTCCAGCAATAAATTTTAATGAAAAAAAAACATTTTTAACCTAAGTTTATAGGTCTTCATCAGTTGAATATTCAAAAACACAAGAACATTGCTCACACCAAAAATTGCCCACAGAAAATTGTGCACACAGAAATACATACATAAAGTAATTTTCACGTAAAGGTGAAGTTGCTGTGCAATTTCAATTAACATAGATATTTATAATTGTAGATAACCATTCAGCTCCCATTTGTGAAGAATGAATAGGTATTACCTGTATTTTAGATTATTATTGATATCTTATGATTAAAATGTTTCATATTCATATGCAACAATTTACATTGTGATTTTATTGCATATAATTTTTGCTATGTTGTGAGCATATAAATTTATTGCTATACAAAAATGGTCAGTATGGAGAGGGCTTGACTGCTCTTGAGTGTAAAGGAAAAATACAATAAATGAAAGTGAATCCCTTTTTTTTTAACAAACTTTATTCAGAAGGAAAAACAACAATAGTGTAAACAAAATAAATAACTTTAAACAATAAACATCTAATATCAATTATAGTTACTCTATTGAGGAGTCTGAATTAGAATGCATAAACCTATATTCAGTCCTGTACTACTGTGAATCTAGTCAATAGTGCTGTGGATGAAGAGTAAATTGTTAAATGCACTTAAAGATGTGTACATATAATATCTGTTACATTCAAATCATTTTTCTGTACTTATTTATTTTTATCTATATTTCATTTGTTTATTTACAAAGCTAAGGGATCTGAGTCTTCTGGACCGCTTTCTGGTTATGCTATTGAATTAATGTCAGATTGAAAGATATATCTGATTGCTTAAAATTATCAATGAGTAGCTGATGTATGTTTTTTAAAATTTAGAATTATAATTACACAATTTATTTTTTCTTTAGATAAATTTTTATAACAATAATTTTGTAATCATTATTATTCCTGAATAATAATAAAATTTGGACATGTTAAAATGTCATCAAATAAACTTGGAGAAATCTTTATAAAAACATCCTATTAATTTACTTTTTTCAATTTCTTCCTAAATAATTTTTTCAAAATAAATAAATAAATACTTCTGAGATGTTTATTGTAACATATATGTTATAAAATATCCATATATATATATATACACAGGGTGCGGTGCCAAAATCCGGACAAATTACACATTTTTTTCAAACATATTTCTTATTGAAAAAACGAAAAGGTTTACAAATTTTTTTAAATCACATTGTTTGCAATGTCATACAGAATACATTTATTCAATATAGCTCCCTCCTGTTTGAATGACAGCCTTTATTCTCGGTCTGAATCGTGCGCATGCGCGCTTTAATGTCTCACAATCGATATTGGTGAATGCCGCATCAATAGCGGCTCTCAACGATGTGATGTTTGCATGTCTGGTCTTGTTTGTGACCCTTTCAACTACGCTCCATACGTAGAAGTCCAGAGGATTTAAATCTGGGCTGTTGGGAGGCCAGAATTCTTTTGACCAAAACATGTCGACGTTATCCGACAACCAATTTTGCACCAAATGACTTGTGTGGGCGGGCGCACCATCCTGCTGGAAAACATACGGCTTTCCAGATGACACAGTTTTCATCCATGGCTTCACTACATTTGACAGAGCATGCAAATAAACATCTTTTGTGACATTTTTTCCTTTGTTAAAGAAATACGATGGCATGACATCACCCTCACTGGACACAACACCTAGCACATGAACATTCGCCGGAAATTTCGTTTTTGCAATAACAGGGACATCTTCTGGGTCGTGGGCAAGCCATCGATCATTTTTTCGATTGATTTTCGCATCAACAGTAAAAATTTTCTCGTCAGAAAAAAATCTGAGTCGTCCGGCAGCATTGTTTTTTAAGGAACACAAAAGCAGGTTACAGTGTTCAACTCGCTTTGTCCTGGCAGCTTCAGAAAGCATCTGTCTCACTTTAATTGTGTAAGACTTGTAGCGGAGGTCCTCCTCAACGATTCTACGCATAGTTTTCTCGCTCACACCAACAACCGACGACAATTTTCGGATCAACTGACCTGGATCCTCAAAAATCAGCTCCTGAGCCCGTTGAATGATTTCAGGGGTTCTGACAATGCGCTCCTTCGAGTGAATTTTCCTTGTTGCAAAACCTTCATTTGACTTCTCCGACTGATTGTATTTTGCAACGACATCATAAACAGTCGATCTCGGGTATCTGAAGAACCGAATAATTTCTGTCGCCGAGCGCCCAGCGCGAATACTTTCGATAATCGCAGCTCTTCGGTTATACTCAGCACTTTGTTTCAACATGGCGACTGTTTCGCGGTTAAAATGGTTTAATACACATGTCAAGCTATTTGAATGCCAAACACGACATCTACCAGTGGTACAGAATGGCAGGAATTTGAAATTGAATTTTGTCCAGATTTTGGTGCCGCACCCTGTATATATATCATGTGTACTTTTATGACAGTGCAGTTGTTTTCTGTGTGCAATTTTCATGTGTAGTTTTTTTATTGATTAAGATCTCCTACACAAGGGCGTCGCCAGAGGGGGGGCAGAGGAGCAGTTGCCCCTCCCTAGACATGCAAAAAAATTATTTAAATGCTAAGTCATTTATTGCCCGATTTATAATTCCCGCGCGAAAAACCCAAGAAGATTATGTTTTAATTAAAATAATCTTCTTAAGCTTCTTAAAATTTATGAATCGTTTTTATTTTACCTACATACAATTCATATCCTCTATCAATTTATATCATCTTGCCCCCCCTTGGCCCATTGGCTGGCGACGCCCTTGCTCCTACATATAACCTGAAAAAATTACTAGATTGCACAATCTGCACCTGGTTTCAAGTTTATTATTATATAATAATTACCATAATCTCCTGTGAATTGTGTATTTTAAAATAATTTTGCATGTGAACTTCTGTCTTGTAAACATATAAATGTTTTTATATTGTAAAAAATACTGGTGAACAAGATTTTTAAAATATTCAGTTATAATAAAGTGTTTCTTATTCATAATATATTTAATTTCTTTTTAAATTTTTAATATTTAGGAAAAAGCCCATGAACCTGCAATTTTAATATTAGATTTAAATGAATTAAGAGAGATTCCATTTAAAGCTAATGAAGCTTTGGATATATTTGGCAAAATAGATATTCTTGTTAATAATGGTGGAATAAGTTACAGAGGAGAGATTATATCTACATCAGTTGATGTTGATCTCAGAATTTTAGTGGTAAATTATCTTGGGCATGTTACTCTTACAAAAGGTAAGAAAAATTTCACCTAAAAGTTTATTTAATTACAGTTTTAATCTTTTGATAATTTATTATTTATAGCTTTATTGCCATCTATGATAAAGCAAAATAATGGACACATCATTGCCATTAGCAGTATCCAAGGGAAAATAGCTATTCCTTTCCGTTCAGCATGTAAATAATTTTTTTACTTATAAAATAAGGTGCATTGCAAAAAATTTAAGGCCAACACAACTTTTTAGAATAATAAATTTCTAAAAAAACTAATGACAGGAATAAATGTAGATGTAAAAACACTACTTATTGTATTTACCATCAAAAATAATGGTATTGCAAAAATATAAGGCCAGTTGCATATTTGAATGATTTACTATAAAAAAAAAATCACTGTTACTTATAATTTAATAATTATAAAGAAATGGCAGAACACCATAAATGCAAATAGAGGCATAATTGAATTTATATCACCATTAATTGTTGTGATATTTCTACCCATTTCTAAAATTACTTAAGTCCTAAACTGCCTTTCGAGTGGGCTGTATTAGGGCACTACATCAGGCTGGAAGTTCTGCTAGAACTATTGCAAACCAGCTGAAGAGATCTTGTCATGTTGTAGCCAATTATATTAAATTTAGTGTGCAATATAAAAAAAATAATAAATAGGATGGCCTAAGTTGACAAGAAATCAGCAATTATCTGAGAAATAACTGTGAAAATGAAGAGATTCTGTATAATGATACACTGTTTGACTGTAAACTATGTTTAATTGAACAAAGAAATACAAAAAACAGTCGACCAGCACAAGCCTTCTGTGCTAGTTTGTAACATGGTGGAACTTGGTACAAAAAAGGTGCGGGACGATCTTACGCTCCCTGGCAGTTGAGAATAACAGTACAAAATTCGCATTCCTTAACAATAACGACAACAAGAACAACATTTGGTGAAATAGCACAAAGGCCTGATGCTAAAGTTCCCAAATCCACACTTTCCCAGATGGTAAAATCAACAAAACATATAGTGCTGCTTTTCTGTTTTTATACACTATATGTAAAACAATAACAACAACAAAAAAGACTGATATGGGCCAAAGATAAAATGTCATGGACTTCAACATGGTGTAAAGTTATTTGGACTGATAAAAAAAAAGATCAATTTCAATGGTCCTGACGGTTGGCAATTTTATTGGCACAATCTTGGGAGAGAGGAGTGTTTGTTTACTAAGCGTCAGCAAGGAGGGACTCGGTCATAATCTGGGCAGGGTTTGGATTGTCTGGAAAATCAATTTAGCATTCATAAATGGCTAAATGAAGGCTGTTTGGTATCAAAATCTCTTTGATATATATCTTCTGCCATTTGGAGAAAAAAAGGTGGTCCATTCTCACAATTGCAACAAGATAATGCACCAATCCATACTGCAAACTTTATTTATCAATGATTACTGGATAATGGCATTCAGGTCATGGATTGGCCTCTTTATTCCTGTGATTTGAATCCCATAGAAAATCTATGGAGTCTAATAGCTAAGAATATGTATGCAGGAGAAAACAATACCACAGTATTGAACAACTCAAAGTTGCAATTGTAATTGCATAAGAAAAAATCAATTTAAATATGCTACAGAATCATACTCTACATACGATAGGGTTAACAAGGTTATTTTGAAAAATAGTAATTACATTTGGTATTAAATGCCACTGGCATTATATTTTTGCAACACCATAATTTTTGAATAAAAAAATTTATATTTTCATTTTTATTTTCAATTGTAAATAGAATAGGTAATTCTTTTACATCTATATTTATTCCTGTTGCTAATTTTTTGTTTAAGTGTAATAAAACTATTATTCCAAAAAACTTGGGGTTGCCTTATTTTTTAAATGCATCTTAATAATATCTATGTGTGTTACTTTAATTTTTTAAAAATTTTATTTAGATTCTGCTTCAAAGCATGCACTCCAAGCATTTTTTGATGTACTCAGATCAGAACTTGGTGAAACCAACATACATACTTGTATTGTTAGCCCAGGTTACATTAAAACTAACTTATCCATAAATGCCCTCACTGATACTGGATCAACTTATGGAGGTAGTAAATATGACTATATTGAAAAATGTCAGATTACAGTATTTTAAAAATATTTTATAAAATGTCATTAGTTAAAAGAGAACTTATTTCTTTTTTTTATTTTATAGTTATGGATAAAACTACAAGTACAGGAATGGATCCAAATGATGTTGCAGATGCCATTATAGATGCAGTGCTTCTTAGAAAAAATGAATTAATTCTCTCAACACTATTGCCTCAATTAGCATTACTGCTAAGAATAATGTGGCCATCATTGTACTTTTACTTGATGCAAAAGAGAGCATATCGTCTTCGTAATGAAAAGAAATTTGACTAGAATGGCAATTTCTTGCAAATAAAGCCACTTCACTTTGGTTAGAAAAATGTAAAAAAAAATAAAATATGGGGCCATTTGTTCTATGCATAAGGAATTATTAATCATAATGGTTATGTTAAAATAAAACTGTATTGTTGTTAATAATGATTTCACTATATATTCACCATTGTAATAAGTGAACTTGAATCATAACTGTTAAAATTTATTTTTAAATAAATGAAAAACTGTTTATATATATATATATATATATATTGAAACAAAGAAAAAAATATAAAATTATTAATAAAACAAAAAAATCCCTTTAAAAGGTAGACCTACAAATAAATAGGTATCATCGGGTATTAAAAAAATATAAAAGAAAATATATTTTTCATGATAGTAATCTAAATATCATTTTATTAATTACAATCAATATTTAGCACATTAATATGAATTTTTTATTTTTATACATTTTACTTACTTCTTTTTTCAGTAAGTTTTAATTGTCAATAATTTATTAAAATATTTAACAAAATTATTATATTATATCTAGAAAAATAGTTCCCAATATTTCAGCCCTATACTCTATAGAGCTTTTTAAAATTATTTCAGGGTTAATAAATATCAGTGACTTACACTTGTAAGATAGGAAAAGAATTTTTATATTGATTTGTCATTACACTTGCCAATTATTTTAGTGTGTTATAAATGCCACACTGCAGATATCAAACTGGAGTCCAATTTATTCTAGATTGCTGTAGCATGTTACTTGATGGCTTGGATGGCATTGATAATGCATATCTTCAGTTTGTCATTGGTCTGATGTTAGAGGAGAAACAAACTTCATCCTTCACATAGCCCCAAAGAAAAAAATCAGTATAAGGTCAGGAAAATGAGCTGGCTACAGCAGAGATTCATATCAGCATCATTTTTACACCCAATTCACTGCTGCAACAGGTAGTTCAAGAACAATTGCACTTCTTTTGAAAATGGGATGGGGACCCCATCCAACTACACTGTTCTCATTTAGCTGAGGAATAACCTATTACACACATTCACTTTTCAACAATTTCACATGGGTTTTCTATGGACATGGTGTGATCTTTACCTAAGACCATCACTCATCATCAGGTCTTGAATTCAATGCTGAAAGGTTCTTTCATCATTGAACTGCTTCAGACCCTTAATGCCTTGCAGTCACCAGGTTTAGGATCCCGAAGGTAATAAATTCATTTTGTTATTTACACTTGTCTTTGTTTTATGGACCATTGGAGCTTGAAAAAAATAACTGTTTTTGTAAATATGTTGTTTGGTTCCACTGCATTACATATTGTTTTTTTTTTTTTTTTTTATAAACTCTTTTTGCCCTGTGTGCCCTAAGAGGGCCTCTTTAAGCATGCCCATTATGGGTTTGGCCATGCCCACAATGGGGCAGCCAGGTGGTGAGGGACGGGGGCTGATGTATCCAGTTGGACCACCCCCAAAAAATTCCTGGGGATTTATCTACCCATTTGGATACGATCCCAGGTCTCCAGAACGGTAGTCTGCCATCTTGACTGCTCGTCCATTCAGACTAACCAGTCTGAATGGACGAGCACAGAATGGTACCCCAGCATTACATATTCTTTTGATATCACAGAAGTGCATGACTACATGTCTGACAAAGTATGGAGAACAGACAGTAGTACTGGTTCAAGGTAAAAATTGTTTTCAGTCAGTAAATGTTAATACATTTATTATTCATTATAGGGCACCGGTTGCCATTATGGTGCCATGTCACGTGGAAACATGACATCTGCAAGCAAGAAGGCGACCAGAATTGCCACCGTTGGGGTTCCACATTTGGAGGTTGTAGCCGAGTAATAAATAACAGAATCCCGAGAATCGTTCGGCTTTGATAAAAATTTAAAAAAGTTTATTAATTACAGTTAACACCGATAGTTTCCAAAGAAACAATTGTACACACTTACTAAGAAAATACAAAGATACTTGGGACCACCGTAACAATATCACCAATTGGTCCCCACGTACCGACAAAACAAAGGACTTATTCTAACTTATGTCTAGCTTAACTATAGTTTAACTAAATTTACAAAGTAAAGGGCCCTAGAGCAAGATAAGGTTGATAAGAATTATACAGGAATTGTCAGAATGAAAAAGTTCAAAGGGGTGACTGGCAATAATAAAAAATACCTTGGATCCATTCCTTAATAATTGTCTTTGTTACGTGCTCGTCCTGCTTTTCTCTCTCCCCAAAAGTGTCTTCCTTCCTTTCGTTCCAACCTCCCTCTCTCCTCTGCCAGTAACCCCTCAACCGATCGGATGTCAACCCCTTTTTCTCTATAACATTGGGAGACCACATGGATCAACCAACTCGCTACCCTGTGGTTAAGTAAACAGAAGCTGGAAGTACAGTTTTTACCACAGGAAGATAGTATAAGGAAAGAAAAGTAAATAGCAAGGCTTAGTAAAGCTACATAAGGATAATAAATAACAAGGCTTAATAAAGCCACAAGGTGAATATTATACAAAGGGTCAATGTAGAGGTATAGTTTCTTCAAACTTTTATACTTATGTGAATATGGTCTAAAGCTCTGTTAATTAAGATCTCAACCATGTCATTCAGAGCTGCAATTTTATCCATAGAGCAGTAGTGTTAGGATTAGTTATTTCATATTAAGTTGAAAAGATAAATACTTTCATTAGGATTGGCAACTTGCTAAAAGACTTCTGGGATTTGGAAAAAACATTGTCTCAATTTGAGAATTTGTTCTTCCCGTATTTACTCGACTATAATCAACTTTTGGGTCATACGTTAAAACAGACTAAAGGAGAGGCGACAGTGTTTATGATATTGCTGAAAGTAGAAAATGTCAAATCTCCCGATACTTTTTTTTACTGCTTAAATTTGAACTCTTGAAGTTTGTTAATGACATCACACGTTAATTAGTTAAATATTTGCTCAATGTACCTTTTAAGACGTCAAAATCTGTTTTATTGTGGACATGATTTATTTAAATTACTTGAGTTACAACGAAGTGCGATTATCAAGTTTATTTTCATAATTTCATAAAGACAAAATAATTGCTTCCAGTGATGTAAGAAACTTATCGGGCTATTGTGGTACTAATGTTTGCATTTTCTAGTACGTATTTTAAAATATAAATCATATGTTAACCCCTGAAGCAAAGCCGCGCAGAAATTTTTTCTTCGGGGAAGCAAAACGATTTAGATCAACTATCGGATCGATTCTCTTACATAGATTTATTTGTATTGAGCGCGTTGCCCAGTGAAGATTACTCAATTTGCCAACCATATATACTACATTTTCCCTAATTATCAACTAAAACCTCTAAAATTAATTGTTTTTGTTGCTTTTTAAACTTTTGTAAAGACAAAATACGCATGAAAAAGCCCGTATATTTTTGAAGTACGATTGTACTAGAGGTAGGTATTTCTGGTCGGAATTACTAACGCGTTCTTCTTTCTATACTTTTACGAATACATTTTCTACGGAACGGTGAATTCTTTATCTGGATTTAAGCTTGAACTAAAAACGTTCCACGGGTTTTAAGGAATAATCAAATTAGTTTAAAGTGTTTTAAATTTACAAAAATATTTTAAAAATTTATATTTTTATTAGAGCTCGTAATTATTTGTTTTATTAGTAGCCAATAGATGGCCGAGCTGTTAATGTGGCAACCCACCGCTCTGGGGACCCGGGTTCGAATCCTGACTGGTCGATAAATTCCACGAATTTTTCAGGGGGTGATCCGTCCGAATATGTCGGGCCCCGTTCCTCATCACCCATTGCGAGCCTGGCCGACTTCATAATGGGCTTGCTAAAAGAAACCCTCTAGTGCCCACAGGGCGGAAAGATTTAAAAAAAAAAAAAAACCCTAAAATGTTTTCGTGAGAGTGAATAATCAACACGTAAATATACGAAAACTCTAATTATTGAATAAAACGTGTAATATATTGTAATGTTTTATAAAATGATTCGAAAAAAATAATTCTTTCCGATACTTGCTACAAATATGTTGTCATGAGGAATTTTTCAAATAAAATCCCTGGATTTTGGGGAAATTTTAGGGCATTGTCCCTACTGGCAAGTGTGGCAACACTGCTGGTAGATGGCGGTATGTATGGGACATGTAGGCGTCTGTGTTTGCTAAAGGTCTTCCTCTCAGAAAATGGAAAGTTTCCTAGATAAACAAGATCAAAGCGATATTTCATCCTATAGAGAAAAACTAATACTTTTAAAATATAGCGCTGTGAAAAATGGGCTGAGTCCAGAACTGATGTGTAAGGTGATCAAAGAAAGTATGGATGCGCAGCGTGGAAAAAAGAAAGAAAACAAGCTGCAAAGGCATCTTCTAGTTGTAATATGTGTATGTTGTATTCTTCTAGGTGTAATACTTCAAAGTGATTTATTTAAATCCAGATGTGCAGTGCCTAATAACTATTTAGTGATGGAAATCACTCGACCTCTTACAGACTGCAAAATCTGCAGAGACGTGGACAGAGTAATTGTTTTTGAAAATGTGACCAAAGCTACTTTTGCCAAATATGCTTATTCGGGAAAGCCCATGTTAGTTCGAGGTGCCACTACCAATTGGACGGCTCTGAATTATTTTAATTTTAGTTTTTTTAAGCAATTATACGAAAATGTAGACGATGCTTATCAAAGTGTGGAAGAAGAGTGCCAGTTTTTTCCTTACAAGACAGATTTTCTATCTTTAGAAGCTGTCTTTGATATGCCTGAAGAACAAGCTTATATGACAGGTCCTAATGCCAAAACTTGGTATATTGGATGGTGAGTTATTTATAAAGTATACATTTATTACAGTAGTTACACTTTATTAACTATTATTACTTGTCTTTGATATTATAGAGCTTATTGTTGAATCATTTTTTTTGTATTTTCATAAATTACCAAATTTTGCAATGCAAATTGCAGTCTACAGTGTAACTCGCGAGATCAAACGAGCTGCAATAGTTACGGGCGGGACGAGGTTAACAATTTCCGAAGGCAGCGAATATGGACGTAATTAAGAGAAGCATCTATCTTTAGATAAATAAATTTTCGTCTTACGAAATGAGCCGAAATTAAAAATCAACAAAACTGTTGTTTTGATTGGTGGATTGGAATTTATTTTGTACAAGACATTTTGCTAGCTAATTATCTTTATATATAAGTGGTTAAAAATGAATGTCACATTAACACTTTATAATATTAAAATAATACTTTAGGGAGAAAAACTGATGTTGCACTTTGATTTGTATCAATAGATTTTTTCAAATGTATGCAGAAGCTGAATTTGTTAAAAATTTTTAATTTAGTTATTTTTATAACTTCTCTGCACTCAAAGCTAGAACTACTTAAAATAAGTAAGACAGAAACCTTTCACACTTTGTTTGAAAGGTTTTTGTCTTACTTATTTTTATAACTATTTTTTAAGGTAAAATATGACTAGTATAAAAGATAAATTGATTCAAATTCAAAGTTCAAGTGATAAATTTAATTTTAATGAAAGGATTGAAGAGAAATATTTAGAAAAATTTCTTTTGTACAAAATCCAAAAACATTCATTAAGCAGACAACTATTACATGTACCTTTGTAAATCAATATTGAACAGAATTTATTAGTCATTAACTGCTAAAACACATTATTACAAGGAAAAAAATAGAATATAAGCTACAATAAAAATATCTTATATGATCAATATGTTGTTAATGTAAAATAATTATTCCAATATAATTTTTTAGTTTTATATCCTTTGATATTAGATTATTATTAACATTAAAAATTTATGTAAAAAATAATTTTAATACTAGGACTGTTGACTATTATTGCTAGATCATTTTGACTGGTTCTGAAACATTCTGTAAAATTTACTAATTTTAATAACTCCTCAAAAAACACTGGATTACAAAAAAACTTTCTAGTCAAAACCTAATAACCGGTGCAAACCAATTATATTTGTATGGCAAACGTTTTCGGACACTCCACTGTGACCTTCCTCACGCCTACGCACGTCTTCTTAACCGAACAAATCGAAAAATCCGATTTTTCGATTTGTTCGGTTGGCACGTGCGTAGCGGAAATAAGAGTTCGATTATTCGAAAATCGTTTTAGAAGACATGAAGGCTTGAGGAAGGTCACAGTGGAGTGTCCGAAAACGTTTGCCATACAAATATAATTGGTTTGCACCGGTTATTAGGTTTTGACTGGAAGTTTTATTTATTAATTTTTACGAAGGTAATTTTTATATATTTGAAATACAGTAATGCGATTTTATAACAAAATAGTATAACTTAATCTGAACATTTGAAAATTTAAATAAAATATATGCACTATAAGATATGAAAACAATTTAAGTTGAGATGACTTTCTATACACATTTTTTACATTGATTATATATATATATATATACCGTATTTTACGGACTATAAGACGCACCTTAATTTTTAAGCAATTTTTAAAAAAAATACCTATAAGACGCACCTGAATTTTGGAAGCAATTTTTCAAAGAAAAAAGTGCGTCTTATAGTCCGTAAAATACGGTATATATATCAGAACAGTTTCGTATGAAAATAATACTGATGCACGTCAAAAGCTTGAATCCATGTTTTCAGATTCATAAAACACTTTATATATTGGTATTTTTGTTTGTTGACAGTACTAACTGTTAATCTTTTTTGAAATCTGTTTTACCGAATATTTTTGGCTATTTGAAAACAAGAAATCGGCTCTTCTGTTTTTTAAAATGTTATAATACTATTTTAGGCTTAGGCTTGTTAGCAGTGGAAATATATTGCAAGATCTCAACAAATCTCTGAATGGTTAATGTTACCTTAGGTAGCCAAGATGGCGGCTCATCTCTAATTCCAGCAAGGAAACAGCGGGATGCACGTTCTAACCTAACCTAACCTAACCTATTCTAATAATTTGGTTGCTAATAATTATGGTAATTTATTAGAATAGGTTAGGTTAAGTTAGGTTAGAACGTGCGTCCCACTGTTTCCTTGCTGGAATTAGAGACGAGCCGCCATCTTGGCTACCTAAGGTAACATTAACTCTCCGAATTAAATAACAGGTATATATTAATGATCACATAGAATCCACTATTAACAATTAATAGTTTCTATAATGTTTGTTTTTTTAAGAACTTGATAAGGATTTTATGCACTTACTAATAACAAAAATTCCAATTAATTACAAAGTACAACCTAGTAAGAACCTAGCAAACAAAAATCTCTTAATCAACAGTTCTAAAATTTCACACGCATCTAAATGCTGCTTTGTCAGCTTTACAATTATCTTTTATGCACATTAGTGACTTTGTACTACTTTACATAAACTTTTAAAAATTCGTAAAATTTTTAAATTATTACTTTGAATTCACAAATAATTTTCGCATATAAATATTGATATTAATTTACTTATTCGAACCATTGTTTATAATTAATATTTTTGAGAGATGTAATTCCAATACATATGTATTTATGCAAATTAGTTAATAAACTGGCATGCAGCAGGATAAGTATTGAGATCCAAAACAATTCTCAAAACTTAGGATAATGTAAATAAAAAGAAGAATGACATCAATAACAAATGTAGCTAAAAATAAAAAATTCTCATGTCATCTCATAAATTAGAAGAATAACAATTTTTTTTTTTTTATTTCTCAAGCAGATAATATATGTTCATTATGTTTCAAAATAGTTTTTTTTCCCCACATAATTTAATTTAAACATTTAAATTATTTTTTACTAAAAATTTAAATTAATTTTAACTATTAATTTAAATTTTTATTTTTTTCTGTGACATGTCCACAGTTTCTTTTCTAGATTATTTATGGATAGTAATATTACTGTCTAATTGTTTAGCTGTTCACCAATGGCCAATTGAGTAAAACCACTGAAAACTGGCATAAACAGTCATGGTTTTGCTCCACATACCATCTCATCACTGAGCTGGTATGTGGAGTTTTCTTGAAGGATTTAACACCTAAAAAGGGCTGCTTTCCTGTAAAAAGTCTTCCCTGGAGGCATGGCCTCCTCTTGGCAGATTGCCAGCTGTTATGTTGTCTTATTCCATTCATTAATAAAATCTAATCCTAATCTTTATACCAAAATTAAGACAAGGAAAAAAAAATTCTGTTAGTACATATTAGTATATTGTTGATTTGCATGGTACTAGGATATTGTTGATAGGATTTTGAAGTTAAATTTTAAGATTTTCATGGAGAGAAAGATTTTTAAATAATTAATTTTATTGTGTTGTTAAGTAAAACGTATTAGAAAAGAATACAAATGATTTGAAGTAGGTATTCAGTAGTCCTATTTATATATAATCTTCAGCATAGACAATAACTTTTTATTTCACTGGTGCATTTCACTAATGTTACCTTGAAGACATTTTAAGCATTAAAAAAGAGATTAACTTAAATACTTGTTATCAGCAAAGGTCATTTAAACTGATGTGACTGTTTAGAAGCATAGCTGAAAATGTCTATTATTGGTGCATATGCATAACATGTTATGCAGTTTACTTATGATGACTGCTGATTATTGTTTTGGATAACAAAATGAAAGAGGCTCTTGGTTCTGTTTGTTAAGACAAAGTGCCAACTTGGACACAAAACAGATTGTGTTTACACTTTGAGTGCATTCATTCATTTCATTGAGTGTTTCGAACTTTAAAGCATTGTTTGAACTCCATGGCAAAATTTTTTGCAAATTTTGCATTCAAATTCTGAAATGTTTGAACTGAGGTAAGTACCACCGTATTTGTAATTTTTAATCTGAAATAGCCATGGATGTCTGTTTTATCCAAATTTTTGGTTATCCAAGTTAGCATTGGTCCATATTAACTTAGTTAATCAAGGTTCTGCTGTACTTGTTAACACAAAACAAAAGCCAGAAAATTAAAGGTAAATTTTTTATGGTAAATATTTCTGTTAATTTATTAATTGTATTGAAGAAGTGAGTGTAAAGATGATAGAACCTAAGAAATTAATTGTTTCTTCTAGCATTGCTTTTAGATGCTCTGATACAAGAATGACCTTTATTTTCCGATCTTAACTTTGATTAAAGCAAGAACTATCTTCGGTTCAAACCCAATAGAATTATCAATAGCTTCTGATTTTTAAGATAAATCAAAAAAGCTTTTATTTTTTTCTTATATAATAAATAACACAGTTTGATCCAATTGATATTGCATATCTAATGTTCAGTGATATCTGTATATTTCCCATTTTCATTGCTTTGAATTAGTTATAATATCTTTCAAATTTAGTATCCAATGTAAATTTATTTTTTAATACAGTAGAGCATCGATTATCCGACCGCGTTCTAGTCGGCAAATTTGAATGTCTGCTAGTGATGTGGCGCTACAATATTTGGTTATGTCTTGGCTACTTTAATATTATTTTTGTTATATTTGCATGTTTTAGCTGGCAGCACTGGCTCGACCATGAAAGGGAGGCTAGTATTTAAACCTGGCCTAATACACTATACTAATAATGTATTTTTTCATACTTTTCGGTTATCCGACCAACCCCAGTCCCCAATTAAGTCGGATAATCGATGCTCTACTGTACATATAAATGTCCTAATAAAAATTTAGCTTATATGTAATAATTTCAGTCTACTAGAGTTCAATTTAAGATATATACCAAGATGTTATTGTTAAAATACTTTCTTCTCCATTTCATTCTTTTAAAAATATTGTTTTTATTACAGCACCAGTACCTTCATGTTCATCATGTTTATTACACATGTCCTTAAATACAGTAAATCCTTGCTAACTCAGACTAATAGGGGTTAAAGTTTGTCAAAATTTATGAAAATCTGAATTAGTGGACTGCTTTCTCTAACGGCATGGAAAACGAGAAGGTGGATATACAGTATTTATTATGATCAGTTCTATATGGAAAGTTTACAGAGCTTTAGTAAGTTATACTGCAAAATTTATTACAGGAAATGAGCTCAAAAATTCACGATCACGGTCTCTAGCAATGTACAATTTTTAGTAACTTACCGACTATATTAATATAATGCATACCATAAAGATTTCCAGATATCGAAAACACTCAATAGAAAAATTATAATTAAGAAATTTAAATTACTTTACAATTTTTCAAATAAACTTGTTAGCTGGGGTTTACCATATTTGTATTTAAGATTAAGGATGCATGCTTTCAAAGTATTCCTGTTAGTTCGGTGATTTTAAGATAAATGAAAATAGTTTCTTTATTTAACTGATAGAAATGTTTTTGGTTTATGAATCTAAGATTATTTCATTGTTCAATTTTCATTGAAACTTTATTTGCATTTTTCCTCTACAATTGAAAACAGGAAATACACATCACAGCAGTTTAAAAAAAAAAAAAAATTGTGTGTACTTTCATTCGTCATTAAATTTAATAATTAACATTCGTCGTTATACCTAATACTTAATGTTTGCATTAACACCCACTAAATGTTGTATATAATATTGGATTAATCGAAACCATTCAAACTCTTGTTGTAATAGTGTTTTATGAGAATCGTATTTAATAAATTTTATATGCAACTCATTCTATTATTAAAATCTCTTATTTTTATTTCATTTCTCTACATAAAACTGAAAATAAGCATATAAACCGATTGTTCTTATAATCAATTTGTACTTTTGTTTTTAACATTTACCATTAAATTTCTTTAATTTTGCTGATATTAATAGTTAATCCTTGACATTTTGTTTGGAATTCTTTTAGATGCATATACTGTATATTCTATAATAATAATAATGAAATATTTTAATTAATTTCTTGAACAAAAACCAATTTTAAAATATGTTTGACTTGTATATCTGAACATCATTATTTCATAGTTTTTTCCTCTTTGAATTTTCATTTATTATATTTACAGTATTTTTTTACAATGATTCAAAAAAGATTATTGTAAAAAAATTCCATTTACTTAATAAAATGCTAGACTCGATTTAAATTATAGTTATTGATATTTGTCAACTTGCATACAGGTAATACAAAACGTAATAAATAATAATATTTTACTTTATTTTCTTCAAATCCTGGTTAACATTTTTAAAAAAATACATAATTTATCATCATCACATTTAACTTGTTTAGTTTTTCTGATTATAGATTAAAGAGACATTAAAGTGTAATTTCGATTAAAATGGCCGAGGATATTTTTAAAAAATTAAAAATTTGAAGAAACAAGTCGTCTTCCTTTTCATCGTGTCCAATCGTCGGGAACTAAATTAGTCCTCCTTTGCAGAGACGATCTTTTATCGGAGGCTACACCTCTACAAAATTACGTAAAGCAGTTAAGATTTTCACTGATGATAAGCTAATTGAAAATATTGTATATACAATTTCAGCCAGTTGTCTCTGCAAAGAAACTGTTTTTGTTCCCGGTGATCGGACATGACGGAAAAGAAGACGACTTAAGTTTCTTTGGGTTTATAATTTTTCGGTTCAAGAACAGTTCAATAAATTTAAGAAACCATTTACAGGTGAATTAGTATTAGAATTAATAATAATTTCTATAATTCAATTAATTTTTCCATAATAATTCATTTATAGTACGTCGTAACATAGATGCTGCGATATAAACTGTTTATTTTTAATGCTTATTCAGATTCGAAGGCAATGACCTAATCGATATTTGGAAGACTTGCCTGAAATTCTGGTTTAACTGAGAAACTTAATTTTTTTGTTATGTATAGTTTTAAGATTATAAAATAAACTTTTGAAATTTTTCTATAAAGCAATTTAGATATATCAAGTTAAAAACAGAATTATTTTGCAAACATTAAATCTTTAAAAATCTAAAATGCTTTCTTTTTTTGTTTCTCTAGTTTATGACTATTTCTATAAAAGTAATTATATAGTATAAAATATACTTTAATAGTGTATTGTGTATGTATGTATGTGTATATATATATACACATACATACATGAAAGGCAGTATATACAAAAATTTTCTGCATCCAAATAAATATCTTTTCAGACATTCTCTTCAAAATATCAAATTACCTACTATTTATAACTCATCAGTAAGCAGACAGATGACACATTTTCTATTTGTAATACTTCACAGGATGTAGTTCAGTATCCTGTGATCTAGGATGTGAATGTCCCTGACATTGAAACGTCAGGAAGTGTAGACAACTTCCCGAGTTGGGACGATATAAATGAATGAGTTTCGTTCTTTTGATCCGATTGTATCTAACTTGCCGTAAGCACCGCTATTTTACTCAAATTCCTTTATAAAAGTCGAAAACTGGATCTTGAATAATTAGTTTTATTATAGTATTATGGAATCCGGGATTTGTCACGAATTATTATGCAAATATTCTACATCCTATTTGCTAAATCTAACTCCTGATGTAACATATAAATAAAAACTTTTTAATTGTTTATTTTCAAATTTTTTATTTTTAAAAAATATATATATTTAATACATACATTTGAAATTTGAAGGTCTTCGTAATATATCATTCTTATTAAATGTGATATGTAATCATGCTGTAAATACCAAGGATTAAAATTTATCTGCATTTTTAATTATGGAAATACAATCATATGAAGCGTGCAATGCCATAATGTTGTAAATGCCAAAAAACAAACTTTTCAAAAGAGAGAAAAAACCCTTTTAATTAAAGTTTGTTCATTAGAAAATGCTATAAAAATTATTTTAACAATTTACACTTTGGAATAAAACATTGGGTTTAATTTCAAACACCTAAGTATGATGGTAAGGAAACAAAAAAGTTTAAAAACAGGGTTAGAGCCATAACGTTGTAAATGCCAAAAACAATTGCAATCATAAAATTAATGTTTCTACAGCTGAAAAACAGTTTTGAATACCAAAAACTTACATTTAAATTATTAAACACAATTTACAAATTCAATATCAATTTTAACATTAAAAACTGGCAATAATCTATTAGTGACTGCTTCCTGGCTTCAGCAATGTTGGGCCTACAGTTTTGGTACTTGAACTGGACTGTAATTTTTATTTATCATAATTATATTACAATTAATAAAGGAAAATATAAACAATAAGGTATTAATTTAGTGTAATAAAAGTTAAAATGTATTTAAAAACTTCAAATTTGAAAGATTAATGGAAGTCCGAATATCATTTTGAAATATCAAATAATAAGGTGGTACAGGTTAGCTATTAATAAACTGGGATTCAGTTATCCGGTTCTGCGTAAAAAACTCACTGCGTTACAAATTGGAATAACAAAATGATGTAAATGTAAACTGTAACATTTTACGCGCCAAAAGTCACGTGGCTTACACTTTGGCACTTGAATTTATGCGCAAGCCATAACGTTTTATCTTCAAAATATAGCCACTTAGAGCGCCACTATCGCCACAAAAACATTGCATTTAAAAATTCATTTCTTCAATAAAACGTATTTTGAGAAAAATGGCATTTACAACCTTATGGCATTGCACGCTTCAAATGTGTTATCAAGAGATTAGAAGTACTTAAAAATGGATTTTTCTATTATAAATAACAGAAACACACTAAATTTAACACATTAAAGTGAAATAAACAATAAGAGGTCTAGTGTTTTTAAAGCCAAAGTACTTTTTTTGATTGTAAATTTGAAGACACAGTATCTGAACACAATAGTTTTAAGAAAAAAAAAATAATAATAATAATTACAGTAACTGCAATAGGTTACAAATTTGGTTTTGATATAACACAAATTAGCATAATTACATCATTTTTAACTTAGCTTAGCAACTTTTGTGGAGACTAAGAAGGCATTTTTAGCAAGCTCATTGTGAATCTGGCCAGACCTGCAGTGGCGAGGGACAGGGCCTAACATATCCAGACAGACCATCCCTAAAAAATTCCTGGAGTCAAAAAACCCAGAGATAAATCTGAAAATTTTCTCGGATGGACCGATCCCAGCCATCTGGCCATCAAACTTACAAAGTTGTTTTAAGTTTAGACGGCGACTATTTTTAAAATCCGAGCGTCTGTTACTATAGAATAAGTAACATTTTTTGAAAGACTCGTCTTGTTAACAATTTAGTGTGTTTCTACTGTTTATTGTCAAGAAATTTTGTCACAATATTTTCTATTTATTCTGAATGCCAGGAGCAATTGTAACCCCGAAGTAGCGGCCGTACTTCGACAACATTACTCCAGGCCGTTTTTCTTGCCGGACGATTCCGAATCGAGTGCAATCGACTGGATATTCATGGGATATTCCGGACAAGGAGCGAGTATGCACGTAAGTGAAACCAAAATTCGTGCAAAACGTACTTAAAAAAGTTTCTCTCTTAATTTCTAGACTTTTCGTATTTAACAGTTAGATTATGTTCAAAGACCTTCTTGGCAAGCCCAGATTTCGGGAACCAAGTCTTGGCATTTGTTACCGCCACCGGAATGCGAAGCGGAATGCAAGGCAATAGAGATCACCGTTAGGAAAGGTGATATAAGTGAGTATTCATTATAATAGATAAAAGAAGAAAAAAATTTTATAATCTATTTCATTACTAATTATTTTTACAGTATTAATAGACACCAATCAGTGGTATCACGAGACTTTCATCCATCCTGGCGAAATCAGTATAACTATCGGTTCAGAATATGATTGATTATCAAAACCTATCAAGGAGAAAATTATTCATGCCACAAAATGTTTTTAATCATGCCAAGATGCAAATCTAGTTGATATTCTGTTGTAAATATTGTATATATGAAAGTTGTCTTTAAGTGTTTTTAGATTTTATACATATTCAAAACTGCAATTGAGATCTGTTGAGAGTTATTTCTATTGTAAGATTTTTATATGCAAAATCAAATTTTACATTATATGAGATAAATTAGTTCCTTATTTTATAAAGTATTTATATTTAAAAAGAAACTTTCTCAGATAATTTGCAAATGGGAAACATTGCATATATATAATAATCTATGAGATATCCTCAAGATACAATAATAATGTATGTTTTTTAATCTCATAGGATAAACTTTTTTATAAAAAGAAATATATTTTTATTGCATAGAAGAATTGCAATCATTGTCGTCAAAATTTTAGTAAAATGTGATTCGAGATATTCTATTTTCACATAAAGTGCAATTTTTTACATTGTGAATACATTACGGCATCAATATATTTAGTATTTATTTTATGTATGTAAAATTGTCAAAGGTGCTATAGAGGCATTGTATGAATTAGTCTTCAAAGTACAAGAATAAATCTCAGGCTAGACAAAATATTTTATATTTTACCATTCAATTTTGAATAACTTAATCGTGTGATTTTCAATTAGTAACACTTGTAAATTGAATAATAAAAAAAGTTGTCCAACATTTTTTTCTGCTTTTATTATTCCAATAAATCTTATCTCAATATTTCCTTACAGAGTAACAAGTAGCAAAAAAGTAATCGTCATCAGTAATTATTACTGATATATCGCTATTTTGTATAATTTACAAATACGTCGGGTTTTTTAGTAATATTCCTCTCACGAGATGTGTAAAAAGACTAATAAAGTTTTATGTTCAACAATGGAAGGTATTGATATATTTTAAGAACAAGTTTTTTTTTTTGTTTCTTTTTATATAACAAATTATAAAGAAATTAAAACGGTTATACCTGAAGCCCAGAAGCAAAAGAAATTAAAGCAGCATCTAAAAACTGCTTCTGCAAATACCAAACTGCATCGATCGCAGTCAAACATAGGACGTACGTACGTAACTCTGGTGTGTGTCGAAGGAATTCTTACGATACGGCGTAAAACAAATTTTAAAAGACTAAAAAATTTCCTAAACCATAAATTAAAAGTAAGATTATTTTTTCCAGCCTAGCCATCCTTTTACAAAACCCGTAATTCCTCCGCCTTTCTTCTGTTCCAGTCGGTCGTCTAAGGAAGGAAATTCCACGTGGTTCAAAGCAAGATCAAAGAATAGAGGTTTACAGGGAATTGGTTTGAAATCTGGTGGAAATCTAGCTATGTTAGGTTGTCGCGATAGTAACGATTGATCTTCGCAGTATATATCTAACCGTTCCATGAGAGTCTAAAAATACATATTGAAATTTTAGAACCATGTCTCATTTTATTACATAGCAATTAAAGTATCAAAAATCAACATACCTTTTTATCAATTAATGCTTGATTTGATTGGTCTGCTTGTTGATCTTTTCCCAAAATACTTAACGCGTGTGCGGAGTATTTACATCCTTCTATTAATCCTTCCAATTCTTTTAGCGAAGTAGATAATTTCTGAAATTAGATAAAGGACGAATTTATTGTAAATATTTAAAGTATATTTTTGAGACTAACAAAATTGAAAATTACTTTGTCTAATGTATCACTTTTCAAGGCACGCTGAGAGTAATCCAAAGCCCGCTGATATAAGGCCATTGCTTCTACCCATTTATTAACTGAGGAATAGGCTTGAGCAATATAGTAACACCTAAAAAATTAAGTTACATAAATAAAAAAAATTAATTTATGATCAAAAACATTTTTAAAAAACTTGCCTATGAGCTTTGTAAGCTAATATCTGATTATTTACTTCTTCAATAAAGTTTGAATTGGAGTCTATTCCTGGAAGTTGTGTCATTTCGGAAAGATTCTAAAATTAGATAAAAATTAAATCAAAAGAATAATTTTACATAAATTATCTTTTCACGAACCATTAAGTGTTTACTGCAGTATTTTTTTTAAACAAAATATCTAATAATAGAATCCTGCAAACGCGACTTAATGTGGACTGAGAAGGGATGAGTTTTAGGAACTCCTATGTTAACAGTAAAGTGAGAGAAATGAGATTGTGTCGAGATGCGGTTAAATTTGATCATATTTTCATTGGTGGGAGCGTCCTGCCAACTAATGGAATGCCACTAAATTAATGAATTTGTTTAACATATAGTAGCATAGCAATGATGCTAGTCTAAACAGAATTTTTGTAAAGGCATTTATATGTGCAAATTCATATACTTAATGGTGCATAATAAATGTGACTATTTCTATCTGTAGTTAAATTTTAATTTTAAAAAATATTGGCTATTTGGTAGCTACATTCAAGTTAGTGAAATTCACATCATGGTATTTTGCACTGGCACCCTGGAAAAAGGGTTATACAGTCAAACCTGTTTTTATGCGGGGGATAGGGACCGCATTAAAAAAAATCTCACGAAACTTCACGAATGGCTGTAAATAATAGTTTTCGCAACACAATTAAAAAAATAATTTTTTTATGCGGTCAACAGGGACCGCATAAAAAGTCTCACATAGAAAATAACTCAAAACCGTACGAAATAGAATTTATTGACAACAGATGTCAGCACTTGACTGCATCGTCTGGTCTATCGTCTGTTTTACATATTTTTGTCCAGGTGGTGTTTTGTTGACTTAAAAAGTAAATTATTTCATTTTTCGCATATTCATGCAATAATATTACTATAATAAGTGCATTTATGCTATAATAAGTTTATTTAGCTATAATAAGTCTATTTAGCTATAATAAGTCAACGTGAGACATGACGAATCGCACGAGACTAGTCGCCAACTATACCGCACAAAAAAAACCGCACAAATTAAAAATGCGCGTAAAAAAATCACACAAATAAAAATCGCACATAAAAAGAGCGCATAAAAACAGGTTTGACTGTATTCTTTGTTAACATGTGGAATTGATAACAGGGAACTGTTTCTAGAGATTTCCAAGAAAATAGACCATGGATTTGGGAGATATGGTCCCACCCCTTAAAATCTCTTGAACCAATCTGAAAACTTAAAAGATAACAGTAAATAAAGAATTCTGGGAAATTATCGTCATTCTTCACTGGTAACACTTGATAACTTATCTGATCCTAAGGTTAAGTTATAGACTTAATTAATTACATGTATTTTGTTTTTGAACAGCACATCAAGTTTTACAGAATGTCAAGTTTCTGGGACTCTGTAATTTAATAATCTTTAAGATTTATAAAATAGTATTCCAATGCGTATTATCTTCAATAATGAACTAAAATATAGATGTTTAGGCAATCATTTGGTGATGTTTCTATATAAATGTTAACTTCACATCATAAATAAGTAAATGACTGTATTTAAAATTAAACATATTTTTATTGATTTATTTTGTAATTTTAAAAATTTTGATTAATAAACATTAAAGACTTAAGTTTGTCAGATAAAAATAGTGCTATTAAAAAGGAGAACTTATATGTGGTAACGTTAATACGTGTTAGTCTTCCAAAGTTAAAAAATGAATAGATCAACAGTTTGGGATTCAAAAGAAATACATAAATATAAAGCTAGCGTGTGAAAAAAGTATATGCATTAAAAGCTCTGATATCATTTTGTTACATAGATCAAGTATAATGTTAATCTTGGATACCATCATTTGACACTGTTATTCCTGAAAAGTTTGATTTGATCAATATATATTCAATAAAAGCACATCTACAGTTCAATATGAGATGGTTTGAATTTAGACAGTATGTAGATGTGTATCTGTTGGGAATATGAAACTAAAGTGAGTATCGATGTTGTAAACTGTATGTGGACTTGCAACACCCCGCAAAGACTGCAGGAGCCAGGAGCCAGGAAGAAACCTGTTCTGTTGGCACCAAATTATGGATGTATCGACAAATATACATAGAACTGAACTTTATTTTAATCTGAGACTAAGTTAAAGGACTGCCTCATCATTGTCCCAACAGTATCCTAAAATTACATGAATTTCAATAATGTTTTCCAGTAATTTTGAATAATTGCACATGTGCACAATACAACATATATATATATATATATATATATACAGTAGAGAGTCGTTAATCGGAACACTGGTAATCGGCACGATTTTCAGTCGGACTGTGTCGTGCTGAATCGAACGTTTCTGATACTAAATTTACTTCTAAAGTATAATTTTCATGTTTTTATATTCTTCAATATATTTATTTTGTTTGTACAAAATACAAAAACAATTTTTAACGATACGATAGCCTCGATTATTATTATAAAAATTTTCGTTAGGCTTAAAATTGACAAAAATTCAACACGAAGCAACACGCAACGGAGAAAAATTTGAACATCGGACAGGTTAATGTATTTTTTCGTACATAATGGGTAATCGGAACAAATGACTAATCAGAACAACCCCAGTCCCCAACTGATTCCGATTTTCGACTCTCTACTGTATATATATTTTTTAGAATGTTCTCAACTCTATCTATGTAAACAATTTTGATAAATAATGTTTCAGTTTAAAAATAGAAAGCTTAAATTAATTTGATTGAATAAATGTAAGTAGCAGATTTTATTCTGAAAATCATGAAAATGGGAAATCTTACACAGTTAAACATTTTTTTTGCAATTGGAGTTTCACACCACACACTATATAGCATCATTTCAAGGATAGAGCAAGGAAAACTAGCAGAAAGAAACAGAAAATGGTTGAAAGTGGAGGAAAATGACAAAGGAAGAGTAAAAAGCCTCAGGAAAGTTTGAACAAACACTTAGAACATTAGGAAGAAAGTTCAAAATTTCACATGGACATGCTTACTGGATTCTGAAGGAAGTTTTAAATGACTTAAGAAATGAGTCTGCTTCAAAATACACAATGAGGCAACTTATTACTTAAAAAAACTCTTCTACAGAAGCTACATAAGAAGCCTTAGAAGCATCAAATAATCTTGATATGGTTATGAATTAATCCTATTTCACTTTTGATGGAAGTGAATATGCTGGTAACAATCACTATTTCACCAAAGAAAGGCTAGATGTGGATCCTGAAGTCAACATTCCAAGTTTTCACTGAAGCTTCTGGTTTGGCTAGTAATCAGTCCAAAGGGGGCATTTCACAGCTCTCCATCACCAAAGTGTGTGGCAAAGAATGCATTCAGAAGAACCTAGCATCCTTCCAAAAGAAATACTAACCTGACCAAGGATATGTCTTCTGGCCAGACACGACCAAGTTCATTATGCTCGCAAGTTGCCAAGTTGGACCATTATGGAATTGATACATCTCCCATGAAGCCAACATTCCAAACATTCTGCAATGTTGGACAATTTTGGAACCAACCAAAGCAAAAAGTTTATGAAAACAGTTGAGAAACTGAATCTGTGAAGGTGATGGAGGACAGGATCGAGGCCAAACTAAACCACTTCAAATCTGATCAATACTGGAGGCTAATGGAATGAATTAACTTTAAAGTTCAAATTTCAGTCAATCACAGTCCTGATTTATTCATCTTAATGTTAAACAACCTATCTATACCCAAAAAACTTTGTTTTAAAATAAATAATAAATTTTAAACAACTGAAATTTGTGTAGATTTTTACAATAGAACTTATGGTTCAAGAGGAGTTTGAAATAATTAATTGGAAAGGTTAACACTCAACAGAGTATTCAAAATTTTTTTAATGTAGCAGTTCCAAATTAATTAATTTAATAATTTTACTTAGAATAAATAAACAATTTTGAAGCTTTTTTAAAATACTTTTAAAACCTGTTGTGAGCAATAAATGAAGATGTCCACAAAAGTGGAGAAAGAACTTTTATTTGTAAATGGTTGAATGAGAAATGGAGATAAAGATTTAAAAAAAAAAGCTCCAATAAACCACAAGTGACTCAAATAAACAAAGGCCGAGAACATGAATAACCAAATAAAAACTGTCAGTATATATTTAAATAAAACTATAAACTAAAAAAAAATCTTATAGTCCAGGGGTGGCGAACCTTTGGCATGTAAGAGAAATCATCTGACACGTAATGTATCATATGATTTCTGTCCTTTTCAATCATCCTTTCTGTTTATCACCTGATCATCCTTTTTTCAATCAGATTTTTTACATTTATTTGAATTAAAGCGTATTCGTTTAATTTCTTTAAATATCATTATTCGAAGTCTAAGACTTTAGCACGCATTAACATCTTTAAAGCTAAGTATGCTTACAATATGGCACGCGGACTCAAAAAGGTTTGCCATCCCTGTTATAGATCATTATTTTCTATAACAAATAAAAAATCATTAATTAATAATTTCTTAGAGTTGACATAGTGACTTTTGATCAAAATTATCAAAAAACTACTTCCTATTATTGGAATCATAAAATTATATTTCAGTTAAATAGAACAATTCAAATAATAGATTTGCTGAATAGTATTCGTTTTATAATATATAAACTGAAAATGCAACTTTTTTCATATTTGTCCTCAATATATATTTTAAGTTTTATATCATGGTTAAAAACTTTGCATCTGCTGAAAACAAAATTTTTTGTACTTTAATAAAATATGTAATAATTCTTCTGAGTAAAATTCTTTAAGTGTATATATAAAGTAATATTGAAGTAACACACATCAAAACTTAAATTAAGAAATTAAAAAAAAACTTAACTTTTTTTTTTTAATTTCTAAGAATTTTTTGAAGTGACTAATTATTTGTTTTTACTGTTCAAAAATTAGTTGTTCATTTAGAATGTTTTAGAGATTGCTGAAAATGAGAAGTTGAATCTTCTTGAAAACATTTTGAAAATTAGAAGAAACTGGCTTTTTAATTTGAGGTTTGATGTGTTTTGCTTGATATATAAAAACATGGAATCATTCTTCCCTGCACTGAATATTGATATTGAATTTTTATGCATTCATTATATATTAAATAGTAATTATTTGTACATATATATAAATAAATAATTGTTGTTTTTATTCTGAATAGTTTTTGTATGTATGAAATTATATTATAATCAGTCATATGAAATCTTTTTGGAATTTTCTAATAACTTAAAAAATAGTAAGTAGCTTGAAAGTAACATCAAACTATTATTACTCTTTTACATGATTATTTTATATTTAATCTTTAAAAACACTAATAAACATTTCAAAAAGCTTGAACTTCAAATAAACTTGACATTTTCATATAGTTGAACTAACAATGACTATGTTATTTTTACAAATTCAAATATCAAGCTTAAAAAATCCAGCAATGATATAACTTTCCTGCCGAACTTTAAAAGTGTATGTAGCACCATCTGTTATAAGATTTTATTTAAACTTTTTACATTATTAATGAATACTGAAACTTTATAAAATGAATTAAATAAAATGAACATTAATAATGAAACTTTATAAAATGGCAAAACCTTAATTATGAGGGTAGAGATGAATTTTACAAAAAAATTGTACATGCTAATAACAAGTAAAATCTCCATTAAGTTCAATCCCGCTCAAGATATGACACATGACCTCCCTCTATCTCAAACTGTAATTCATTTCAAATCTCTTTGAAATTTGATAATTTACCAGAATTTAATATTGATTAAAGTGATTATTACCCCAAAGAAATTTTTTTTAAAATTTGATACCTATGTTGAATATTATTTTATCAATTATTAAAATTAAGAACTATTTCATACGTATCATCTGTTATATTTAGTTAATAATTGTTACATAAAATACGATGACTGTAAAATAAAAATTTTTATTATTGAATTATATTTATTAAATTAAGCATACCTGTATTATAATTTCATAAGGTCTAATAAGATCTTGTGGTTTAGTTGATTTTTTTCCATCAGAATTGTTATCTATGTTCTGATCCAAATTTTTCTTTAATGACTGAATCAACAATAAATTACGTTCTATTGTTTTGCTGAGTCGAATATAAATCAAATATGAATGAAGATAAGATAAACTATACTGTGTTCCATGGCTCTGAGTCTTTAGTTTATAATTCTATATAAAATCAAATGAAATTAATAATTGATAATAATATACATGGTGTTAAGAAATTTGACTGATAAAATGAAATGGGTGGTAGAGAGTTCAATGCAAGCAATTTTGGTCTTAAGAACTGGATGAACTGGGTTGCTGCAACTTTCCTTGAGATATATCCACCTAAATTTAGACTATTTTTATCTGACTTTTGTATGTATTAGATTATTTGTATAAAACAATGATTTTTATTATTTGTAAACTAAAATAGCCATTTCTGTGTATATACTGTCTACTTGGACCTTGTTTATTAATAGGACTTATAATACTAGTCTAGTTTCTGATTAGCAAAGAGAGGAGATCTTAGTCAAAAGTCAAAACAAGATATTTTTATTTTCACCTGACATGTAACAATCTAAATTGTCTTAGATTTCATTACATGTCAAGTGAAAATAAAGATATTTTGTTTAGACTTTTGACTAAGATCTCCTCTCCTTGCTAATCAGAAACTAGACCAGTATAATAAGTCCTATTAATAAACAATGTTGACAGTATACATACAGAAACAACAAGACATAAAGGTAAAAAGAATTAAAATAGCCATTCGCTGATTTTTTTTCATCCTGCTTGACCACTTAATAGCACTCCACACATAGCTTTAACAAATGTTTAATAGTAATGCCAGTTCTCTCTGTAAAGTATTTGTACATCGCAGAGCAGCAACAACTATCAAACATTTAGGAGACTAACTTGTAAAGGAAGCTGTGTCAACTCTGTTCATAGGACCAAAAATTGTTTATATTTATACCTCCCACCATCCATTTTATTTTGTCTGTCTAATTTCTTAATAACCTGTACAAAATATGATTATACAATTTAGAACATTGTTATAGCATTGTGTTGAACATAATCATTACCTGATCACTTTTTAATTCATCTTTGATAACTTGTAAAGCATCTTTACATTCTAGTAACAAACGTTCATATACAGCAATCTTTGCTTCTAAATCAGGTGCTTTATTTAATTCAACTTCAGATTCTTGAACATTCAGTAAAAACACTCTTACTTTTTCCTGTCGAACAGGAACAGTTCGACCCAACCAAGTAACTTCAGACAAGGTGGCAGCTTGCTTTTCTCTTGTTTGGGCAATAAGATTCTGTAATTTTTGAGCACAAAGTTTTTATTTCATAGTTTAATCAGTTTAAAATAAATATTTATATTACTTACATCTAAATTTGTTGCTAAAATATCTTCACCACCAGTTTTTCCAGACAGTCTCATTTGCATAAGATCATTAATGGCCGATTCATCACCAATATTGTAGGCACAGTAGCGAATATTCGGAGTAAGTTCTTCAACTCGCTGTTTGTACAATGCCCTCTCATCTTCATTAAGTGCTTGTGAGAGTTTTTCATATATTGTCCTTATTAAAACAAAAACAAAAAATCTAAATATAATTTAAGTAACATCACAAATAAATTAATTGTTTTAATTATCTCCTAATTTACTGTGATCGCCGGAAATACTCCATTGCAGGTTGCCATTCTTGTAATTCAAATTTCAGTGACCCTCTTATCCATGCTGCATAGGCCTAATTTTCAAAAGAAATTATGAATAAGTTTATAAAATATTAATAATTAACTAACTGATTAAAACAAAATATGTACACATCAAATTTTATAAAAAAAATTATGGAACTGTCTTTTAGTATTAAGTTCCAAAATAACTAATAATATATAATTTTAATTTTATATATTTTTGTGTATTTTCTAGTATTTTTGACAAAATTCATTTTCAGGCAAAGACAACAAAATGAACAAGAAAATGTCTAATGTATATAAATCTTAATGTTATACATTTTGTGTGCATGTTTTCAATCATTTCAAAAATTAACATCAACAGACATTAATTTTGAAAATAAAATTACAAAACTGTGTTATACAGTCAAATCTCTCTATAGCAATACTTAATGGAACAAGAAAAATTATTATCGTAGAGAGATTTATTATTACAATGAGGAGTTTATTTTAAAAAATGTCATCTTTCTTATTTAAAATTGTCAGACTACAAATATAGTTATTTCTACAGAGTTATACAATGTTAGAATGGAAAAATACCGTATTTTACGGACTATAAGACGCATTTTTTTCTTCGAAAAATTGCCTCCAAAATTCAGGTGCGTCTTATAGTCCATAGTATCTTATATGTATTTTATATGTATTTAAAAAAAAAAAAAATGCTTAAAAATTAAAGTGCATCTTATAGTCTGTAGCATCTTATAGTCCGTAAAATACGGTATATAGTATTCTCCGTTAGTTTCTTTTAGTACAACATTTAAGGGATTTTATCACATATTATTTCTACAGTATCCATATATTAAACATCGAAATCCGTCAGAACCTACATCTTCCTAGGCAAAAATGAACTAAGTAAAACTAAAGCTAAAAAGGTAAAACTATTCTAATTCTAAAGATGTCATGTCCAACCCATGGCACGTCAATGCTTTTGTGTGGCTCTTTTAAAACTGTAATTACCTTGTATAAATTTTTATTACAATGCAACATCACATGTATAGTTAAATACATTAATATGATATATAACACCTTATCACCTACAATCAGAAATTAAAACAGTTATTAAATATTTTTTAACAAAGCTTCAAATGTATTGCATATACTATATATGTATGTACTGTACTGTACATGTATGTATTTATTCAGTATGTTTACAACAACAAAAGTTTTTAAATTGGTGTTTTGGTATAATGAAATCATATTTCTTTAAATTTGACCTATATGTGTAAAAAATATCAAACAATACACACATTCTTAAGTTAGAACGGTCTTTTGTGTTTCCAATAAATGAGATTTTATTGTTTTCTTTGAAAATAAGCCTAATAGAATTTAAATTAGAATTAAACATTTACACGTGCATATAGATTTAAAATTTTAAATCATTCCATGTTTAGACTGTTAATGAGTTTAATTATGTTTAATTTCTTGTGATTCTACTTCAATATTAAAATCATACAATTTGAAAAGACATTACGAATGAAAACATGATAATTTTAAAAAATATACTAGTGACAAACAAAAGGTGAAATTACAAATACTTAAGGCAAGTCTGACTACAAAACAAAGCATATTTCATGAACAAACACTTCAATCAAATGCCATCATTAATGCCAACATGAGAATATCACATATTATTGGGGAAAAAATGAAACTGTTTTCAAATGGTTAATACATCAAAGAATGTATTATTGCTGCAGCTGAAGAAATTGTTCCAGAAGAAATCAAGATTTTCAGTCAAATCAGCCCATTACATCAAACTGTAGCATGAAGAATTGATAACATTTCAAATGAAATTTGTTCAATGCTAAACATGATTTCTAAGAAGTTTGTGAATTTCTCACTAACTTTGGATGAAACAACAGATATTAAAGATATGGCTCAACTTGCCATTTTTATTCAAGGCTTGGATAAAAATGGCAAGTTGAGCCAGATATATCATATGCTGGGCAACTTCCCAGCATATGATATATCATACAACTTTGTGACGTAATATTTTGTGTTCAATGACAGTGTAAAATCTCTAATCAGGTATGATTCAGAAAAAATTTAGGAAATATTAAGTTAAATTAAATCTGAAAATCCAACAAAGTATTTTCTCTCTGTAAGAGCCCAAGGAAAGGATTATGGTCTGTTATTACTGTCAATTAAATATAACAGTAATTGTTTTCACATAGTCCAAGAAACTTTAAGCGTTAGAAAAGAAAATCTTCACTAAACAGATAATTATGTCTGTGGTAAAAATTTTTAAATATATGTATAATAATTTTTAGACCTATAAATTTCCACTGTCCTCTGTCTGTCTTTCAAGACATGAGAATGGAATTAGATGAAATCCGAGACCAGATATGAAAACCTTAGAGGCAGGAGGCACTAATTGACTATATATGAACTACCAGTTTGCACCAGAAGTTATGTTTTTTCCATTCGAAAGTTTTTTCCTGAAAGCAGTTAATAGATGATTAGCACAACTCTATTGTTATTGGAAAAGTATGATATACAGAAGCAAGATACTACTAATTTGAGGTGGAGAGCATATATTTTAAATTAAATAAATTACATATATGATTAAAAATTTGCAGCCTGGGATTGTGACAATCTTACAATAAATAATTGCTCATTCTAATTTGTATTTTTTGCAGTCCTAAGTAAAATATTGTAAAATTTAATTAGGAAACTTACAAGGATTTACTTTCATAATATTTGAAAATAAAAGCAACATTTCAATTCAATTATTTTTTTTTAGCATTATTGATTCATTTAAACAATATTAAATTTATTTAAAGTCATATTAAATCTAACCTGAGCTTCTAATTTGGTCCTAGCATCGCATTTTGTGCTCTCACACAAATTTTCTAATTCTTCAATATGTTTCACAGCTTTCCTCAAACGAGTGATTAGATGAAATCTTTTTCGTGGTTCAGTATTTGCTTCCTGTTTCAATTGCATGGCATGGCCCCAAGCTCTTTCTGCAGTCATCAATGGAATGTACAAATACCTAATATCGGTCAAAATATCTTCAGTAACTTTTTTTGCTTGGAATCGATGTTTCGTACCTTGGACAAAATGGAGAGATTTTCTAAGCCGGCGTAATCGACGACTACAATAACTTCTGTAAAATAAAATAAGTTTTTATAACAAGAAATTAAAATATTTTAATAAACAGATTATTGAAATGTAATACAATTACCTATAACGTTGATAATCTCCATGACGCAGGCCATGTTGTTGTTGAGCATCTTTTATTATATGAAGAACTGACTATTAAGGAAAATCTTTTCTAATTTTTATTATCTATTAAAAATTAAATAGTTGTATAATTAAACAAAAATCAACTACTTACAAATTTTATTTTCATATGATTTTAAAATAGAATACACTAAATGCCCTTTTTTTTTTATTCTTCTCACATAAGTTTTTAAAGAAAATTTATTAGAATTTTCTTAAAAATAATACTGAAATTTTATATTTTATTTGTCATTAAATGTACTAAATTATCTGATAAGTCCATTCAACAGTATTCCATGCTGGTTGCCTACTAGTTAGAAACTTTACTAATAAAGATGACTAATAATATGGTAATATCTATAAGCGATTGATAATTCATTTGGAAAAGACATAGCTTATGATTTTTATTAGAGGCGGAAAACTTAAAAAAAACAGATAATTTCAGTTTAGAAAATCATAAACTGAAAATTTTAAATAAGTATTTATTTTTCTTCACATGGCACATTCTCCTATCATTTAAATAAAAGTTTACTTGCTGCAAGATTTAAAATCTCCAATGTCATCAAATTACTTATTAAAATTAAAGCATCTTCATTAAATAATTATTTTAGATTATTTGATTAAACCAGGTATGTTTTATGGTTTTCCGGTTTCGGGTGGTCTTTTAGTAGATGAATTTGAACCAATACAGTTATTCTACTTTAAGCAGGTGTTCCATATTAACAGATCTGTTTCAGGACCTGTAGTGAGAATGGAATTGGGAAGACCTCCCCTCGCTATTGGATTGTCGATAAAATTGTTTAGATTTTGGAGGAAACTTATTGACCTATTGCAAGATGACTATCAAAAACTGATATATACAAGACTTTCAAAGATAAATAGTAATTCTTTTTTGAAGCCATGGCCTGCTATTGCTGAAGGATTACTAAATAATATTGGATTGTCCTCTAGTTATATGTATTTAACTAAAACTTTGTTCTTTTTGGATTGTGATCAACAACTAAGAAACATATATTGGCTAAAAGATGTTCATTATTTGAGTGAAAGAGATTGAAACAGTGAAATTTTTCTTAATTAATGGAATGTGGAGTCCAGCACCTTATTTATTGTCTAATTTGAGTTATAAAATAAAGTCATTTACTACAAAATTTAGATCAAATAGGTTTTTAATAAACCTAAATGGTAAAATAATTAATGTCTTAGATGACTCTGAATGTTCCTTTTGTGGAACGACAGCGGTGGATATGAGAAAACACCTACTTGAATCTTGCAACACTCTTTTGGATGTTCAAATTGCTACTCCACCATATGATTTTTGTTACCAAATTTTATTTGATGATAGTTTTGCCATGATAACTTTGTATAAATTATATAATTTCTTTGTTCATGTATCAAACTTAAAATAACAAATTTTTTTAACTCCCTTTGTAACAACACTCGTTACATCAAATAACGATTGATTGTAATCTTTATAAGATGATAAAAATAAACAGTTTAGAAGATAAATTATAAATGCTAAAGTAAATATATTGCTAAAATATTTAAACAATTTCTAGTTATGATTAATCAATTATACAGTAGTCACCACTGAACTTAGACCAGGCTGCAGTTAACATGTCATCCGATAAACAGGTTTAAAAAAAAGTAGCTTTGATTCATTGCATGAATGTTCTACATAATTTAAAACAAATATACAATAATTAATCTTTATTTTTGTTAAATATCAACTTGATATCTTGCAAGTTTAACAAAATTGAGCCAGTCAAACTTGAGTCACAGGCATTAAAAAACAGACCGCTGTCTATGTTTTTTGATGCCTATGTCACCCATGTCAATGAACATAGACCAGCCGATGATTTGCATTTAAATAATGTTACAATTGCAGTATTTCTGAAACAACTGATCACTTTCCTGTGAATGATATAAGGTGCTTTTTTAGTTTTATTTACGAACCTTTGCATTTTGTCTGCAATGACCAGTGGAAAAGCTGTTTCAGAAGATTTAAGAAATGCTATCATTGCTAAACAAAGTCATGGCATGAGTGAGAGAGCTATTAGAAAAGAGCTAATGCTAAGCAAGACAACAGTGCGCCAGATTATTGTTCATTACACTAACCATGTCCATGTTATA
This sequence comes from Centruroides vittatus, assembly GCF_030686945.1. NCBI lineage: Eukaryota > Metazoa > Arthropoda > Arachnida > Scorpiones > Buthidae > Centruroides > Centruroides vittatus. Next base: position 186,986 of record NW_027122577.1, read on the forward strand.
CCTAACAAAGCTGCTGGACATCAGCGAAAAACTTCAAAAGTTGATGATAGGAATTTTAAAAGAATCATAAAAAACAACCGCCGTGCCACAGATATTGAATGTAACTATAATATGGAATGATACAACTGGAAAGAATGTATCTGTTTTGACAACATACAGGAAACTGCAAGAAGTGCATTTCCAGTTCTATGCAGCACGTGAAAAACCTTTGCTAACAGCACATCAAAAGAAGAAACGAGTACAGTGAGACAAAAACATCTTTCCTGGTCTCAACAAAAGTGGCATGAAATTCTGTGGTCTGATAAATCAAACTTTGAATTATCAGCAAGGGGCCGTCCATAAATTACGTAAGAGCGATTTTGGCCATTCTACACCCCCACCCACCCGTATAAGAAACCATAATATTTTCTTTGATCCTTCCCTATCTTACATAATATTTAGGCAAGATTTTATAGAAAGATTTTAACAAAAAAAATTTTTTATATGAAACCCTAAAAACCTTAGGTCCAAAATATATAATTATTAATTAATTAATTGATAGGTACTATTATTTATAAAAGATTTTACATGAACTTTTAAAATTTAATTTAAAATTTTACTAAATTTAAATTAAATAATAGTAAATTTAAAAAATATAAAAGTAATGAATTCGAATGAACAATTTATTTTAAGAAATTTTTTAAAATTATTAACAATCTTTTTATCATCATCATCATTAATCAACGTCATAATATTCATTTTTATATTAATTTTCACAAAAGGATGAAAAAAATTTTGACAGATCGACTAGCTAGTGCACGTGTAAACAGAAACGTCAGATAATAAAACAAGAGAGAATAGAGAGAAACCACATTCCATTGCCATATTGGTTACATCTTGGCTAAAGCCAAAAAAAAAATAAACTACATGCTGCTAAAATGTGCTAGGTGCATCTGGGGACTAAATCATAAAGCTTGTAAAACTCTATATAATGGGGTAATATAACCAATGCTACTTTATGCGGCCTCTAGCTGGAGTCATGTAACTAGTAAAAATTCAGTATCAAGTAAATTACTCTCTCTTCAAAGACAGTTTGCCATCAGAATATCAAAGTGCTGCAGAACTGTTTCTACTAATGACTCTCTGATTCTAGCAGAGCTCCTTCCTTTGCCACTATGTATTGTAGAAAAGGTTCTAAACTACTACATCAGAACTACAAATATCAAGGCTCAACAACAGTCTCTACTCCTATATACAGCTGTTCATATGCACCACATTGCAATTATCCTATCTCTGATCATCACCCTGTAAACAAGGTTATCCTCAGGGTACTGTACATTTGGTGTCATCTGCTTCCTCCATGGATAACCATGCAGACATTAATATCTATACAGATGGGTCCAAAAGTCCCCTTCATGTTGCTGATATATCTATCTTCCTCCAAATTGACATATTTTCCCCAAAGTATGTTAGAAGGTACAGATACCCCCACATACCTCCATCTATCAAGCTGAAGAAGATGCTGTCTACCAAGCTGTTCAGTGGGCCATTTTACCATCAAACAAAACTCTGTCTATCAACATTTACAGTCATTCTTATTTTGTCCTAAAAGCTCTATTAAATCCCAATTGCAATAGCAATAAAATTGCATATATCCAGCACCATATTAAAAATCTTGTAAATAAGATAACTTTTATATTTGTTCCTGGCCACAGTGGCATACTAGGAAATGAAAAAGCTGACTTTGAGGCTAAGTCAGCTGCAAAGGACACTGACTTGACTACACTCGCATCCCTCTCTCACGCAGCAGCCTTAAAAATTATATTTATGACAATGCTATGCAAAAGTGGAATCAACAATAGTTGAGCAGTAAAACTGGTTGAATAACAAGACTCTTTTCCTAGTGTTGAATGCAGATTCTCATCACCACTTAGAGTTTTAACGTTTGCTACTGCTCAACTACTTACTGAGCATGATATTTTTAGAAGCTACCTGGCAATATATAACTGGGCAGAAACTGCTTCTTGCTTTTGCTCTACAGAAAACCTAGACGCCGTCACCCATATGATCTATCATTGTCCAATTTACGATCAAGATAGACTTATTCTGAAATTAGAAATCTTTACACTTGGTATCAGGTGGTCATGTCCATTTGATAAGCTTGTTCAGAAGCCACTGTTTGATGCTTTTTACAATTATGTTCAAAATATATGGAAAAAAAGACTATAATTTCTAATTTCTAGTTTTACATTTTAGTTTTCACTAAAAGCTGAATTCTAATTTTATGTTTACTTTGTATCATGTACTTTGGTTTATGTATTCTTAGTGTTATACACCCATAGGAGTGGTGCACTTATTCTAATATAAAAAAGAGAGAAACCACTACATGGCCTTTCTCTCATGATAAAAAATGTGTAGAGCGTGATTCTGCTAGTGTTATTATTCTATCACATCACATGAGATAGCTTTTGTACAATTAGAGTTCTTAATAGAAACTGCCAAATTCAAAACTCCACCACTCAACGAGATCAAAAAGTAAGAATATTACGTAAGACGAGTCTACTACCCCCCTACCCGAGTAAGAAATCATAAGAAATCCTTGACCCCCCACCCACCCCAAAATACCTTACATAATTTATGGATGGCCTCCAACAGACAAGCAAATGTGTCATTCGATCTGCCAGTCAAGTTAATGAGCCATCGTTGTTATACCACTCAGTGAAGTTTCCTGCCAGCTTCATGGTTTCGAGATGTATGAGCGCCAGTGGTATTTTCAGGTACCAGGGTCAGTTGACATTTGTTGATGGAACACTTGCTTCAGAGCAATACATTAACGTTCTACAACAGTATTTATTTCCATCCATAGCAAAGCTATATCCAAATAGAACCTGCACTTTCCAGCAGGATGGGGCCACGTCATACAAGCAGAAAAACAACAGTGGCTTGCAGAAAAGAACATAGAACTTCTTCCTTGGCCATCCAACTGCCCAGATCTTTCACCAATTGAGAATGTATGGAACATTATGAAGAGACATCTGTAAAAAACATGCCCTCTAACAGTTGGACTAAAAGCTTCCACCTTAACTATCTAGAATTCCATAATGGCAAATGAATGTGAACACCTAGTCAACAGCATGCCAAAATGTATGGAAAGTGTTTTGGCCGCAAAGGTGACGCAACAAAATATTAAACATGCAGTGATCTATGTTTATTGATGGGGGTGATGCAGTGATCTATGTTTTTTGATGCCTGTGACTCAATCTTTTTGACTGGCTCAATCTTGCTAAACCTGCAAGAAATTGAGTTGATATTTAGTATTTTGCAAAAATAAAGATTATTACTGTATATTTGTTCTAAATTATGTAAAACATTCATGCAATAAATCAAAGCTACTTTTTTTTTAAACCTACTTATTGGATGACATGTTAACTGTGGCCTGGTCTAAGTTCAGTGGTGACTACTGTAATAATTATAGCAGGTCTTTGTATAAAATCAAATCACTTTTTGATGAATTCCCCAAAATAAAATTATGTCCATTGTATAATATTTATTTTATCACAAAGGTCATAGTCATTACTTATCATAAATATCTGCTTCATATTGAATGGCTGCAACTGGACATAACACTTACAATGACCAAACAAAAATATAGTCCAAAGGCAAGAAAATTTGGAAACAAAAACAGATTTGGTAGGAAATTACATTTTATCTTTTCCTTTTCAAGAAAGCCATTTTTGTCATCACAAAATTCCAAGTAGATCTTAACCCAGATTTGACCATCAGTTGCATATCTGTGCATTCAAACAAATGAATCCAAGAAGCAATATGATGTACAAATTTTACTCAATTGTCTTCCATGAGGATTTCCAATTTAAAAATCAGCATTCCTAATTCTGACACTTGTTACACTTGCAACTTATTCATTGCACAATATAAGGCAAATCCCACAGAGAAATAGTAGTACCAGAAAAAAACTGGAAATGTATGAAAAGAAGGCTGAGGCCACTGAAAATGATGGAATAAGAGGGAATCAATTTCTAGAATTTGGCATTCAATTACCATTTCAAAGGACTTGTAATAACAAATATTCATTCCAACATTGACAAACAGCCAGATATTTTACTTCTGTTTGTTGTTTCATTACAATTGTTGGTTCATTTCAGCAATACTGGGAGGATGCCTATACATAGATGTAGCCTGAGGAAATTTCAGAAAGAAGAGAAATGAAATTGCATCACATATCTTAAAAGTCATACAAACAACTTTGGTGCCACAGGTACAACAACATTATATACAACAATATTATTGTAGTTACTTTTAAAAAAGCACAAGAAATCTTATCAACATGTTCTGTTCAAAATAATTTAACAAGATTTTTTTCAACAGTGTATTTGTGTTCCTTAATTCTTTGAAGTAGTGTGTCTCTGGTAGCTCATACACATGTTAATTGTGTATTGAAGTGATAGTTTTCAATTGAAATGGCATAAACACATGAGGAGTTGGTATATGTATATGTAAGACAAATAAATACATATTATAATCAAAACTTAAAAACATAAGTACAAGCAAACATAAATGGTACAAAAATAAAATAAAAATAGCAATTAAAATAAACAAATAATTATTGGGGAACTAAGCCCAAGTTAAAGCTTGTATATAGATTTCCACACCATCAATAATGTGTACCACATTATTGATGGTGTGGATCACTATGATTGATACAAATCATAGTGATGCTGTATTTATGTTTGCTTGTACAGTACTTATGTTTTTAAGTTTTGATTATAATATGTATTTATTTATGTCTTACATTTCTTGTACAGTAGAGAGTTGTTTATCCAAACCCCGGTTATCCAAATTGTCGGTTATCCAAACACTTTCCAGTCAGACTGTGTCGTGCTGAATTGAACTTTTTTGATACTAGATTTACTTCGTAAGTATAATTTTTATGTTTTTATTTTTTCAATATGTTTATTTCGTTTGTACAAAATAAAGAAATAATTTTTAACGATACAATAGCCTCGATTATTATTATAAAAATTTTCGTTAGACTTAAAATTGACGAAAATTCAACACAAAGCGTGCCGCTTTGTGTTGAACACCTCCAATAGCATTGCATTTCTCTGTTGCAATATTTTGCAACAGCTCTGTTAACTATACAGTCAATTGTTGTACAAAACTAGCAGTCAAATTCATTTAAACAGCTCTGTTGCAATATTTTGCAACAGAGAAAAATTCAACACAAAGCGACACGCAACAGAGAAAAATTTCAACATCGGACAGGTTAATATATTTTTTCGTACATAATCGGTTATCCGAACAACCCCAGTCCCCAACTGATTCGGATAAACGACTCTCTACTGTACTTCAATTGTACGAATGTTCTATTGATTTAGAATGTTCTTCCCATTCTTTTTAATTTAAATTATTTCTGATGCATTTAATGTTTTTTAAATGTTCTTTTTTCATTTAAGTTTGATGTTCCAACTGAAGAATGCCTATGGAAGTAGGTTGAAAACGTTTCTGATTATTGCTGGAGTTATACAAGGTGTATTGCTTCTTTCATTCACATTCTTTTATTAAAAGGTATAAACTTGACCTTGATGGCATGGAGTGATAACTGTGTTGGCCAAAACAAACTATGATGATCAGTCTCCTTTGTATGTACTGTACACCATTACAGTAGGACTCTTCCACAACATTCATCATACGTTCTGTATCAGAAGTAACTCTTTCATGTCCTGCAACCATAATTTTGGCCTGATAGAAAAAAAAAATAGACAACAAAGTCAATGATTCCAAAACATCTGAAAAAACATTGTCAGCTCCACTTGACAGAAGTGCCCATTCAAAACAATTTTATGGGTTTTCATGTCATGGCAGACAAATTTCTCCAAACAAACAAGCTGGAGATATCTAAAGTCTTTCAGATCTGGATTTCAAAGGACAGTCCTGATTGTCTCTCTAACCATGAAACATTCAACTCCCTGGAAGCCTAAAAAGAAGTTCCAGTTTTAAACAAACAATGAAAAATTTGGCTGATGAGATCCTTCCACAACAGACATCACCCTATTTCTGCATTCCAGTTGTGGAAGAAACCACAGTTAATGAGAAGAAAAAAAATCTGTAATCAATGCTGGAATATCTTCCAGATGAACACCACTGCATATTCTACAATGATTAATAAAGAAATGCAATGCTGTTGGAACGTAGCATTTAAAAACAGTCAATATTATTTTCTAATTCTTTCTGTTTGTTGCTATATACATAATATAGCAACACTAACATTTTAATAAACATATATACTACATAAAGTACAGAATATATTATATGGACCGAACGTTATCCATACCTGTCAAAAATCAAACAATAAAACTAAGGAGAATAGCAGCTATTGTTAGATCTTTGCCTGACAGAATGTGTGGCACATAATCATTGACAATAATGAAAGTCTTATCTTTTTTCTGAGAGGTGTCAAATAAATCTTTTAACTAAACATGTTAAGTCATCCTTCTGTTTAAAACAAGATTTGATCACAAAATCCATGTCTTGGGTTCTCTACAAAAAAACTTGTTTTCTTACATTTCACAACTTGGCATTTAGACCATTGGTTATTTCTAGTCCTCAATTATTAATTAAACAATTTTTCCATTATTCAATAAAGACCTATTTCTATAATGATTTATCTTCAAAAATGACACAATGCAAACTAATGACACTTTGATATTCTGCTTTAACAGTTTATATTATTATTATTGACCTGCAATTTGAAAAAATTGTAGACCTATACATTTTCACTGTCCTTCCTTAATGTTGAGAATGATTATCTGTATCTTCCTTAATGTTAGATAGATGAAATCAGAGAGCAGATATGGAAAGCCTGGACAGGAGACCATGATTGACCGGTTTGCACCAGAAGTCATGTTATTTCAATTCAAGTTTTTCCCTGAAAGCAGTTAACAGATGATTGGAACAACACTATTATTAAAGGAAAGAGGCAAGGTACTACTAATTTGAGGTGGAGAGCATATATTTTAAATTAAATAAATTATATATATGATTAAAAATTGCAGCCTGGCATTGTGACAATAAATACAGTAGAGCATCGATTATCCGACCCCCGATTAACCGACTTATCGGTTAACCGACCACGTCCTAGTTGGCAAATTCAAATGTCCGCTAGTGATGTGGCGCTACAATATTTGGTTATGTCTTGGCTACTTTAATATTATTTTTGTTAAATTCTTGCATGTTTTAGCTGGCAGCACTGGCTCGACCATGAAAGGGAGGCTAGTATTTAAACCAGGTCTAATACACTATACTAATAATGTATTTTTTCATACTTTTTGGTTATCCGACTTTTCAGTTATCCGACCAACCCCAGTCCCCAATTAAGTCAGATAATTGATGCTCTACTGTAATTGCTTGTTTTGATTTCGAAACGACTTATTTGCTATTGTTAGCAAATAGCAAACCTTCATGCTATTTCCAAAGAGACTTACTTCCACTCATGTTTATTCCAAAACATTGTAGTACCTCCTATACACCAATCAGGCAACCTTTTTGAAGTCACATAACAAAAAGATGGAAACTTCCATTCCTGATGTTTCCTCTATAGAAAAATAAAGCAGACATTCATTTTCATCAACTTTTTAATTAAAAATATCTAGAAATGTCAGTTTGTGATGATCCAGTAGAGAGAAAAGGAAATAACAAAAAAAACAATGCATCATTTCAGAAGACTGGAAAAAGAAGGCAGCAAAAAAGCAGAAGTATGCTAGCAAAGACAAGCCAAGAAAAATTGAATGACACACCAATAGAAGATGCCTGGCATCTTTTTTACTACCCAAGATGTATGTTTTATTCAAAACTGATAAACTACAGCAAGATAATTTGTATGCTCTCATATATGAACATAAATTGCTTGGTCACAAACAAAATGTACAAAACTTTTTTTTTTGTGTCTGTCATATATTATACACACTGATATATGATATACAAGAAAGGAGTGGAGATAAAGTGAAAGTTTGCCTACGTTATGCCTAGCCATGTTTTGTAGAATTTTTCTGATTCAACCAAAATATCTACATAGACTTGCTGATTATTTCTTCCAAAATGGAATGTCTTAAAGAGAAAGATGGGGTGAAAAAAAAAGGCAAACTTATGAGCAGGCAGTCTCTGGGAACTTATTTATTATATGAATATTGAATGTATATTATTGTGACAGCATCACAATGCCAAGCTGCAATTTTTAATCATACTTTAATTTGAAAAATCACATGATTTCTGGTCCAGACTAGAAGTTCGTACATAGTTAATTGGGTCCTCCAGCCCTAAGCTTTCCATATCTGGTCTTGATTTTCATCTAACTTCATTTTTGAGATTAATGAGAGACAGATGGACAGATAATAGTGGGAATATATAAGTCTGCAATTTGAATTGCAGTCCAACAAACAAAGTTTCAGATTTGTTTCTTCCCATTATGGCAGAGAAATGATAATTTAATTAAGTAACTTCATTAAACAAAACAATAAAATGGTTAAAATTTAAGGTAATCACTGTTAAACAGGTAGTTAGTAACATTGATTCCATTTATCCTTATAGGCTCTTCATTGAAAGTATCTTCCGAAGACTCTTAAATATAATATGTGAATGTTCTGCAAAAAAAAAAAAAAAATCCCCAGCAGAAAACTGCAAGTATTACCTATGTCTTAAAATGTTTAACAAAACTACAATCTGGGTTTTGGGATTCCTTCAATCAGATGTACTGTACTTTCTGTAAGGAATATGATATGAAGAATGAGATGGAAGTAGACTAGAAAAAGAAAAAGCTTGTATGTGAACTACTTGTTCATAAAGTGTTCTACAACCTCATGAACATAGAAGTAGCTTATAAGATGGCAACTGCATGTTTTGTCATCAATATGCACATGTAGCAATATCAGATGCTTTCTATTTCCATCAGGTTTGGGTAACTTTTTCGGTATAGTGTGTCACTATGGAAAGAAATTAAACCGAGGAGGATATGTCCTTTTGTACACAGAATGAGTGAAAGCCATACTGAAAGCATACTTTAAGATATGGCAGTGGTAAAATATTTATAGTTTATTTCTTTTTATTTTGTCTAAAAAAGTTTTGTCAGTTATTAAGTTATCATACCATTAAATTCATTTAAAATTTTTCTTTAATACTATGATTGCAAAATACTATAATTTCCAGCAAATACAGTCAACTTGTCTTAAACAAGTTGACTGTATTTGCTGAACAAACACCTATAAAGTGAATTCTCACATTAAAGTAAATTTTTCTGTTGCCCTGGCAAAATGCCATTGTCACAACATTAATTTTTATGCAATAAAGCAAAAAAAAAAATTTACCAGAATTCATTAAACTGAACTATAAGTCATCTTCACAACCCTCCAAGAAATAACCGTATTTCCAATAAGGGTTGCTTCTTTTTTTTTAACACTTTTCAAAGTGAACAATTAAAACTATAATAAATGTTCTATTTTGAGTAGAATACATTTTTCTCTCTAGTAAGCAAAGACAGGCTCAACTTCCAATTATAGAGTAATTCAAACATCTGGTTTTAGCAGATATTCTACTGTACTCAGAAAATAGGAGTTAATGCTTAAGTATAGTCACCCTTTTAAGTGGATGTGATCCCATGCAAACACATGCCAGTTTGCATATCAGGGGTGCATATGGTAATGCCAGGTTTGTGTCAAATTTGGCTCCTTTTTAATTTTTTTGATGCCAAAATATATTTTTATTAGATAATACATCAAAGACCTGCTTACAAGTTAGAAGTATAGGTACAGAAATTCTAAGTCTGTCTTTTCTTTGGTTGATCTTGACTTCTCTCTATGCATGGTATAGCACATCAGGCTATTTTAATCAAACTGCAGCAGACATGTGATACATGGGCATCCCATTTTATTCTTCTTTTATGTATTCAATCATTGATTTTTTTGTTACAATGTTCTCAGATATCCTCTTATTTTATTATTATTATTCTATCTTGTCCTATTAATTATCCTTCTTAATGTGTTTATTGTTGTAACATCCATCATTTGTTTACTTGGACATTTTTGGCTCTTGTACTTTGCTACTTTAGTTAATGTCAGACATTAGTTTTTATATATTCTTAACTAAGATTCAATCTTCAGGTATAATATCATTTAAACATCCTTATATGTTAGGTGTACATTACTAATTCATCCAGTATATTCTGTTTATATATTTGATACAGGAAAAAACTATTTAAAAGGAAGGGAAAAAAAAGCCTTTTTAAAATTTAATATTTTACCATGTACAACAGACACAGAACAAACTTCCAGTGCATATAATACAAAAAACAAACACTGCACAAAAGTTTTCCAACTCCTTCAGAGTTCTTCTTCAGGTGCAACTGAACAGTTACTTGATGGAACGTTATTGGAACTAATGCCTATTTGTAAAGCCAGTGTTCGTTTTTTGTATCATATGCACCGGAAGTTGTTTCTGTGTCTATTGTACATATCTCCTGGCATGGAGTGGTGTGTATATTATTTTGTCTATGATAATATTATAAATCTATATAACCATGATTTTTTTAAATGTTTCAATCATGTAATTTTGGTCAGTAAAAATAGTTTCTAAGAAACTATAATAACCTATACATAATATAAATTAATACATTCAGCAGTTTGTAACTAATCTTTGTAATAAAAAAATTACATATATAGGGAACTTTAATAAAAATATCACCAAAATTTCCACTTGACAATATTTTTTATTAAAGTGGCAATAAAAATCTTAGTCTGCCTTATTTCAACATTCAAAGTAAAACTGAATCACAAAGCACACTTCAGAAAAAACAGCAGAATGTCAAGCTCCTGTGTGAGAGTCCCATGCATCACACAGCTGGTGTCGTGACATATGCAACAAGCTTGGACAGGAAGTCAGGAAGTGATGTAGAGAACCAAAGGTGGTTTTCATGCAATGCTGTCCACCATTTTCAGATTTGGGATTTTTTATCAACAAACAGAAGATTTGAAGAATTTTTTGGGGTAACATTTTTTTCACTTTAATCTTTTCTCAGTAGACTAAAGCATAAAAATTTTGACATGACAGAACCTGTGAAATACTGTTTAAGAATTGTGATCAAAAGTGTTATTCAGAATAATTCTTATTTCTAAATGACAGCTTAGCATGTTACTTCTCCTTTTCAGACTACAAACTGATAAAGATACCAGAAACTGCATTAATTAGCAAATAAAACTGGAGGTAATAAATAATTTGAAGTGGCAAAAAAAATTTAATTTGGTGAAATGGTTGGCAATTTTTTAAAACAACCCCTATGTAGAGGAAATATTTGATCTAAAAACATCATTTTAAAATTTAATACTTTGAAAATGACTCTGGTAACAGCAGATTAAAAAAATTATACTAAGTTATATGTTTGATTATGAAATTAAACTATAACTCTTTTCAAGGAGCAGTTAAAAACTCTATTTAATCACAACAGAAAATCAAAATGCAGTCCGAGATTTGTTTTTGCAAATACTTTTCAAACTAAGTTTAGCCTTCACATTTCACTCAAATCAACTCGTTTCTTATTTCTTTCTAAATTAACACAAAGTATATGGCTCGTATTGGCCACAACTCCGAGCGAACACGATACGGATGCACGTGTCCAATTAGCTGGCCACAAGACAGAAAGGCCACACATGCACAGGAAAATAATGCCTTCTGGGAGATTTTTTAAGAAAAACCGGCTTCCATTCGAACATTACAGATGTGGAGAAAATCCAGAAACTCCACGTGGCCGGCCCATCCAAACGAGGTGCAAAACCACGACTGAACTCCTGGCATTCAGGGAACACTTGGCCATCAAATTAACTTATTGCAAGACGACCATTCATTAGTAAATATTCTGTTCTAAAAAAATGGAAAGAAATGATAAACCTATAGATAAATAAAAAATTATAATATTTTCACTTTAATTCTGCTAATGTATTTTCTAATTTATGTAATCAAGCAACAAATGCTTATTTCATCTAATATGCAAATTACTAGTGAAGGTATTTAAATGCTAAAATTCAAATACATTATAAATAGAAAAATTATAAAATTAAATGAAAGTACGGATGGAAATTCTAATATTCAATAAAATATCAAAAGCTATTTTTATTATTAAGACATTAATTATTATAAATGTTTATGGAACATCTGGTAATGTTAGGCTTAAAAGTGTAAAGACTAATTTATCTAAAATAACATTCAGATATAAAGATTATGAAGTAAACAAACCATATACATGCAAGGATACTTTCTAAGGTAAACGTTTGTTTATGTAAATTGGATTTATTTTCTGCTTGTTTGCTTTCGTTGGCTGATGCAGAATCGCCTGTCGCCATGTTGGCTTAGAGCACAGCGCACTCTATAGGTATAAAACTCGTTTCGCTTAACATTACGTTTAATTAATTCATTATATTTTGCCGCTATAATTACTCACATGTTAGATATAAACTTTTAATTTATTTATTTTTCTGGTCTAAATTTCTATATATATATATATATATATATTTTATATCTAACTGCTCATTTAATCTAAAAAAATGTATGCATTTACAGTATATTTATAAATATTGATGCATATATTTTTTAGTTTACATAAATTAGTAAAAATTAAAAAAAATAAATTGAATTTATGTCAAATTTCATAAATTATCATTTACGTTTAAGCATTTTTGAACTTAACTTAAAAAATTTATATTGATACCATTGCTTCAAGCCGGATGGCCGAGCGGTTATGGTGACAGCCTATCCATCCCGACCACTATCTGATCGTCCCATTGTGAGCTTGACCAAAACCACAATGGCTTGCTAAAAAGTGCCTATAGAGCAGAAATAGTTGAAAAGAAAAAACAACATGTAAGGCATTTTTGAATTCGTTACGAAATATTTGAAAAGCATCATTTCAATAAGCTGAAGAGAACGATTTCTCTAAAACTCTTCAGGAATCAACTCTTTCCGCTCTGTAAGCACTAAGAACAACTCTTTAGCGAGCCCATTACAGTCAAACCAGTTTTTATGCGGTGGATAGGGACCGCATAAAAAATCGCACAAAAAAGACCGCATAAAAACAGGTTTGACTGTATAGTTCGGCCACGTCCACAATCGGTCGCTGGGTGGTAAAAAACGAAATTCGACATAACCGGACGGAGCACCACCTGAATAATTCCTGGAGTTTCTCAACCCGTCCGAATTCGTCGTAACGTTCCTCAGAGCAATAGGCTGATGCCTTGACCGCTCGACCAGCCGCCCGTCAAATAAACATTGATAGCTGGTTCCAGGTACACGTCCAGCGACGAGCTGGCGGCTCGGACTTTTTCGATGTTCTTAACATATTTAATACTTTGCAGCCTGAGGAAATTATTTCTCATGTTTCAGTTTTTAGAACATTTATTTAATGTGGAATGAATTTAGTTTTTCACGGTAGCTGTTGTTGAAGCAATTTCTGATAATGGAAAATACTACAATATGTGGGAGGCGGATGTTACTACAAGTAGAATTATTTTTCTTGTCGATGCCACCGGCAGGGCCGGATTTACATAAGGGCATTTGGGGCCTGTGCCCAGGGCCCCCACAAAATAGGGGCCCCCCACAACACTAAAAAAAATTATGTTTAAACATAATTTTTTTTCTATTACCGCGACAGCCTAGTGTGGCCTAATCATGAGAGCCACAGGCAAAGAAAACCAAACCCGGGAAAAAACCTATGAAACATCGGAAAATTTCGGGAAAAAATTTCACATAGGTATTTTTCAGTTAAATTAAAATAATTAGTTTTACACAATAAAATATATGTATGTTTACAATAACCTTATTTTTAAAATGAAATTTACAACTTCATAGTTCAAATTTAATTGAAAGTACAGTATTTTGTGTAAACTTTCTAAATCATCAAATTTGCCTACTCTTAAAGGGGGGCCCCGCCGAATTTGTGCCCAGGGCCCCTGGATTGGTAAATCCGGCCCTGGCCACCGGGACATGTTTTGGACTGTTAGCCGCCTGCGTGCTACATATATTTGACCGTCCCTATCAATGCTGATCGCGAGTAAATTCAAAACCCAAGCCAACCCATGAGAACGTACTATCGATAGTTTCATGTAGTTGACAGGGGGTAAAAAAAAATCCATAAAAATATTTGATATATATTAATTTTAATTTTATTCAAATCAAACCTCCCCGTTGATAATAGGCGCCCTTCATTGGCCGGATGGCCGAGCGGTCAAGGTGGCCAAGCCTACCGCTCTGGGGACCCGGGATCGAATCCGAACGGGTCGAATAATCCCCAGGAATTTTTCGGGGGATGGTCCGTTCGGATATGTCGGGCCCCGTCCCTCACCACCCGGTCGCCCCATTGTGGGTTTGGCCGAACCAATAATGGGCCTTCTAAAAGAGGCCCTCTTAGTGCCCACAGGGCGGAAAGAGTTTAAAAAAAAAAAAATAGGCGCCCTTCTGCGCCGCCATGAAATAGAAGCTGCAAACTAAAATAAAATATTTCTCATTTAGTATATGAATATGTGTATATAAAAGTTTATTTAAATTAACAACGTTGGTGCGCACCTCTTTGTTTATTTAAATTGGGCTACAATTTGAAAAAATTTAAGACCTATAAATTCCCGTTGTCGTCTGTCCGCATGTCTGTCCTTCCTTAATCTCAAGAACGGAGTTCGATACACGAAGCTCAAACCAAATATAGAAAGCTTAGGGGCGGCATGTCCCGATTAACTACACATCATTCTAAAAGATCTCCTCCGAAAGGAGTTAGATAACGACCGGCAGGTACCAGTTGATTATTATATTTACAGTATGAAAAATTATATTTTTTAGTGCACTATAGGCTGCCAGCGTGCATGCACGCACTGCATACCTACCAAAACAGGCCCCGAGTCGTTCCAAGCGAGACTTTGTCGGCCTCCCATCCATCTTTCCTATGTGTTATGTGTTTGGCAAAGTTTGGTTAGATTTGTTGAAATCCGGTCGTGTTAGAAATTGGGCTATTAAGATCCTAAAACGCGTCCTGAACAAAATGGTGTCAATTTCTCACCGAAATAATATATTGTGTAAGAGATATGGTACATTGCAGACCAACTAAAAACAATTTATGTGCAAGTGTCCTGCGTACAATAAGAAACTGTTTATATGGAAGTGTCGCTACTTGTTATACTTTCAACATCTAGTATAACAAGGTGACGGCCGGATGTTTGAGCTGTTAAGTCCAATTTTGAAACGATACGTCTCTAGTGTTGACATCACATTGTTGGCGAAAATCCATTATATTCCAGTCAGAATTTTACTAATCGAACATCCTTAGTTGAGATATTTCAAACGAATAAAGACGGTACCAAGTTATCACTGTCGACTTTAACTGAAGTGGAAGAACACGTCCTTCGTTAGCAATGACGAAGGACATGTATCAATCCAAGTACAGTATCTTGATCAGGAAAAGGAAAACGCCAAACCGCGATAAAAAGTCACATCCGATGAATAAAGTTACGTTCGGTTCATTATGTCATAGCCAGGTAAAAGTCCATTTCCGGGTAAAAAAAAGTCACAACCGGTGAGGAGACCTTAGCGGAGAAAAGATTTATTTCTTCCAGAAGAAGAATATCATCTTCCACCACGGCTTCTTTTTACGCTTTTTCAGAATCGATTTACACTCCTCTTCGAGTCCTTCCTCGCGTGACTGTCTTTGAACCGACCATTCCAGAACTTCGGGATATCTCTGTTCCAGGTAATCGATGACAGACGGGGTGCTCTCATTCTGAGAGACTACAATCGCCCGTTTCTTATCGGGTTCAGGAGATTTCTCCTTTGCCACCCTCCACTTCTTTCGGACGCACGCGAATGACTCGAATTGAAGTGGAAGACGATTCTAATGTCGAAGTGCTTTCTTTTGGACTAAGGTATGCCATTTTCTTAACGCTTTGAAATTATCCATTCTGCAAGCAAAACAGAAACCAGTGTTAAATATTGTGAAAGTAGAACGAGCGTTAAATTAAGAAAATATTTAAAATGAAATGAAAATTTAATAAGGAAAATAATAATAATAATAAGAAAATGGCTATCTTTTTTCTGATAATTTTATAGATTAAAAATATTTCAACACTATACATTATATATCTCAATCAAATAAAAAAAACAATGTATCAGTTATTGAATATTTACTAACACTAGATGTCTCTGTCTCTCTGAGTATAGTGCTGACCGCGTGGCGTACTTACAGGGGGGAAAAAAAAAAAAATGGATTTTCACCTTGAATGTTTTTAATTGATTTGGTTGAATGTAATATGTCGATTATCGAAATTAAAGTAGTCACTCTCGTTAAGATGCAAAATACGCAGGATAATAATGAGACTAATTTATATATGAATCGTGCATTCGAATTAGCAAAAGCTGCTCTTGACGTAGGAGAAGTACCAGTAGGCTGTGTTTTTGTGATAAATGGAGAAATTATAGCTTCGGGGAAAAATTCGGTCAATGAAACTAAATCTGCGGTTAGACATGCTGAATTTAATTGTATAGACCAAGTATTGGAATATTGTCGAACTACAAAAAAAGAACAATATGAAATTTTTAGGGAGTGTTCAGTATATGTTACTGTCGAACCTTGCATTATGTGTGCTGCAGCTTTGCAGAATTTAGGTGTAAAAAAAATTATATATGGATGTGATAATCAAAGGTTTGGTGGATGCGGATCCGTAATCAACGTTCAAAATAATCCTACGACCGAAATAATTAAAGGAGTTATGGAAGATTACTCTGTTTCGTTATTAAAAATGTTTTATCAAGGTCAGAATCCAAATGCTCCATGTCCAAAGATTAAATGATTAAGATTCTTGTAATTAAAATAAACATATTCTTAAAAACATTGATAAGTAACACGATCTTGTTTAATTTAATAAAATCATTCATGCTCATTATTCAAAACAAATTAGAATTTTTATGTTAAAAAAACAAGACAGTTTAGAAAACAACTATGTTACAACGTTGAAGCTCTCGACAATCCACTTTTTATGCAGACAGTTAGCTTTTTGAGTGTCTGTTATGTTCAGCAGTTGGCTTCATTTTAGGGAGTTTGATGGTTTTTCAAAAAATATTAACATTTTTTTTTATATACATTGGATGTTTCTATCTTTGAGAACTTGAACTTGCAAAAGTTTTACTACAAATTATACAAAAAAATGCTTTCCATAAACCTTGTTATACAGAAATCCATATTTTAAAAATTCTGCAATATATTTTTTTTCATATAATATTGTTAATAAACATATCCACTAACTTTGTTGATTGTGACTGACAGTCAAGTATTGTCTATATTTTTAAAAAGGAGGAGAATGTTTATGAAAAGTGTATAAACAACTGTATAAGAATTGATGACCCAATTTGTGGTTGGACCTTATATTTGGGAATTGCAGTTCTACACTACTGAATTAGCAGTGGCGCAGCTAGGAGGGTGTGGTCCGCACCGGGCCTCTGGAAAGCGATAGGCCCATGGGGACCCCAAAATCACAAGAAAAAAAGACCTAAAAAATTTTTCACGGCAATGAGAACAAAGCAAAATTTGGCATTTGGATGCTCGAGCCGGGGCCCCTATTACACAGGAAAACCAGCAACTCAACTGTAATTTAGTTATACACTATATAAACCACCACACAAAAATATTTTAGTTCATTTATGTAAACAAAACAAAAAAATACCTAATGCATCATTTGTCAAATAAAAGAAATTGAACGTCTAAATGCAATGTTTTTAATGGAATAAATAAATTCAAAAGCCGAAATTTATAGAAAAAATTACTTGTTTTCATTTGGACGTTCCCGATTACCATTACGGAAAAAGACACCCCTGCCGAAAAATTTTTTTTGGGGGCCCACAAATCTGGTTCCGCACTGGGCCCGAAGAACCATAACTACGCCACTGAATTAGTATAACAAGTGTAAAAAGAAAAGTATAAGATGGATGTGATAAAATAAACTGTTAAATAAGATTATCATTTCTGTATTGCATTAGAGAATCCCATCCAAATTGTCAAAACCATCACATTTCGATTTTGACTGTTGGTTTTTTGAGCAAATGCTAGCTATTTTTGGCCATGATACTTTTTTTCAAAATTACAAGTTGAGAGCTCTGCAATAAGTAAATATATATGTGTATAGAGATACCTTTTTACATACACAGTAAATGAAAATAAACTCCAAAATGATGGTATTTTTAAGTTATAAAATTTTATAGTTTAATAATCCGGTTACAAAAATTTGGCATTTGATAATATAAACAAATCAAAAAAATTAAGAAGTTAGGTAATAAAAAGTTTTAATACAATCTAGAAACATTATCTTTGTATTAATATTTTTCAAAAGTTATTTAGGAATTTTAACTTATTTGAACAGTAAAAGAAATAATTATTTAATAGTCAAACTATTTTTTTAATTGATGAATAATTTGACACATTTACTAAGGTACATTTTCATTATCTATATTTTCCTCAGATAAATTAAGATCTTATATTTTTAATTTATAAAATTATATCAATAAGAATAACCGTGTCTATGAAAATTACTGGTATAAATAATAATAATAAAACTTTGTAATATTGTTAGAGATATAATTGTATGTCTGCATATTCATTCATTATGAAGAAAATTGTGTCTGATTTGCTATCATTAACAGTTTGTTACAAGTTCTTATAACTGAATTTTTAATGGAATATTTATTAATATTAATTTTTTAACTGTCAGGTAGATGAATACCATCAATATTTCATCACAGTTTAGTAACAAAGTATTTACAGTGATCCAGACTTATTCAATTTTCTTTGTCAGTCATTATATAAATCATGTTAATTGAAAATGTTAAAAAGAGGAAAATTTTTACCTCCTCAGAATCAACAATGTTATAGATTACACATATGAACACATTGTCTTAATTTCTTTAATACAATTAAAGATAGCTTTCTCAGAGCAAATTTAAATTAAATGAAAATTTTTAGTTTATTGAGAATACTTGCTATTATACATATTTGAAAATTACTAGTCCACTATTTTGTATAATAGATGACATTACATACGTATTTTTTTTATTTATGCATGTTTTATTTTGCATTTTTTTGTATGAACTTGAGTATATTGAAGTCTTGCAGTTTAAAAATTCATACAATTTGGTTAAACCAAACTGTATGTAAACAGATCAAACTTTATTCAAAGGATTTTTTCAGATCTATACTTAAAAGGTAACAAATGTATACAAAGCTTTCATGTACCGAAATTTTGTTGATTTATTATTAAAATTATTTGTTTTTATGTTGATTTTCATAACTTTTTTCTTGTCTTTCTGATTATTAAAAAATCAATTAGTTAAAAAAAAACCCTGAAAAATTTCATTTTATTCACACATTATTAGCACATTAATTTACTTTTCTAGCTCGGTTATATATAACAGAAGAAAAAGTATGAAGTTCGGTCAAAAAATGACCCCAAGATTTTTATATTTTTGGATTAAGGATCTTGAAATGTCAAGAAATTCAAAAAATTTGAGATTTTTTCTGTATGTATGGATGGATGCAAGTGTACGTGGGGTACGATTTTTTCCACCTTTAAAGCTTAATAATTCGCGTATCTTTTGTCAGAAATTTCTAAAATTTTGCAAGGAGGTTCATATATTAGGGGAATTAATGTTATTAAATTTTGGTGGTTAAAGGTCAATGGGGTGGGGAGATAGAGAGGGAGTCATGTCATATCTCAAGTAGGTTGAACTTAATGATGATTTTGTCATTATTAGCATTTACAATTTTATTTTATAAAATCCATCTCTACCTTCAAAATTGAGCTTTTTACTATTTTATAATGATTAAAAAAATAGAAATTTTTAAAATAAAATAGAATATGGCATGAAAATTGTTGTGTGGTTATTTGTACTGAGAGATAGTAATGTCAGTGAACAAATGTTACTAAGAGGGATACATAAAACAGATGTACAAACAAAATATCCTTTATTTCTCTCTGAACCGATTCTTTTAGTACAGATCCCAACTTTACAGATATTAATATTACTAATTAACAAAAGAGTGGTCTATTGTCCTCTCATAAGCATATAGGTAACGCGCACGTATACATACAGTATCAACCTGACCGACTTACAACTGAGCTTATACCTATCTTAAACCTAAGAAAAAAGAAAAGGAAGAAACAGAGACTTAGGGAAGTATGACAGATAGACAGAGGAAGGTAGAAAATACCCGGGTCTTCTTAAGTGGTAGGTACCAATTTAAAAGGTGTCGCTTCAATATTATGCTTTCAGATGCCTTCCTCCTTCAAAAACAAAAAAGAATGGTGCCTCGTAGATCTCCAGTCGTACTCACTGTCTTTACAACCTTTCTCTTTCTGTTCTTTTTGACTTCTACGGTTTTCCTCAGCTTTGCAGTCCCCATTGTCCCTTTTTATGGTTTGGAGCACTGCCCTGTCCTGCTGTCTACTCAGATCTTGACCAAGAATGACTCTTCCGTTGGCAGTTTTGCCTCCGGTCCTTGCCTTCCTTTTGTTTTCCCTGAAAATTCAGAGAATCAATAATTCCCCTACCCTTTTGTTCTACCAAGCATTCTGAGAAGGGGTAATCCCTCCTTAAGGCAATGAGATTTAGGTCAGAAGCTTCTAAAAGGAAGTTATGACAAAAGGGAAGAATTGAATATAAAGATAAATAAAAAATTATAACTAAAATACATATAACAATATGGCCGACAGCCATAGTTGATTGTCTTCATTTTGCTGTGACAATTCACCTCCTAGATCAGCTGTATCATTCACAGATTCAAACTGCACTTTGCTTCACTGTGAGGGATCAGCTTCCCCTAACAAGTTCCCTTCCATGTTAATTCATAGCTTTCTAATTACTAGTGTTGCCACCTTTACAAAATTGCTGACCCGGACGGCAGGTCAGGTTTGTTCGAACAGAAGTTCCTGACGCATGCGGAATGTCATTTTACAATGCGAAGAATAACGTGCATGCCGTTCTAAATCAGTTACAGTTAGGGACTAGGGACTTGTGTAGGAGTAACGTGCGTAACCTAAATTAAGAAAGAGCATATAATTTAGCTCCATAGATGTGTACGGATGTACAAGCAAGGTCGAGAGGCAGGTTGTGCATCACATGTCAGCGTAAACAGAGTAGCATGGCGGAATGGCACATGCGTTTCAGTGAGTGTGAGGTCTTTTGCTGTTCAAATGGTGTAAATTTATAAAAATATTTTCAAGGACTTTGTTTCATCGTAATTTCACAATTTCTATGAAATTCCCGGACAAAATTAATAGTTCACTCAGACAGTGAGTCAATTCCCGGACTGTCCGGGTGAAAACCGGACGGGTGGTAACACTACTAATCACATATATCAACTTTTAAGTAGATTCACATTTTAGATAAAAACTTTTAAGTGTTTTATGATAATAGAAATACAAAAATCACTAATGCAACTTTGTTTTCATTAAGCACAAGAAACAAAATTTCTTATTATAGAACTGCCTGGACATGCACAAAACACAACAGTATGACAAGAACATGTGTTTGCAAGCTAGTCCTGTTAATGAGTCAACTAAAGGAGCTCTGAGGGGTGTTCAGGTTGGTTCATGGAAGAATTGAACTCAGCGTAAAAGAGGGGAGAACAGATGGGAAAAATACGAAAAAATACATATTTTTCAAGTGAAAGGTTTCAAATACAAATGCATTAAAATACTATTTAGACAGAACTTCAAGGAATTTAAGGGACTAGCTTAGTCCACCTAGTCCATTCTTGGCATGCCAATGGAATAGATTTATTTTTAATATCAATACCAAGACAATTTGTCATGTTATAGATACTGCTTTTCAACAGGAATATTTAAAACAGATTATATTCGAAAATACATTTGTTGAATGTGTTGCTTTTACTAAATTTTGTTTTATTAATTAAGTTATCTATATTAAAAAAATATTTAGTTTAGTCAATTAAAAAGTACGGGTAGTCTATAAAGAAAGTTCCACATCAATGATTTATAGTTCATTATATCAGAGTGTGCATCAGATGTAAGGCAAAATAATATGTCAAATGATTTTTGTTTTGCTCTAGTCTGGTCTCCTGGTATAGTTACTCTAGTTGGCCGCAACTGCTGCAATGACAATGCCTTAATGACATTGTCCCTGGCTTAACACCATGCAATACTTTCTTATGGCATTACATAAAGCTTCTAAAAGGAAGTTATGACAAAAGGGAAGAATTGAATATAAAGATAAATAAAAAATTATATGCCATGGAAGTGGCACAAAATTTTGTGCCACTTCCATGTGATCTGTGAGAATTGCAAATGAGGATTGAAGAAGCCATAGCAACCCAAAGTGTAGCAGGAGTTTGAATACTGGATCAAAGTTTGACATGTCATATTGGCACTCATATTGAATCACTGTAGTGTGAACATTGTGAAACAAAAACTGGACACCTTGTGCATCATATGAGTCATAAAACATCAACTAATATACACGTGTATATGACTAATAAACTTTTGGAGGACTTTCTCTATAAACATCCTTCAAATTATATTTCTTTGATTTTAAGATGAAAACCAGATTTTAAGTTTTAAACAGTTTTAAGATTTTTTTATGGAAGGAAAATTATTTTATTAAGTTATTTAAGTAACTACTAATTTGAAAAACAAAATAAATGCCATAAATAAATAATGTTTGGCAACTCTGTTTCTATGCTCTTCTGCATATCAATAGCTTTTCATTTTAATGTTTCATCATAATGTTGTCATAAAGGCATTTTAAACAATAAAAAAAAAAATTTTAATTAAGCACTCATTATTACCAAAGCCCATCTGAATTGATGTGGTTATTGAACAGCATAACCAAAAACATTATTAATAGTACAGAATGAAATATATAATCTATTTACAATGACTACCAGTTCTGGTTTTGGACAGTGAATGTAAGACAACATTGATTGTTAGGATGAGACTCCACTAGCATAAAAATCCTTGCCGTAAATATTTTTAATCACACGACCTATTTGCATTTGTGGTGGAGGCGGCTCCACTAGCAACATTTTTATGGTGACAGTGCTGCCCTAGTGTTGAAAGTAAATACTTTTTTGCATGTAAATTGGTGGAAATGACAGTATCACAGGTTGATTGTTAATAATTGTCAGTGTACTTGAAACATTTTAAATGGATCAAATACAAGCTGATATGATGTTTCAGCTTTTTGCTGGACAATTTTTGTTACTTTATACACTCATGAAATGAAAGCAATGCAAGCATCGTTTTTGGGTGAGAGCTCTTTTGGAATAGAAGTTCTTTAAGTTATCATAGTACACTTATGCGTGAACTTCGTTTTCAAGACCAGGAATATTATTATGAGTAAGTAATAAATCAAGATTGCAAAATCTTACAATGC
Source organism: Centruroides vittatus (assembly GCF_030686945.1). NCBI lineage: Eukaryota > Metazoa > Arthropoda > Arachnida > Scorpiones > Buthidae > Centruroides > Centruroides vittatus. The sequence goes on from NW_027122577.1 coordinate 210,437, forward strand.
ATAAAAGTTTTTATTAGTAGTAAAGTGAATTTTGTTGACAGTTTTTTAAGAATGACACATGATCTCTTTGAAGTGTTATTACGATAAGTAGAAAATCATATAAGCAAGCAAAATACATGTTTCAGAGAAGCAATTTCAGCAAGAGAACGCTTGGGAATAACTAACGTACAGTACATTGTATATGATTAGGAGCTAATGAGTGACTAGCTTAATCTGTTTTAATTGGTTTAAAAAGTTTATGTTATGTATTTTTTCAGATTTTTAGCATCATGGGAAACATACAGAAGCTTATCATTTGCCTTTAGAATTGGACAACAAACAATAGCAAAAATTGTTCCAGAAACTTGCCATGCTCTTTGAACTCAGTTAAAATCAGATTACATGCAATTTCTATTAATACCAAATGAATGGAAAGCTGTTGCACAAAATTTTTTTAAAAGCTTGGCAATTACCACACTGCTGTGGTAGCATTATAGAAAACATGTATTGATTTGTCCCAAAACTTAAACTTTAATTACAAAGGAATGTTTAGTAATTTGTTGCTAACAGTGGCAGATGCCAATTACAAATTTTTGTATATAGACTATGGACACTATGTAAGTGAGAGTGATGGAGGCATATTTAAAAAAGTATACTTTGGCCAAATGATGGAAACCTGCAGATTAAACTTGCCTAATGATGATTACTTGCCAAATTCCAAAATTATATTTCCTTTCTATTTCATTAGTGATGAAGCTATCCCGCTGAAAAGAAATTTGATGTGACCATATCCTAGACATTCAACTATTAGCCAATCACAAGTCTATAACTATAGACTATGCTGTGCTCATTGAGTAGTTGAATATGCTTTTGGCATTTTAAGTTCTTGTTTTTGCATCTTCAAATGACCATTAACATACAGTGACGATGGTATTGGCAGCTTGTGTCTTGCACAATTTTCTTGTAAGAGAGCTTGCTATATTAATGCTGGAAAGAGTGATTCAGAAGATGAACATGGCAACCTTGTCCCAGGGAGGTGGAGAGCAACAGCTAATCATATGAGAAGTTGCACACAGGTAGCAACATGTACTCTACTGAAGCAAGAGAATTAAGGAATAAACTAGCAGAGTATCTATGTACTACTGGGCCTTGCTACAGGCAATAGACTAAAATACAGGATTAATAGAAAAATGGTAAAGACATTGCAACAAATATAGATTTTCAACAAAAATTTATTGATGTAACAAAATTTAATAAATTACATTCATCTATTACATTTAATTCACTGATTTTCTTCATCGTTTGCAGCATCAATATCAAAAAGAATTTCTTGTATTCTTTTCACGGCTGTTTGCTGATTTCTGCTGCTCAGTTTTGCCAGCATACACTCAACAAATTCACAAAAGGGTTTTATACGGAGAGATTTGTTTTTTTGTTTTGCAGTATTGGCTTGTTGCATGGCTTCAGCTGACATTCTGAACACTGATAGCAGTTCTTCCATATGTTGATCGGAAGATTTTCTAGCCCATTTTAAATGCTAAGATTGTTCAAAAGTGCTGTAAAGTACATTGTATGTTAATACATTTGTGAAATATACTAACATAAAGCTTTAGAATAGTACAGACTAAATGTATGTACAGTACCTGCTCTCTGAAGCTTCCATTGATAACTGTGATGATGTTGATGCTGATGCAGGCCTATCGAAGGTAAAAAGCAGGAGTAGATAAAAAGGCATCATCAGTGAATAACTATTGGAGTGCTCACCTTGAAATAAATGCTTCATTGTCATTGGGACATAAAAGCTTGACTGACACAGCATGCACAGGCTCAATATCTTGTGATGGATCATTATAGTCTTCTGCTAAAGGATATATTGGTGATGGTTCTGTTGTTATACAAAATTACACACAAAAATTCTTGCTTCATCCATAAAATGTATTCTTTTTCTAATCTAAAATATCTCTTCATTTGTTTTTGGACAGCACCTCAGAAACCCATCTATCACACTGTATAGGTATCATTGCAATACATATACATCATTTCTACTAGTAGCAGTAATTTTGCCAACTTCCACCTTTTTACACTCTTGTGTAGCAATCACATGTTTTCCAGCAGCTTTCAGCTCTGGTAACATAGTTTATAAAAGTAAAGCTTTTGTACAACTTTTCCACTATTCATTCAATCACATGCATTTTAACCACTAAAATACAATACAAAAATACTCCATATCATACTCAATACTTAATTTATTGCTTGATATATTTCTGACAATATACACAAATACAATAAAATTTAATTTTTGAACAGAATAATTTAGTATATAAATTTAACTGTAATTGTGTAATTCCAGTGACATACTTGTATATAGGTAAACAAAAAGAAAATTAAAAACTCATAAATGAATGTATGGGGTATAACTATAATTAAATATAATCATCATAATTCAGCAATTGCAAAACAATAAAAGGAATTCATATAGAAAAAATAATTAAAAGGGAAAAAAAGGTTAATGTTACCTATGGTTCCAGATGGTGGCTTGCCTCTGATTCCAGCAAATAGAAGAAGGAAAACAGTGAGGATGCATGTTCTAACCTAACCTAACCTATTCTAATAAATTACCATAATTATTACCAACAAAATGATTAGAATAGGTTAGGTTAGGTTAGGTTAGGGACGTGCGTCCCCACTAGGGATTGCAATCCAGCAGTGTTTTGAATCCAGCTGGATTTTTGCTGGATTGAAATCATTCCAGCTGGATCCAGTGCGGATCCAGCTGGATGTATTTTTGGTGCAATAGTATTATCTGTCTATCTATCTATCCTTATGTTTTTTAAATGAAATAAAACATTTTTAAAAAATACTTAAGAAGCTTTTATTATTTAGACTGGTCACTATAAATCAGTAAAACTTCTTACACATTTAGGTAGTAAACTTAACTTTGGTTCGGTTTAACACTTGAGATAGAGATAATTAACTTTAAATGTTTAGTTAGATTATAATTATATTGTAATCTTTAAGTTAAATAATAGCAAAGGTAATTCTACTGATTAATTTATATTAATATATTATAATAATGTAAGGACGGATAATGAGTGGCTAAGTGGCTATCAGTCTTACCAGTTTTCTTATATAGGCTCTACATATTAGTCTGTAGTTATTTATAAGTATATAAAACTATGTACTGGAAGTAGAATAAGTTAAATAAACTACACCTTTATCAATCCAGCAAAATTTAATAAAATAATAACGTTTTCAATCATTTTTAACGATCTTCCTCGGTTACAAAAAAAGTAGAACATTAAATATAGAACATAAAATGTGTTCGGAATAAATATAAAAATTAACGGAAAACGTCCAAACGGACAAAATATAGATAAATAAACAAAATAAATAGCGGAAAAAGTATATACAGGGTGTTTTTTTTTAAACTGACGGTACTCAGAAACATCTGTAGAGCAATCTAACAGCCGGACTGTCGCCAAATTTGGGAGAGTGACTAAGGACGACATGGAAAAGAGATTCCGCGAAGAAAAAAGTAATACCTAAATTCGCCGGTAGAGGAGGATTTGGCGCTGTTGTAGCGAAAAAGTTACCAGCACTTCACTGAAGAAAGGGTCATCAGTCGCTTTTTTCCACTTGCATGGCCGCCTCGCTCCCCGGATCTAACCCCATGTTACTTTTTCCTGTGGGGTTACTTAAAGTCCAAGGTCTATCTTGGTAGTGTCCCAAACTTGATGACTTTGAAGGACAACGTTTCTCGAACCGTGATGAACATTCCTGCGGACATGTTACGTTCGGCCATAGAGAACACGGTGTTCAGGATGCAATGACCTTTTCCAGCAGGACGGTGATCACATTGAAGAAGAGAGAAGGTTATTTGCTGAGTAATTAAACTTTCGTTATTACACTGAAACCTCTGTCTGATTATTCATTCGTGTGTTTGTTAATTGCAGCTGAATTTTATGCAGATTCTTAGCTGTTTCGCTACAACAGCGCCAAATCCACCCCTACCGGCAAATTTGGGTACTACTTTTTTCTTCGCGGAATCTCTTTCCCATGTCGTCCTTAGTCACTCTCCCAAATTTGGCGACAGTCCGGCTGTTAGATTGCTCTACAGATGTCTCTGAGTACCGTCAGTTTAAAAAAAACACCCTGTACAGTAATACCTCGACTTACGCTACCCCGACTTACGCGAACCCGGAGTTACGCGATTTTCAAATCTCGACGATTCGTCTTTTGTTTGAGCGCCACGCAACCCTTGATTACTCACTCCCCCCAAACTATTGTTCAGCTTACAGGTTCGGACGTGTCGCGCGGAATCGACGCATAGCTACAATTTATTTTGACTTATTTATTTCTGTGTTATATCTACGGAGACTTGAGACTCTACTGTGTCATCCAAACGAAGTAGAACTGATTCTTCTGCATCAAACAAGAAAAGAAAAAACTCCATCTTTAATAATGTTAACTTTACATTCCAAAGACTTCGATACAAAAATGAAAATTTGTAAATTGGCAAAACTTGATCCTTTAGACCCAGTTCAATCAGATGATCGAATAACGGTTGGAAACTTGACAGAAGGCCTCAGTTTAATTAAAAAGAGGTTACAAATTTTAGAAAATATAGACTCCAACGAAGAGCGCATTTCTTCTACAAAACGAAAAATAAAAAAAAATTATTAGCATGCTACGAGGAAATTTTGCGGGAGAAAAAATCTTTGAGCCGTCAGACAAATTTGTTAGATTTTAGGAAGCCTTCTATAACAAAATAACTTCGATTTACGATTTTAATAATATAATTTGTTATACATATGTATTATCTAAGATTTTATTAAACATTTTTTTCTAAATTGTTGTTTTCTTTAGTCTCCGGCCCCAATTAAAAATAATTAGTATGTATTTATATGCGAAGTTATACCCCGACTTACGCGAATTCAACTTACGCGGTTATCGCTCGGTCCCACCTATCGCGTAAGTTCGGGGTATTACTGTATATAAGATATAACAACGAAACCAGCATTGTCCGTTAATAACATTAATTAATGTTAAAGAATCTCCACATGGTAGACAATGAGTCCGCATCTCTATGGTTCATACAACCAGTTGTCATGTGCGCCTTGCAGATTTCCAATCTCTCAAGATGTTTGACCGTTTGCCTATTCGTCGTCGTTTTTATAATTGCCGCTTGATCCCATTGGATGTTAACATCCTTGTGTCTTGCGTATGATACCAGCGCAGTGTTCTTACTGATTGCATATTTGTGCTCTTGAGCCTTTGTTTTAAACTGCGCATCGTTGCACCCACATAAACAAGCTTGGAATTGAAACGTTGGTTGTGTAAAGGCACCGAATATATACCCGTTGTTGAATTCCGATCCTCTTTCTTTTTATCGTTTCTTAAAAGATTGAAAACAGTGGGATTACGTCAGTATACAATACGAAAATTATCAGACCTAGCAGTACATCTATGTATCTTGTTTAAAAAAATGGGATGTAATTAAGCACTATTCTTTTTATATTTATTCGAAACACATTTTATGTTCTATAGTTAATGTTGTATTTTTTTGTAACTGAGGAAGATCGTTAAAAGCGATTGAATACGTTATTATTTTATTAAATTTTGCTGGATTGATTAAGGTATAGTTGATTTATAAGTAATTTAATTATTAGTGTTAGTAAAGTAGTAAGTAATTAGTAGCAGTCTAGTAGTTAGCAAAGCGGCAACGCGACAACGTAGACTTTTGCGCAATTATTTAGAAAGCTAATTGAGTATTTGCGGATCCGCAGCGCTGGATCCAGCAGGCCGAAAAATGCGCTGGATCCAGCTGGATTGCTGGATGAGGGATCCAGCAATTGCAATCCTAGTCCCCACTGTTTCCTTGCTGGAATCAGATGAGCCGCCATCTTGGAACCATAGGTAACATTAACCAAAAAAAATATAAAGAAATACGAATATTTGGAACTAATTAAATTATATAAAGAAAAAGAATAAATGACTGTTCAGGCACAGGATTGTAAAAAACATGGTATAAATATTTGAATCACATTAGTTGTTGAGGTTATGATAGTTAGGAAGAAAAAGTGTTAATGGATTTCTAATAAATTAAAGTTAGGATTGTATGTCCTCATGAAAAAATGTTAATTGTTAAAACGAATAAGTGTTTTTGAGTAATAAATTATTATATTAAAATAAAATCAGTTAAAAACTTTTTGGAAACAGAATCAAAAAAACAGAAAAAAAAATTGCCACAAAAAGAAGAAAAATGTAATAAAGTAGAAAGAAATATTTCAACATTTAATAATTAATTTTTAAAGAATTGTATACTTTATAATAATATTTAAGTAGATAATAGAGAAATATTATTAACAATAATAATAATTCCCATCTGAAGAGGGACTGATAATCAAATACATCAGTCCAAAATGCATATTAGATATTAATGAATTAAAATTTGTAATAATGTAAAGAGAAAAGTAATTATCTGAAATGTCCAGTGTGATTAAACCCAAATTCCTATAATAAAATTCTCCCATTTAACTTGAGTAAAAATTTGTGTATATACAATAATAAATTGTATATGTCATATATCTTTAAAAAGGCAATAATTATATTCTACAATTTTTTTGTACTATAATTTCAAATGTAGTAAAAATAATATCTTTATCATATTATTATTAATATACTTTAATAAAGTACTATAGTTAGCATGCTATGCTTAGCTGTTTTAATATGTACTCACCTAAATTAAAAGATTTTCCTACGACCGTCCATATTGAATGTTTTAGGCATCCATTCTTATAATCAGGATGCAGGTCATATAAGCATGGATATTTTCGAATGTTTTCAATAAATTTTCTAAATCTATTTGAGGTCTTTTTGAAGTAGCCATGACAGAATGTACAAAAAAGCTCGTTTCCTGAAATTTTCGCACGATGTCATGACGACATAGTTCCACTGACTTCTGATTGGTTGAAGGTACCATTTTATGGCCGTATTCGTGTCAAAAGTCAAACACCGCTCAACTTGCTTTATGTTCAATTTACAACCTGCTCTGGCATAAAATATCATGGTCACGTGATTAAAAATATTTACGGCGAGGGTTTTTATACCCATTTTTATGCTAGTGGAATGTCGATCTAAGATGCATGTCTATTTTGAACAAGTAAAAATGTGTAAAAAAAGGTATCTTAGAATTGAGGAAACATGGTTCTATCTTTCAAACACAGCATTAGTCATGCATATAAAATTTTAAATGTTTTAAGATCTTTCAAAATTTCTAATGTTAAACAACCAATTTTAAATGATATATACAGGGCCGGATTATCGAATAGGCAAAGTAGACAAATGTCTAGGGCCCGTAATTCAGAGGGGCCTGGCTTCAGTGCAGAATATTTCTCTGTTTCAAAACAAGTTAAAAATTTTTTAAGAAATTCGATAGGACAGAAAAGGCTGTATTTAACAATTCCTACTAAGCTCTGCTCGACTAGCCATTATCTAAAAAAAGGTCAACAGCCACCCATGTGCGTCAGAAGTAATGTACGCCACGGGATCTCTCGCACCATCTAAAAATATTCCTAGGACCGCCTCTCGTGGTAGTACTGATGTATAGTTATGATTTATTTTCTAAATCTAAACTTATACGTCGCGACATCGCATATTCGATATAGCGTTCAAGTTGCTCGAGTGCGAAAATATTACAATTTAATAGTGTTTTATAAAAGAGTTAAAAAGGGTGACACTACAGTGTGACTTGGGGTGACACCACGATATCCGCACCCATGCTAGCTACGCTAATGTCACATTATATAAGATTTGTTTAGAAGCAACTTATTTAAATGGGGCCCCAATTTAAATTTTGTCTAGGGCCTGCTAGAGGCTTAATCCGGCGCTGGATATATATAAGCACTAAAAATTCTGTGATATATTGTAAATAACTTGTTGAAGAATGCTATACAAGAATGGAAAGCTCAATGCTTTAAATTAAAAAATTTATTATTTAATTCTGTCATTCTTCCAAAACTGCCTTCCATAAACATAAATACTGATCATAAAAAGAGCATGATACAATAAGACTGTTCTTTGAATTAAAATTTTCACATTCTTCATTTTCGCTATTATTTTTTGTCCAATCAGATGATAACCAGCTCCAATCGGCTCCATAAGCAAGAGAAGAATGAATTTTATTTGAAGCTACAACTTCCATTGATGTATCTACAAAATTTAAAATTGAAAAATGACGAAAATTTAAACCTAAAAATTTATCAACTAGAAGACTAACTATAGAATTAAAAATATCTGATAGTAATATAATGCTTTTAAATTTTATAATTACTGACATTTATGGTTTAATTTAAATTATAGTATTTCCCAGAATAAAAATGGAACTGATGAACAAAATCTTGAATATGTATCACTCTACCACTTCAGCTAAGTAATGAACCTATATATACTGTTTAATAAAAACTTAAAAAACTTCAAACATTACATCATATGACATTGTATGATTTTCTTTTGGACTTTCTCAAGAAAAACTTTTCTCTGGGTTTCTATGAGTGATCAGTTATTATTTTTTTGTTTGCAGGTGAGATCTATTGCAAACTCTTTCTCTCATAAATTTACCGTGGGCTAGATAATGTTAAGAAAAATTGTTATGAATAATTTAAAAATTTTATTAGCAAATAAAATTGTTTAATCACCATATTTGAGCATTCACTTTCCATCATACCCACGCATAATATCAGCTGTGTTTTCATTACACATTGAGGTTTATGTAGGTCATTTGTTTGAATCTTATGTATTAGTCTAACTAGGACAGCCAAACCTTCATATTATATATAATCTCAAATACTTTGCAAAAATGTCAGGAATTTTAAATATATTATAACAATTTAAAGTTATCTTATAATTTTATAATACATGGTCTTACAATATATAAATAATGTTCTATTTCTTAATAAATACAAAACTATTATTTTCCTTTACATATGTAGAATAGTGAACATTGGCTCCATTCTTATTCTGGAAAAGAATACAGGTACTCCTCACTTTACGACCTATCTGCTTAATGACCATTCGAGTTTCGATCTGCAATATGGGGAATCCCCTTTCTCAGCTTGAGTGTCAGTCAGTGGTAAATGGTGACATGCACACTAAATGTACTATAATAGTCTTATAGTACTATAATAGGCAAAGAGCGTACTATAATAGTCTTTTTATGAATAAATTTGAAGTTTGTTGCATAATTTGTATAATTTTACGACGATCATATATTCCCGGCACAAGCTCCTCGCTTATCGACCAATTCGCTTGACGATGTAGTCGTCGGAACAGAACGGAACTTGGTCGTAAAGTGAAGAGTACCTGTATAGTAATAAAAACAATTCTTCAAATTGTGCAAAAAAAAAAAAAAAAAAAATTATGATTTAAAAAAATTTAAAAATTAAAAAGAATTCAATACAAATCATTAAAACTTTTTCAAAACAAGTTATAAAGTCTTCAATAACATCATTGTGTTCCTAAATATTTTAATACAGAGGACTGATTGGAGCTTATGTTTTAGGATGTTCCATAAATTTGCATTACCCTCCCTTCCACTGTACCATCTAGCTCGTTCCAACCTAACAGGTACAAAAATACTGCCATCAGCAACACATCTGCAGAACTTATATCTTATGCAATTCCACTGATATGCTCAGTGACAAATTTGGTATCATAAAGCATATGCTAGCCTGGGCAGAATATCCCAAGAACAAGTTCATGTGTCAGAATTTTTCACTTATTTTTTCTGCCCTTTACATTCTGGGTTATCTCCAGAAAACATTTTATAAAACATCCATACCTTTTCTTGGAAACATTTCTCTAAAAGTTGCCAAATTGTTTGTAACTTTTAGAGAAATCTATAACCCTGCCCTCATTTAGATGGTTACTTTTGAGTATTAAAGTTATTTATATCTTGAAAAGTTGTTTAATAATATATGAATTATCATCCTGTTGTCATTTTCTGATCTGCTGGCATATGTCTCTTTGTTTTGACTTCAATTATTTAATATATTTATTATTAGATCAGAGTTCATAGCAGTTTGTCATTGTAAGTTTTCATGAAATTTTCATGAATTTCCATGTTATCATCAAAAATTTCCTTAACATTGTTAAATTTCAAGCTTGTTATATACTTACGACAAAATTATTTAATTTATAACCTAGCAATAATACAAATTCTTTGTGTACATTTCCATTAAAAGCATAATTATCACCAAGATTACAAGTTTCATTCTGAAGCTAATCAAAGCCATGATAATTAACTGTTTTCAACTATATGGTGTAAGTTATATACCAAAAAATAAGCAATGGTCAGATGGCCAAATAGTTAGTGTTAGCATACCAATATAGGGATCCAACAACAAATCTGGTCAGGTTGAAAAAGCTAGAAATATTTTGGAGCTGGTCTGTCATAAATATGTTTGCCTCATCCCTCACCATATGGCTGTCCCATTATTGCCCTGGATGAACCCATGAATGGCTTATTTGATCTGACCTGTAGCCTGCTTAGTGCCCATAAGACAGAAAGGATAAAAAAACAAAAGCATATATGTTTTGCTTATAAGTAAATATGCTTCTAAACAAAGTATCACTGGTTTCTTATAAATTATAATGTGAATATGAAAAGACAATGTAAATAGACAGTTGACCATTGGGAGGTAAAAATAACAAAACACCATTTCACAGACAATCAACAGGAAGTATACATATATGACCTAAACCAGAAATGTACAAAGTAATGATTAGAAGTCAACATTAATCTCTATTTTATCTAAATTAAATTTACACATTAGTTTCATGTGCTCATTTATGCGCACTATTAGGGTATGTAACTCAACAATGCATGGTATGTAACTCCCATATACAGGTGTTCCAAAATTAACACAGAATTAAAAGTTTGTGCCATTTTTCTTCCAATGGGTTGGCAGCACCATATGGAGTGACATCTTGCAGTTGCACATTGCACATTACAGTTGCAGGTAAACACATTGCAGTTAGTTAATATGAAGTGACACAATGGAGGAGCATGTAATGATTATCAAAACTTATTACAAGTATGGGGGAAAGTTTTGCTGTGACTGTGCACAAATTATGTGGCATTTTCAGTTGGAGAAACTCAATGAAATCACTGTGTAAAGAACAAACAATGCATGCCTGTGATATTTTGGTGTGGATTTTGAACCAGTAGAGTGATTTGACCGAATTTCTTTGAAAATGAGGCTGAAAATGCAGTTACTGTTAACGATGTGCATTATTGCAAGATGATATCAGAGTTTTTGTGGCCTCATTTTGACAGCATGGATTTGAGTGACATGTGATTCCACCAGGATGGTGTCCACCTGTCATAAGGCACAGGAAACAACTGAGCTGTTGTGGCAGAAGTTTCATGGGCAACTCATCTTATGCAACAGCGATCAGAATTGGCCACCAAGATCATGCAATCTAACACCATGCAACTTTTTTCTCTGGGATTTGTAAAGTCCAAAGTTTATGCCACTAAAATAAGAACAATTCCTGAATTGAAAGCAGAAATTTCAAAAGTTATTGATGAAACTGAGCTGCAACTGCATGAAAATGTGATTGAAAATTTTGTCAAAATAATATGTGTCAGAAGAGTCATGGGAGCCATTTGTCAGATATTCTATTCCATATTTAATTGCAATGTTTACCCTTTAAAATGATATAACAACTTTGCCAATTAATGAATAAATAATAAGTTCTTTTTAAAATTTAAATCCTACATTACGTTTGGGACACCCTATAAAACTGCTGGACTCTGAACCAACTAATCTATTTAGAAATAGATTAGTTGGCTCAGATTAGATTGCAAGCCATCTCATGGGATGACAAAATCAGGTAATTTCAAGTCATCCCATGGGATGACTTGCAATTATCTGATTTCATCATAGAAGTTTTGAGTTATGGACCTAAGTTTGCACCCTCTCCTACAACCAAGAATTTGAACCTCATCCCTGACGTGGAGACTCTACTGCTAGGCCTACCAGACATACAAAAGGAATACTACCAATGGATGGCCACACACAGAATTAAAAATACCAAGGAGCCTTACGAAATAATGCAGTTGAGAACAAAATTACAATGCACACACTGTTGGATGCAGCAAAATGGGTCATGCTGGTCAGCTCCGACAAGACCAAATCTCTGGTCCTCATGAGGTGCACTATGTATGATCGGCTGTTATTAGAGTATGACAATATAACACAATGTGAGATTGTGGACAACAATATTGCTAAGCGCTTAACCCTCAAATTACATTTGAGGGTTAAGCGCTTAACGCAACTCACAATCGTAATTGAGTTAAGCGCTAGCAATACCGATTAGCTAAATGCCTGAAAATGGGAAATACCCTAGTTAACTCTCCCAATATACCTAGGCTTTTTGCATTTGCTAAGACTCATAAACAGGGACAACAACTATGCCCTGTTATCGATAAGGCTAGAGCTATAGACCTCATAACCCTCCTCAGGGAGATCACCACCTCTCCACAATTTCTCATGGTATTGGACTTTAAGTCCCTATACCCTTCAATTCAACGCCTGCCTACCTTTCGTGCCCTCAGGGATTTCCTATTCAACATTGTAAATGATGACAGCTTACATCAGCAAGTCCTAGAGATGGCACATTTATTATGCTACAGTTTGTTTTTTCAATTCAACAGTACAGTATACACACAGGGAAGAAGCATCCCAATGGGAAGCCCCATCTCAGAGGACTTATGTGAGATGGTGATTAGACAACTAGAATGCAAGATCCTCCCTCGCCACCTCCCCATCATCATTTTATATAGGAGGTACATAGATGACATAATCATTCTATGGAGGACAACTCCAGACATCTCAGCCTTTGTCAACTCCATTAATGACAACCCGTATGGCTTGACCCTGGAAATCAATCAAGTATACAGTACCCTACAGAGGTCCATTTCCTTGACATTAACATTAGAATTGAAGGGTTGGTAATTCATACCGAGGTGTACCATAAATCGGGATCAGAATCCATATACATACCTGTGAGGTCTTGTGACCCACATCAGTATAAAATTGCAGCCCATAATGTCTTAATTAGGAGAGTGCAGACTTACACATCCACTCAACAAGCTCTTTATGCATACTCATCGCATAAACACTGACCATGGGTACCCCAAGCTCACCTGTAAATTAATCGACAGATTTCACTGCTCCCAAGATGCACTCTAAGTCCACTCCCATGATGAAGACCTACCTGATGATGAAGAAAGGATCCCAGTCACTTACAACCCATATCTCAAATCACTATATACCGAGATAGCTAAGAGCCATATTCGCATTGCATACAGATGTCCAACCATATCTGACATTCTTTGTAATGGAAAGGATGTTCCCAACTGGGACAGACTCCCTAGAGTGTACAGCATCTCAATTAAGGATCACAGATTCGATAGAGAACTCATCTACATTGGCTCTCAAAGCACTCCTTGGAGGTTAGAACGAAAGAGCACATCGCTGACATACAGCACATGAGGACCACCACTGCTTTTGCTGTTTACGCTAGCGATTCAGACATAGAGCCAGATCTTAACCAGGTGAGAGTCATCCTCATCTCACCACACACACATCTAAGGTGGCTGGAAGCCATTTATATCTATAGATCTAGCCTCAACAACACTTGTATCAACCACAACGAGGAATTAACTCTGTCCATAGCATGGCAAGTGCTAATGGATAAAGACCTATAAATCTCATCAATTGCTACCAACTAGATGTGCAAGCCCAGTGGGACATCATCAAGAAACACATATTCGAATTTCAAATCATGTTCTTATTTAATTGCATCTATCGGAAATTCACCTTCACCTGAAGAAGAACCATTTATGGTTCGAAAATGTTTGTGGAAAACTATTTTTTTTTCGACGTTATTTGAGTTTCACACTGGTAACAGGCTTTGAGGTATGTAAATATATTCATTTGTTTTATACGTTTATTTATTTTCATGCATGATTTTTCTTTTTTTCTTCTATCTTTTAACTTTGCATAGCTTTTATACCTTCATAACTTTTATGCCAAAAAATGAAAGCAACCAACTAAATAATTTAACAAATCTCATTAATTTATAAAGCTTCATATAACTAAAATCACTTATTTTTCGAGATTTAAATCTAAATATGTTTCTTTAGATTAACATTTCTTTAAATTCAGAGAATTTATTTATTTATGATTTGAAGTAATTAGGCAAATTATTAAAAAGTACTTTTTTTTTTGTTTTGTTTAGTCTGAAAAATAAATTTGTTCATAAGTATATTTTAATTTTTTTTAAATTTATGACCAGACCTTTTCTTTCTATAACAGAAAAGTTTTATTATTAAAAAAATATTTTATAGATATCCTTTCTGATAAATAATTATTTACTATTGCACCCGTAAAGAATTATAATATTTTTCGGCTGCAATTTTCAAATTGCAGGCCTATTCCCACTGTCATCTGTCCATTCATCCTTTGTTAATCTTGCGAACACAGATATGGATAGCTTAGATAGATGAATATTAAGACCAGATATGAAAAGCTTATTTTTAAATTAAAATTTGATTAAAAATTGCAGTCAGACTTATTGTGACAATGTCACAATAAGTAATTGCTTGTTAAACACAAATTTCATATTATTTAAACCTACTAAAACTATTAATTAAGTTTATTTTATAAAAATTTGAATAGCACCTTCAAGCAATTTAAGAATATGAATTCCATTTTCATTGCAGGCTGCTAAAATATGCTTCTCATTATACGGTTGCCATTTTAATCTCCAAATTCCACCACCAACTTCTTTTTGAATTAAAGGCTGCTTCATTTTCCTTGTATCCCATAATCTGATAATTTCATCATAACTACATCATGAAATAATAAATAAATACATTATAAAAAATTTTCAAAATATTTATAAAATACAAATGTCCAATATTCAAATAGTCCTGACCTAAAGGTGAATTATTCAACAATTCTAATTGTGCTATTTATTAGAAATTCAATTAATTGGATTATTAGTATTTAGCAGATATAACCTTTTTAAATCTTTAATTGTAAAATATTATAATAAAAATAAGTTATGAGCATATAAATAAGAAAATATAAAATAAACTAAGAGCTGGAGGTCACAAAAATAATACATAACTGAATACAATTTAAACTATAAGTATATATTTACCTATATTTATATATAGTATAAATATAATTAATAATTTTCTAATTTACCACAGAAATCTTTCATATGCACACGAATTGCCTTAAGTCACAGACAACAACTTTTTACAGTGTTGTATACAACACTGTACCAAGAAACGTTTTTGGCCTCCACCAAGGCTTTCTTCAGGTTGAGAACTAAATGTCATCCCCCTCCAGACCACCAGAACAATGCCTGTAGAAGTTACCTGAGAAATAAACATAGTATGTGTTGTGTTTCACCCCTCTGCCTGGCTCCGTTCGAATTCCTCGATCAGGTACCTCCACGCATGCGCGATCGAGTCCCCGTCCTTAAAGTTGATGCAGGTGCCTTCCACGTTGGCTTTATATATCTCCCAGGCCTCCAGGTGCCGTATGTGATCGTATTGAAAGGCCTGCCAGATTAACTTAGTGCTCTGAGCCAGGCAGAGGAGTGAAACGTGACATGTCCTATGTTTATTTCTCAGGCGCATTGTTCTGGCGGTCTGGAGGGGGATGACATTTAGTTCTCAACCTGAAGGCAGCCTTGGTGGAGGCTGAAAACGTTTGTTGGTTTTCTGTCGTATACAACACTGTAAAAGGTTTTTGTCTGTGACTTTGTGTTACTCACTGCAGTGTTAATAGTAGAAGATGTTTATTGTGTTACAAATTGCCTTGTTGGAAAACACTGATCACTGAATTTGTAAATACCAAACTTAATAATTAAAAGAAATTGCAGACATCAAATAACCAGAAATATTTTCAACCATTTTGAATGACCATTTTTATTAACCACATACAGAATAGAACAACATTAAAAGAACATGCAAAAATATAACGTTTTGTATTTTAATGGTAATTTCTCTTAATGTTTAAAAGTAATTTTTAATGTTAAGTGTAATAGCTAAAAATGTATTCTGTAATATTGATATTTTATATTTCATTTTAAAAATATTCATTTAAATGTTCTAACACATTATGTCCTATATTTTGAATTGTGTTCTATTTTTGTATTCTTTTAATGGTAATTCTATGCTATAGGGTGTTATCTGAAAATGATCATTCAAAACGGTCAAAAACTTTGTATTAAAATTTAATTTCTGGAGATTTATGGTTGTTTTGTTTTGTTTCTGTGTATCCAGTTAAAGGTGCATTTATATATAAAATTAATCAAGATATCATGGAATATGTCATTTTTCTTCTTAAATCATCACAATGGTTGTTTTATTTTATGTTTTTAATGTTGCAATAATAACAAAAAAATTAACTTGGCAGTGACTCCCCACCAAGTAAAAAAGTCACTGACTAACTATATATACAGGAATAAGAGTTGCTAATTTTCAGGGGTCGAATTTCTCTGCCCCCTAAGTGATTCTGAATATCTCATTCAAAATAAAATTGTTTTCTTAGGTAGTGTGCAAAATTTTAAAAATTTGTATAAAACAGTTGCTGAAATATAAGCAATTGAAAGTGCAAAAATTGCCCAAAAAGCTATATTTCCTTCTCCCCCTTTTTCTTCATCCAGCACTGAAGATGCACATAGAGAAAAAATTATTGGGTCTAGAAAGCTCAAATTTTAAACTTAAGTCTTTCTTGTTATCAGCTGTTCAAACTTCTGGGTGATAGGTCAAAGTTCACAGGGGTTTCCCCATAGAGCTAATTTGGTTTTATGGCTTAATTTTATGCTTATAAACATAAAAGTGCATCAGAACAAATGAATTTTATTCAAAATGTTACTCAGAATAATGAAAGCTAAAATATATGTCAATTAACACTTCTTATAAGGATCTTTCGAAATGGTGTATCGAAAGCCTCCGTTGAGAGCATGTTGGTCGACACTGACTAAAATCAATATTGAAAGCATTCAATTGGCAGTGCATTTGTCAGTGGTGTGTTGGTCAGCAATGCATTCAGTTGGCACTCAATGACTGCTGACTGAATTGTATATCATCGTCTTGTCCTGACATAATAATACATTTATTAAACAAAAACAATTGAAATGTAAAAAAATTTCACCAAGTAAAAACTTATGACAATTTAGACAATAGACAGAATTGTTTTTAGCAGTTTTCCTATGGTAAAGATAAGCTTGATGCTTTGAAGTGGTACCCACAAGATTTCTACCTGTATTATTCTTTTCTACATTTTGCTTCCAAGTGCCAAGTTTATCTTTACCAAAGGAAAACTCCTAAAAAAATTTTTTACTGTTGTCTAAATTGTCATAAGTTTCTATTTAGTGAAACTTTCTTACATTTCAGATGTTTTTGCTTGGATTTTATATATAAACAATTACCCAAATTTTTAATACTGTTATAATTGTTACTTATGCAAAGGAACTTTATTATGTTTTAATTATATTTTAGGAAATTGGTTGGAAAATTTGAACTGATATTATAATACTTTGTAATTTTTTCCATTTACAAAAATAGAAAATAAATTCCTAGTCTTTGCATAAGGATAGAAAGGGTGTTACATTTGCCCTGGTGACCAAGGGAGATTGTGGCAGATTTTTCAAATGCAAGTCTCTTCTTAACTTACAAATATGAATCTTGTTAACCCAGTAATCTGAGCTGGTATTATGTTGAGAAAGTGCCACAACCATTTTGTTTTTCTCCATAGAAGTGGGTATATTTACATAACTATTATTTATTTATGTTATAAAGTAAAAAATTGATGCCAGAGATATAGCTAAACATATCTAGATTCTAAGAAATATATATTTTTTTATTTTGGTTATTATAAATAGATTCTTTATGATTCTTAATACTTTTTAAAATATTAACGTAATTTAATATATTTCAATGTACTTCAAGATTATATTTCAAATATTTTTATAGTTGGAAAATATATTTCAAAATAACAAAATTACTTTTATATATTGTGATAAAATAAAGTTATTATTTCAATAATAAATAAAATAGTAATGACCCAAATATACATTTAATAAACACATAAATGATCCAAAAATAATTTATATATAATAAATAGCAATAATTATTAATTAGAAATTTTAAAATTATAAACTTCACATAAAAATAGTTTATCCCTTTATATACCTTCCTGATAGTAATAAAAATTCCCTTTTAAAACTCGACCGTAAACTTGTAACACCCATTGTATGGCTGAAATAAAGAAAGATAATATAATCTATTTGGAAGTCTCTCAGTTAAAATTAATATTATGTTAAAGTAGTGTTACATTTAATGGCAAAATAATGTAAAACCTAAAAACTATAGAGTTCATTTAAAAATTAGAATAAATATTAAATTTTATCATTTAATTGTGTCAAGTTACGATTATTCATCACACAATGAAATTTGATATGGAAAATAAAATTTTATTTATAATGAAATAGTTAATAATTTATTTTTATAAACGGTTTAGTTATTCATTAATGAAATAATAGATAATTAATACAAGATTACTCGAACTATCATATTTAACATCAATATTAGTTGGTTAATTTGATTTTCTTACAAATGATAACATTTCATATTATGGAACATTATGTTTTAACAATTTCTTTATTTTCTTAAATTTATCTCATATACAATTCTATAATTTAGTGATATTAAGTGTGAAGTGTTAGCTTTGGTTTTGATGATAAAACATTTTGATTTTAATATTTATATATAGATAAAGATAATGGCCCTGGATTTCGATTACATTCTAAATTACATTTATTTAATAGCAAACAACAAAGGAAATTTATAACATATTTTTGAAATCAAAGCAAATATTTGTGTTCATTTCAAAAAATTAAATGAAAAAAGAGTTTAAACAAGTTTAATCAAAATTAGTTTCAACCAAAGTTATAAATTATTTCATTGTATTCTAAGCTTTTAATATTCTAATTTATAAAACACAGCTCAGTCATAAATTAGTAGTACATCAAGCAATGAAATACTGTCTGTAGTAATATAAATCTTTCTGAAATCATTTTTAAAATATAGAATTATTATTATAATTTTTCAATATTTTAATCAATCCGTATATATACTAAAAGCAAAATGTTCTGTTCCCACTGAAACCAAAACCAACACTTTACAAAGAAGTAGCGCGTAAGTAGGTCACACTGGGTCACGGTCACTTGTAGGGGTCTACAATTCTTTCCTCAACAAGTTCACCCATTAACTTCCTCTGTGAACTCGGCATGAATTCATGGAAAGGGTTAACAAAGGGGAAGGAAGGTCTTTGCATAGGGATAGAAAACACAAAAAGACTTCACTTTTGACTCAGACTTGAAACTGAAGAGATAGTCATTCATTTGCTCCCATAGCAACTATTTTTTAAGTCTGATTTTTGAATAATAACCTTTGGTTATATACAAAATACAGATATAAAAACTAAAACTAAGTCTGTATATTTTTAATAATTTTCATCGTTATATATATTGAAAGCAAAATCTTGTCACTGCCACACAAAAATAATGTAAATTTAATAAAAATTAATTTGATTTACAATTTGAAAATTTCAAAACAACTTTTACATGATCTTTTAAAGATGTTTTAATTTTCAATTAATTAGTTTTGATTTTATTTTAATTTTAGTTTCAGTTTTGATGTAAAGGCCAGTGTGTTTTAATCATTATTTTGGTTTAATTTATTTAGTATTAATTTAGTTTTTATAATTATTTATTTAATTTTGCCTACATTTTTAACCTTCAATTAAAATTTTAAAAATTAATTGCAACTCTTTTTCCTTTTGCAACATAACTAACTATAGAAATCAGGCTAACTAGTTCAGTCTAAAAGATAAATCCATGATAATGATTTTTAAACTATCGAAAATTTATTTTAAAATACAATAAAATCAGTAATTAAGTTAAAGTTAATACCTAAACATATACAATATACAGTATATAAATTTAGATATTAACTTTAACTATTCATAATGATGTAGTTATATTACCGACGATCACCTTAAAGATTGGGCTATAATTTGGCTAATTAAATGATTATTAATATAAAGTAGTTTTGTCATTAGAGTGAGGCGTTAGGCACCATCTCTTAACTAAATTAATAATTGTAATTTTTATTAAATTAATAAATAATTTAGAACATTCTGGAATAAAAGAACTGACCCAGGGCGGGGCTTGAACCCACAACCTCCGCTTGCCAGTTGCGCCACCCGGACCCTGAGCAAGTCTTTGCTTCCAGAAGTATGTTAATTTAGATATAACCGTACTGGTTAACCATGGCACTAACTGGGACGACTCCTACGTGGGTAGGAGTCATTGATTGTTGATATAGTTATATTTTAAAATAGTACTATATATATATATATATAAATATTTATATATGTAATAATAAATATTACTGTTCATAATTAACTCTTCCTGAATCATAAAATAACAAATTATAAACTTGTTATATAAACTATAATTAAAATAACTATAACAAATAACTATTGAAACCTAAATTCTCATAATTATTATGTTATTTAATAGTACAGTAGAGCGTCGTTTATCCGAATCAATTATGGACTGGGGTTGTTCGGATGACTGATTTTTTCGGATAACCGATTATGTACAAAAAATACATTAACCTATCTGATGTTGAAATCTTTCTCCATTGCGTGTCGCTTTGTGTTAAATTTTTCTCCATTGTGTGTCGCTTCGTGTTGAATTTTCATCGATTTTAAGCCTAACAAAAATTTTTATAATAATAATTAGGCTATTGTATCGTTAAAAATTATTTCTTTATTTTGTACAAACAAAATAAACGTATTGAAAAATATAAAAACAAAAAAATTATACTTTAGAAATTAATCTAGTATCAAAAACGTTTGATTCAGCACAACACAGTCCAACTGGAACTCTTTCGGATAACAGGTTTTCGGATAAACGACGCTTACTGTATTAACAAAATAATTTTAATTAAAAATAATTAACTAATATAATAGAAATAATAATAAAATTTGAAGATTTTTAAATCTTTCAAATATTATTATTATAAATTAAAAATAAATACTCAATTCAATTCTTTATTGCATGAACTTTAGTTTGTTACAAGGGGATTAAACTATAACTGAAAACTAAAGTGAATACAGTGAAACCTAATTAGTTTGAATCCATGGGGAAAAAAATTCAGACTTTGAGTTATGGAGGTTTGGCTAAAAATCAAGATTTTGTGCATCTGTTTATTGATGACCCATAATAAACTATCCACATGATATTTCCATGGATCTTATTATGAATTGTTGTGTTAATGTAAACCTCTCAGTGTTATCCAGAAACTCTAAAATGCTTAACCAATGGTTAAATAAACTACCAAGAAGTGCTTTACCAAATGGTTGGTCCATTCACTCCTAAGTATTTAGTAAGAACTTTTTTAAATTACAATCTACACCTAGAACCAATCTGTTTTTATCACAAACATACCAATCTTTACGACTATATTTTTTAAATTTTGCCACAAAGATTAAAATTTTTACATAGAGTAGTCTATAATCATTTTAAAAAAATTAATTTAACAGAAATCAATTTATGTCAGCTATCGGAGAAATCCATCAGCAATCAAATAAAACAAAAAGAAAAAAAAAGCAGGTTCAAATGGCAGTTACAGTATCTAGGTCACTCACACTGTCTGGAAGCCACCATCCCCTGCCTGTTGTCACAATCCAATGTTTATTTTTAGTCATACGTAGTTATGGCACTTTATAGAAAGTTTGTGATTAGTGTATTTGATAGATAAATGGCAATTTTTTCCTTAACCAAAAATTAAATTTTTGGAGAGTTTATGAAAAAACTGTATCAAAACCTCATTTGAGTTAAACAGTTTGATGAATTAGAGTTAACTAGTTTGATTTAACATGTAAATCCCTATGCTGGACACTTGGGGAAAGAATATGACTTTGAGTTATCCCAGCTTGAGTTAACCATGTTCCACTGTACTATTTAATAACTTAATGTAATAACTTAGTACAAGATAATACAAAATAAGATATACAATAATAATAATTTTTGAAAAACATGATAGATTAATTATTTCTTTCTGGGACTTAAATCTCATCAAATATCTCTTACTTTTTGCTATTTCCTATTTCAGATTTCACACAATAAAATAATACATGTTCCCAAGTTTCATATACTTGCATACTACAATTACTACAAATTCTCTCATAATCTATTACTACTCTACTATTATAATTTACATCAAAATATAATTTTAACCACATATCAGTTGAAAAATTAATTATTTTACATAATAATTATGTCCATAAGCAAATATACCTTGCACAAGTTGTTTTAATACCATGATTAAAAATGTTGGCTTTTTTCCAACAAAGACCAATCTTCTTGTATACTTTATTTACAACACACTTTTATAATTAATATTAACCTTCAATCAAATGACGATCATCAGACAACCATTGAAAAGAGAAGCCATGTTCATTTTTCAAAGCCAAATTATGTGAGTAACTGTCCATTATTTAACACAATTTATAGAATTTGCTATATGCTAGTTTAACATAACTTTTATCATCTGATTTCAAAAGTCTAATCCAAAATAAAACTATTACTTTCATTATAGTTACCAATATTCGAGAAATACCAACTCCAAATGCAACATATAAGCTGGAATTTTATTATATAACAAAATTTCTTCAAAAATATAAAGCAATGACAATTTCCATTTTATCATAATAAGTAATTGTCAATATAGAAGCAGCATAAAGTAATACAGATGAAATCACTGAGTGAAATAATTTTATATAAATATAAGCAAATTAATTTTAGATCTTGAAAGAATAGGTCACATAGAATGCAGTGATATTTTAGCCTTATATTTACTATAATTTTTAGCCTGTAAATTGTCCAGAAGATATAATTAAAATTCCAAGTACAGTATATATAATTTGAAACAACTTGTAAAAGTTGATTATTAAAAAACTATCTCTCTCCAGTAACATAAAAATAAATATATGAAAAATTATTGATTTATTGTTTCAGTATAATTTGATACATACCATTTGTTTATAAATAATGGTATATTCATGTTTGTTCTGGAATCCCAACCTTTAAGATAAGTGTCATCACTTCCTAAAAAATGATGATAAAATTTTATATGCTATAGATAAGTTACGAAGTTCATTTAATTATAATCATATTGTAATTTTTTAATCATTTTTGTCAATTTTTAAAAAATTAATGACTTTTTCAAAACATATGAATTTTAACTTTTTATTTATATAAAAATGTAAATCAGGAAAATTAGAATTGGCATTATGTTGATATTATTTTGTCAATTATAAAATAGATACTATTTAATAATAATTAGAAGCTGTTAACTAAAGTATTTGCAGTGACATAAGTCTAATATTAAATGATACATTGTTTACAAAAAAAAGTATTTAAATTCCTAGTTTCAATGGCAATAAGTAACCAACAACAAATTTAAAGATTTAGTGAAATATAAAATTTTGTACTGAAATTTTATTTGATAAATTTAATAAATTTTTTTTTAAAGAATTCATATGCTATGTAACATTAATTTTCCAAAACAGCAAAAAACATATGCTTTAATGCTTTGTTAGAATCTTATGAACACTTAAAAAAACTCAAATACATTTAAATCTTGTAAGTTCATCATTACAGATAAAATTCTCTCATATAAATATCATTAAAAGTTATGTATTTCAAAAATGATCTAGAAAACTTAAAATGTCCTTTTCTACACTCTCCTATAAAACAATGCAAATGCCTCTGAACAACCTAATGCAACTTCTATAAACAAATTATAATAAATTTAAAATTTAAACTTAAAATCATAAATATGATAAATAATAATACACGTGAAAAGTATGGATATTTATTTTTTGATTTTAAGTGAAAATTTTAAATTTGTTCTAATTTATTTGTATATGTAATTATGTTATCATGATGCATCTAAATAGATAATTTGGACATGTTTAGTCAGCAGATGCATAAAAGAACATTTAAATTTTTAAATTTTTCTGGAATGTTTTTGAAATGTTTAACATTTAAAAAATTTGTAACCATAGTGATGAGCTAGCAAGACTCAAAGGCATTAGATTTTTTTTTGTGTTTAGGAATTTAAACCAATAAGTTCAGTTTTCTTGTTATTTTGAGTTTAATTGGTGTTCAAATTTATCTTACTTTCTACAATACAAATCCAAAAAATAAATTATTAAATTACTTATAGTTTTTCTCTGTATTACACTAATGCCTTTACACTTGTAATACAGTAAAATCTAGAATAATTATATAAAAATATATCAAAACTTACCTGAATAAATAATATTATTATTATGGTAATCAAAACAAACAATCCAAGTTTCGTGCATATGGGCTTGACATTTTAATTTTACTTTCAACTCACTTTCAGTTAATTGTAATAAGTCAATATTTCCATTAGATTCACTGGATACCATACAATTTGAAGACAATCTAAAAAAAAAAAAAAGAAAAATATCAACCAAAGAAATAAAGAAAATTAAAAATTTATATCTTAACTGCTTTTAACTGAGATTACACAGGGTGTGGCAGAAAACCCTGCCTATTTTCAAACATATATAACTATGCCTAAGTGAAATTTAATACTAAATATACAGTAATTTTTTGATACAGAACTGATCATTATTTCATATCATTTTATTATATGTAGAATACTGATTCTTTGTTTTTTACAGTGTTCAGTTATTTACTATACATACTTTATGTTTACAATAGCACACAGTTTGTATAATGATTAGTTTTGAGTATGCAAGTTTTGAATATCACATTAACTAGGACATCACATGACTTTGTCGTATCGTGATAGAATTGAAATGGAGTCAGAAAGAAAGAAGCAATCCCTGCACATGTTTTAGGCATAGAAGAAGTGATCCTCGTACCTGCCGGTCATGGGAGACAATTATTGAACTGGCCAGGTACAGAGAGACAATGCTTACATTTGCCAACACGGAGAGGTGATTGAAGAACAAAGCAATCGCCATTGATTGCTTTGTTCATGTGTTTTGTTCATTTTTCACACATATTTTCTGTTAGGTGCATGCAATGCTGTTTTTACTTTTGATCCTTAAACTTAAGTTAAATTCTGTTAGGCACCCTCAGTTGCATAAGAGAGCATTGACACTTTAACACCTCTGTACATTGAAAACAAAGTCATGGACTCCTATTTTTTACATTTAAATAGACCCTCATTACATTTTTGGATTCCTCATTGCAATTAATGGAAAATGGTAAAGTTTATCAAAATCAGCTCATTAAATTTTGAGAACAAACTTGATTCTATAGCAAAGCTCATAGAAGACATGCTAGTGACCACGGAAAATCACACGACAAAGCCATGCGACTCATGCTCAAGCAATAATGCTTTATCACATGCACTCATGCAACAACTTTATATCTCAAAAACAGTCATAGATCCATTTTTTTATTACATTTTTGGATTCCTCATTGCAATTAATGAAAAATGGCAAAGTTTAATCAAAACCAATCAAACAGATTTTGAGAATGAACACAATTCTGTAAACCACATAAAAAAGGCTTAGCTAACGTTTTGCCTCAAATAAATGACATCCATCATTTTGCAGTCTTCCAATCATTGTTGAAGTTTTGACATTTCTGCTTAAATCATGTGCTATTTAAAACCTAAGTATTTAAAACTTGATATAGCACAAATTGTATTCTATTACAAGCAGAAATTCACAGATTATACAATTCGGAAACACAATTTTAAAAGTAAAAATGTATTGTGAATCCAAACAGGTCCAAACCCTCACTAAAATTTGCATTACAATATTTTTGAAAGAAAAAGAAAGAAGAAACTAGAAATAATTTTTTGTATGAAAAACATAATGCAAATGTATAAATAATAGAAGAATGCGTGTCCCAAGATGAAGTATCTCATGCTGGATTGAATTAAATGTTGATTTTGACCTCTCTCATGATCTAAGTTGAGATCTTGTTTCACTTAGCAACAAGAGACTAACTATTTAGAAAACAAGAATGAGTAAAAGCAACCAATTGAAATAGTAAGCAGAAACAGAAAATAATAAAAACCTAAATTTCAAGGATGCAAGAGCTTCTTTTCTTAAAAATTCCAAGTGTGGGAACAATTATTGTGTGTATGTTTCATGTCTATCTTTACCTCTGTCTCTCTTTCTTAGATCAGCATTTTCCCATCAACAGACATCAACCACACTGTTTCAGAACTTTAAAGACATCAAAGAAACTCTCATTCATAAACCAGGAACATTCCTTCAACTGGGATTATCTTGGAAAAGAGAGGAAGACCCAGACTGCCACTTGGAAGTTCAAACATCCAAGATCACAGAAATCTTGTAAGCTTCTTTTGGATCAAATAAACAGTTTTTTGTAACTACAAAGTCTATCTCAGTGACTGCACCCACATATGATCCTCTTAACCCCTCGCCTGTCTTGACCATCACATTCCCTATTGGCAACCTCACAGTATATGAAAAAACAAACCAACTGATGAAGGATATTGATGAACCCAAGACATACATATTGGTTTAATAAAGAAATCTCTTAGTCAACTTTAAAATTAGATAATTGTAGTTTGAGAAGTCCTTCGGAATAGTAGTAAATTAGTAGCTATTAAAAATATTACATAATAAAACAAAACAAAAATGTAATATTATCTTTCTTACAGTTTATTTTCATTAATTAGTATCTTAATCTTCATTTCCATTTTGCTTAATAAATTAAAATTTACTAAATATGCTTTTTTACTGATCTTACTGGAGAATAAATCATATTCAACTGTTTTTTTTTAAATTAAGTTCTCTACATTTAATGTTAGCTACTAACATTAACATCATGAATACTTTTTACAGCTCTTAATAAATTTCATACTGTTTACTTGATGCTCCACCAGTGACACCAGTATTGCATCTCGGTACAACTACTCCTTTACAACACCCCTAATTACCAGAAGTTAAGTTATCGCAACCCGCCCCCAGTCTATGGTGTCAGCAAGTAGTGACCTTTCGCCAAAAAAAATAGCCATCATTGTCTGGTCCAGAACCAGGCTAGGCTGCCCCCTCCACAACGCAACAATCCTCCATCTAGTAAAAGGCAAAAGATTATCATGAGAATTTCATACTGTTCTATATTCTTAAAAAATAATAAACAAAATTCTTGAGAAATTTCATTGTAATCTTTCTCTGGATATGTAAGTTTGTTACTATAAAACTTTTTGTTAAATTCATAAGATTTTATCTATCTATCTCTGATTTCTACGAGAACAGAAAAATGAAGATATTTATTTTGATAAATCTAAGTGATCAGGAGCATGTTCCTCTGATAATATCATTCTCACCAGAGTCAACATACTTTTTAATACTCCAGCATAAATCTCTAAAAAGGGATATTTCTTTAAACTTTAATTTCTTTTTAGTTTCTTTAATTACTCTAAAGTATAATTAGAGATAATCTTTTCTCTATATACACATTTAAGTAATAATAATAATAATAATTGATAAAATTAAAGTAAAATAATATTTAATTAAAAATTTTATCTCAAACATCTTATCATAAATTTCATCTAAATCATAATTTCATTTGATTAGTACAATTATTTTCTCAAAGGTAGTACAGTATTTCGATAAAAAATTTCAAGAATTGATAGACAAATGACAATACATAAATAAGAATAAAAATTTATTTGAACTAAATACAACAATACTTTAAAATATAAATAAAATTAATATATGAAGCAAAAAAATTAAACAATATTTAACAAATAATAATAATATTAAACAAATATTATTTTCATATGATAATAAAAAATGATTTTTTTAACTTATTTGTAAAATTTTTGTATAAAAATAAAATTGTTTAAATTATTTTTATATTGCAACTAAAAATACATATAAATTTTTAAATCTCAAATTACGATCTATATCAATGGTCGGCAACTGGTGGCCCGCGGACCATCAGTGGTCCACGAGAAAATGTGGGTGGTCCGTGGAGAAATTTGGACATTGTTCAACTGAAGGTTACGTGAAGTATTACAAAAGAAATGCAAAATGCTTAATTGCTTTTTTTCACTCTTTGGGGGTTTTTATTCGAATCTGAAACCAAATACGAAGTGACTGTTATCAATAAATAAGGAACAATAAACAATATTGTGAGTGTGATTGTCGTCCTTCCTGGAAAAGCGCTAAGAATCCATAAACTTCTTTCAAACATGCAGCAATAAACTTTAGGCTTGCATTAATTTGTTATGTAATTTATTATGTAATTTGTTGCATTAAATTGTTAAGTAAACACGCAAGTTTCATATTAGTATAGTAAAATTAAACTTTTGTGATCATTATTATACTACAGACTTTGTATCGTTTAAAAAAATTCACGATAGTGGTCTGCGGGATTCAAAATTGTGAGTTTACTGGTCTGTGAGGTCAGAAAGGTTGCCAACCACTGATCTATATGAATATTAAAGTTAAAGAAAAAATTACTTTTTATTTTCTTAGCAAGAAAAAAATATAGATATTACATACATGTTTTTCTCTTGATACCAATCAAGTGATAATATTAAATTGGGAAAAACTGGATTAATTTCAGAAAATAAAATATGTTCTAATTGAATTTTCTTTTCTTTTTTATCATCTTGAATTAGTTGGAAAACTCCAATAGTTCCATTTGCATTAGCCACACTTAATAAGCATTTTTCATTCACTTTATATGGACACCATTTCATGTCTAAAATTCCTGATAGCTGTAATTTTTGCAAACAAATACATTTTTCTAAAACAGAAAATAAATGTATGGCACCTAATCGCTTCTGTTCACCTTCAGTATTGTTTTCCTGCAAGAAGAAAAAATTATGTGATAATAGCATTATTAAATGCTTGAAAAAATATTAAATAAGTTTCGCAAAACCTTTCACCTTTCACTCTTTCTCTAGCAGTTTCATTAATCCATAAGATAGGAGAACAAACGTTTTCGAATTATTAACAAACGATTAAAGAAACTGCTAGAGAAAGAGTGAAAGGTTTTGTGAAACTTATTTAGAGAAGCTCTAGCTTTCCGTGCATGGATTTAAAAATATTAAAAGAATATTTAATTAATAATGCCATAAACAAAAGTTAACACTTAAATTTTTGGTATTTACTAATAATCTCTTTATGACAGTTTATATAAGGTAATTCTTAATGATCAAAAAATATGCAAATTAAGTAGAAAAACATATAAGCTGTATAAATGCAAAACAAAATCATAAGTGAAACCAAGAAGTTGGCTTGAAGAAGTCATTCTCATTTTGTATTAACCATTTACATACCATATTTCAATAAAATATTCAGTTTTATTTCCAGAAAACAATGTTTTTTATTAATAATTAGAAGTATAGTACAAATAACTGTCTGAGCTTCTAATTATTTGTTTACATGCAAATATGGATAATAAGTAAAAACTTTATAGTTGTAATAGTGAAAGTTTAGATGCTTTTATAAATTATAGTTAAATTTTTGTGGTTTATCTGTATATTTTAATACTATGATTAAGAAAACTATAAAAAAAAATTGACCTATACATTTATGTTTTGTGAACCTGGAGAAATACAATTGATAAAGCCTAAAAACATTTTTCAGTTAAAATAATATAAATAAAATAATGAAAAATTTTGTAAGATGGACATTCTAGATAACTCTTTCAATAGTTTGTTTCATTGCAATTCTTATAACAAAAAATAATAAATAAGATAGCAATTTTACAAACAAATTTATTGAAATAATAAAATAATACTCAGTATATAAATAAAAAAAAGAAAAAATGATGATTATCATTATAAAAATGCTTAAAAATTTAATTATTATTTTATTAGATTAGTAATTTATTCATGGATAATGTAAACTGTAAATATTTTTTACATTGGGTACTTTTCAGTTAATGAGACACCAGCTGATATGTACAGCTATGGATAAGATTCAGTCTTCTACAAATGTATGTCTCTTTACTCCGAAAAAATACAAGAGTTCTGGTAGACTATCTTACAGCCTTTAGGTCAGGAACATCCTTTATTGAAGATACAGGTTACATACGCATTTTGGGCTTATTTTATCTTTAAGCCCCTCTTCAGTGTTATACCAAAGAAATTTAAATAAAAAAACAATCAGTAATATAACAATATAACACGTGTAGATTATATCTTCTGACATAAAAACTATTTTATCACACCAAAAAAGGTTTTCCACAATTTTTTCTTTCAAATTCATCTGTCACACTCATATGACACTTCTAGGTCTTTTTTACATTATTTACTAATCTTTGTTCAATAAACATAAAAATTTAATATATAAATATTTTTATAAAACATGGAAGTTTTTCCTTTTTTAAAAAATATATTACCTTTAAAATGGGCGTATATCATATAACACGAAAATTTTTTAAACAATCACTAAAAATTCCCGAAGATACATTTTTAAACAGTATTAGGGTAACTGTAATTATAGTAACATTCTAGAAGTTATTTACAAAAAATAAAAACTTTCCTTTAAAAAATTAATTAATATCTAAAAATAAATTAAATTAAATTAAAATTAAATATAAAAACATAACCAAATTAATTTTTTAGATATAACAATAACGAATGAAAGGGATAAATTCTTATTTAAAACATATAAAAAACCATGTAATGTAAATAAAACTATCAATTATCACTCTCTTACATTCCAAAAACTATAAAAAAGAATACATACACAATGACCTTAAAAAATATATATACAAGTACAGTCAAACCTGTTTTTATGCGCTCTTTTTATGTGCGATTTTTATTTGTGCGATTTTTTTTATGCGAATTTTTAATTTGTGCGGTATAGTTGGCGACTAGTCTCGTGCGATTCGTCATGTCTCACGTTGACTTATTATAGCTAAATAAACTTATTATAGCATAAATGCACTTATTATAGTAATATTATTGCATGAATATGCGAAAAATGAAATAATTTACTTTTTAAGTCAACAAAACACCACCTGGACAAAAATATGTAAAACAGACGATAGACCAGACGATGCAGTCAAGTGCTGACATCTGTTGTCAATAAATTCTATTTCTTACGGTTTTGAGTTATTTTCTATGTGAGACTTTTTTTATGCGGTCAACAGGGACCGCATAAAAAAAATATTTTTTAATTGTGTTGCGAAAACTATTTTTTACAGCCATTCGTGAAGTTTCGTGAGATTTTTTTTAATGCGTTTTTTTTAATGCGGTCCCTATCCCCCGCATAAAAACAGGTTTGACTGTACTACTAATAATACTGAACGTGAAATTAAATTAAAAGAATTAGAATATAAGTTTATTCTTAATAATTATTCAAAGAATAATTTAAAAATTTGGCATAAACAATATTATAAAAATAGATTTAACACAAAATATAAAAAATATAAAAATTATAAAGCCTTTCCCTATATTAAAAATATTTATAACAATTGTAGTAAAATCCTAAAAAAGGACAATATAGTTTAGGCCCCATCTTTGACCAATAAAATTTCACATAATGTTTATAATGAAAGGGGAGAAAAATATAAAACTAGTGTTAATAAATTGAAAAAAAAACAGGTGTTGTATTAATATATAAAATTAACTGTAATTGTCAAAACCCAAAAGATTACATAGGTGAAACAGGTCGGACTTTAGAGTTAAAAATTAAAAAACATGAAGCAGTGATAAGGTTAAAATATAATAATTCTCCTTGGTTTAGTCATATAAAAAATAGTTACTGTCAGATTAATAGAAACAACATTAAAATCCTTCATTCCGAAAAAAACATTTATAACCGTAAATTTAAAGAACACATCAAAATTATAAAATCTAACAGTAAAAATTTAATAAATATCTCTAATGATATGCAAATAGATCAACAATGGTATAGTCTGATAGAGGGCATTACGACAAAAAGTTCCCTATAATGTAAATGTCATACACTGTAAAGTACGATGTATTGCGAGTTGAAAAAAAAATATTAATGTCAGCATGTATTCTTCGTAATTTTTTAAAGAAAAGTTTTTATTTTTTGTAAATAACTTCTAGAATGTTACTATAATTACAGTTACCCTAATACTGTTTAAAAATGTATCTTCAGAAATTTTTAGTGATTGTTTAAAAAATTTTATGTTATATGATATACACCCATTTTAAAAGTAATATATTTTTTAAAAAAGAGAAGACTTCCATGTATTATAAAAATATTTATATATTAAATTTTTATGTTTATTGAATAAGGACTAGTAAATAATGTAAAAAAAGACTTAGAAGTGTCATATGAGTGTGACAGACGAATTTGAAAGAAAAAATTCAAGCCCCGCCCCGGGTCAGTTCTTTTATTCCAGAATATTCTAAATTATTTATTAATTTAGTTAAGAGATGGTGCTTAACGCCTCACTCTAGTGACAAAACTACTTTATATTAATAATCATTTAATTAGACAAATTATAGCCCAATCTTTAAGGTGATCGTTGGTAATATAACTATATCATTATGAATAGTTAAAGTTAATATCTAAATTTATATACTGTATATTGTATATATTTAAGTATTAACTTTAACTTAATTACTGATTTTATTGTATTTTAAAATAAATTTTCGATAGTTTAAAAATCATTATCATGGATTTATCTTTTAGACTGAACTAGTTAGTCTGATTTCTATAGTTAGTTATGTTGCAAAAGGAAAAAGAGTTGCAATTAATTTTTAAAATTTTAATTGAAGGTTAAAAATGTAGGCAAAATTAAATAAATAATTATAAAAACTAAATTAATACTAAATAAATTAAACCAAAATCTTTTTTGGTGTGATAAAATAGTTTTTATGTCAGAAGATATAATCTACACGTGTGATATTGTTATATTACTGATTGTTTTTTTATTTAAATTTCTTTGGTATAGCACTGAAGAGGGGCTTAAAGATAAAATAAGCCCAAAATGCATATGTAACCTGTATCTTCAATAAAGGATGTTCCTGACCTAAAGGCTGTAAGATAGTCTACTGGAATTCTTGTTTTTTTTTCGGATTAAAGAGACATACGTTTCTGGAACAAATAAACAGCTACCATAACAGATATTTGAAAGATTCAATCTCTGAATGAGAAGTTTCACACCACTTCCAGAATTGTTGACCCTTTGTGTGATATTTATCTCCAAAGGTTAGTTTTTAACATGTATCAGTCTACTACCTATTCTACATGCTTCACATGTAGACATGTGCCTTGGTGCTCGCTATTGCATGCACATCAGCACCTGGGTGGGGCAGGCCCCTAAAACTATATAACAGAGGTGGGCAAATGGTTGATCGCGATCAACTGGTAGATCGCAAACAGTTCAGCAGTCGATCGCAGACATTTAAAATAATTTCAAATTTTTTAATTTAAAATATGTACTAAAAATTTAGCAGACAATGAAACAAATTTAAAATTAAACATGTATCAATACTACAACTGACGTGATTAATTCCCTGAATACACCTTGTCTTAATACTGCACTTACAATGAGATGCAACTAGCTGTCACTATTGATTTCCATAATTATATTATAATTATGAAAATCAATAGTGTGCAGAAAAATCCAAAAAAATATCCATTACTGAGATCAGTGGCAATGAGGATATTTGCATTTTTTGGTTCTACTTATCTATGTGAAGCAGCGTTTTCTCAAATGAAAAACATCAAATCGCAATTTAGGAGTTCTCTGACTGATGACCACTTAATGGCATCTATTCGATTGTGCATCAGTGATTACAAACCTAATTTTACAAGACTCATTGATGAAATGGAATGTCACACATCTACATCAAAAAATTAATACAAAATATTTATCAATAAAGTATATCTATATTCCACAAAATAGTAAACATAATATATGTATTTAATATATTATTATTAATAAAGACGTTAATTAAATTTTTATTTGTTTTTAATTTTAACCCATTTTTGGAAGTCGATCGCGCATAAATAAGAAAAATTAAAGTCGATCGTACCAGTAATCAGTTTGCCCACCCCTGCTATATAACATCAAGTACTCCACAAACAGTCAAGAGGACTACTCAAAGCTGGCATAGTTGTGTGGGCTAAATGGTTAAATGTGATAGTCTTCTAGAATCCTGTTAACCAAAAAGTACCTTACATTGTTATATTTCTCTTTATACTGTATAAATAAAATGTTTAAAATAAAATGTGTATTAATCAAAAAAGAAAGAAATTGCCACTATAAATAACAAGTCCTTTAGTTATGCAAGTAACAACTTGTACAGATTTTCTTTTTCAAAATTATTTATATGCAACATAGAGTTCACATGCCAGTAAGTATAGTGTAGGTTTATCTAAATTAAAAAACTTTGTTCTAAATAATTGTCATTTATTTTTTATAATTAATTTTAAAAATATTACAGAATTCTTGTAATTTAAAAATTATATAAATGTTTTATAATCAACAACTTTATAAACTCCAATAACCACCACCTTATAAGTTGCTGAGGGAATTTTTAATTAAGAAAACAAACGTTTTCGATCTATTCCATAGATCATCTTCAGGTTTAAACTGACGAACAAAAATAATTCCAAAGAATGGAACACAAAATATTTAAATTCAAAAAACCCGACAACGGAGCAACTAATTAAAATTAGAATTAAAGCGCAAAAAATACCCAAATGTAAATTAACAAACACATAACAATATTAAAGTTATTAGTACACGCTAAAAATCATTTAACAGATAATAAAATATTAAGGTTCTCCAAATACGAAACACATCGCAAATCATGAGCCATTTGTAAGTCTCTTAATTGCAAATTTCCAAGCTGACGGTAATCCCTCAGCGTCCCTGGCGTTAATGCATCTATTCTCGAGTCTACTCTTGTAAATTTCTATTTTTTCGCCGTCTTTGCTAAAGTTGGAGAATATATTTGTTTGACGATTTCCGCCTCTTCCCATCCAACGACGGATCCTTCAGCCTGGGCCATCTGGGCCAGAACAGTTGCGTTAGAACTTTTCCTTACATCATATTTATGCTCTTTGATTCTTACACCTAGGTTCCTTGTTGTAACCCCTATATACTCGTGTTTTAGTCCTAATTGCTGATTTTCATAAGGGATCCTATAGACCCCAGCTCTATCCTCTTTCTTAATCTTCCCTTTATCAGTTCTCAGAATTTTGTAGAGGTTTGGGGCTCGTTTGAAGATCAATGTTGATTTTTTAATGTCCGCTATCTCCTTCAAAAATCAACATTGATCTTCAAACGAGCCCCGAACCTCTACAAAATTCTGAGAACTGATAAAGGGAAGATTAAAAAAGAGGATAGAGCTGGGGTCTATAGGATCCCTTATGAAAATCAGCAATTAGGACTAAAACACGAGTATATAGGGGTTACAACAAGGAACCTAGGTGTAAGAATCAAAGAGCATAAATATGATGTAAGGAAAAGTTCTAACGCAACTGTTCTGGCCCAGATGGCCCAGGCTGAAGGATCCGTCGTTGGATGGGAAGAGGCGGAAATCGTCAAACAAATATATTCTCCAACTTTAGCAA
This sequence comes from Centruroides vittatus, assembly GCF_030686945.1. Classification (NCBI taxonomy): domain Eukaryota; kingdom Metazoa; phylum Arthropoda; class Arachnida; order Scorpiones; family Buthidae; genus Centruroides; species Centruroides vittatus. Next base: position 246,154 of record NW_027122577.1, read on the forward strand.
AGACGGCGAAAAAATAGAAATTTACAAGAGTAGACTCGAGAATAGATGCATTAACGCCAGGGACGCTGAGGGATTACCGTCAGCTTGGAAATTTGCAATTAAGAGACTTACAAATGGCTCATGATTTGCGATGTGTTTCGTATTTGGAGAACCTTAATATTTTATTATCTGTTAAATGATTTTTAGCGTGTACTAATAACTTTAATATTGTTATGTGTTTGTTAATTTACATTTGGGTATTTTTTGCGCTTTAATTCTAATTTTAATTAGTTGCTCCGTTGTCGGGTTTTTTGAATTTAAATATTTTGTGTTCCATTCTTTGGAATTATTTTTGTTCGTCAGTTTAAACCTGAAGATGATCTATGGAATAGATCGAAAACGTTTGTTTTCTTAATTAAAAATTCCCTCAGCAACTTATAAGGTGGTGGTTATTGGAGTTTATGTTTTTTGCTGAGTACGTTTATGTTCAATAACAACTTTATAATTCTAAATTTTATTATATTTATACTGTATATAAACAGGGTGTTTTGAAATTCTTGTTACAGACTTATAGAACAAATTCCTTAAGGAAAATTAAGATTAAAATGTTAAATGTTTAGTAACATTTCTCATCTTAGTTTTTCTTAAGAAAGCAGTCCTATAAGTTTATAACAAGAATTTTGAAACATCCTGTATGTATAAACTACTATACATATAAATTAATTGTAATTGTATATATATATAGATATATACAATTTATCGCATATAAGACGACCTCACATATAGGATGAGGTGTGACTTTAAAGATCCAAGATAAAGAAAATTAGATTTATTAATACAATTCTAATTTTATCTCGTTTAATCACAAGTAAAATATCAAATGAACATAAATGCACACATTGTCCTGCAACACTTACTGGCATTTTAAACTTTAAGGAAAACCTTTTTTTGCCAATTCTTAACAGTCGAATTCACTCACCGTCGATTACACTTATGAGTTTCAGTTTCTCCAAATTCTGATTTTTGAATAATCATCTGTTTTCACGTGGGAATGGATTAAAATTTATATCGAGCTCACGTGTGATTTTGGAATTTCAAGCTAAAATTCAATTCAAAAGCTTTGCTTTACCTATTGCTATTCATTTTTACTCCTGACAATACCCAAGAACAATTGAAATGACCCAGATAAAATAGTTTTGTTTTTAAATACAAAGAGGGTAAGCATCTGGTAAAAAATGTGAAACACGGTTCACAAAAATTATTTGCAAAAATGCAAAGAATCTTTTGCTAGTGTGTATAGGACAACCTAGGAATTTGAAGCTGTGATAAATGAATAAAAACCTTGTCTTATATGCGAGTAAATATGGTAATTACAATTAATTTATAGATACAGTATTTTAGTAATTATGAGCATATATTCAAATTTCAATGTTTTTTCTGTCAGTTCTATTTTTAACTTTTTCAATTATCTTAACAATCAACAATTAAAAGCATAACTGTTGTAAATCATATTTACATGCAATGAATCATTCACATAACTTTTTTTTATTTTGGTAAATATATTCTAAAAATTTTCATATTTAAGGGGTTTCTTTAGTTTTTTCATTTTTATTATCTGTTGTTATTAAATTTCCATTTTTATTTTATGTGTATTTGATTTCATTTTAATATTTTTATCTGGATTTTGCTGTTGTATATTATAAGGTTGATGTTACGCTGCACTGTCTGCATATATTTTGTAAATAAATAAAATATTATTAAAATTAAAAAAACTTAACTTTGTAGTGAATATCCATAGAACACATTTTTCTTTATAAGTTAAGTTATATTTAAATAATATGTATTATTATTATATGAGTTTAAATTTGAGAGTGGATTGTAATTCTAATCTATATACCCACTTTAATATAATGTAGGTACTGTACATAGATTATAATTTCTCTTGCAGAATTAATAGATTATGAAAGAGTGAATCAAATTGTATTTTATTTACATTAACAATTGCATTTTATGATTAACAATAAATAAAAGTTTTATGTTTGAAAATACCTCCAACTGATACATTCCACAAACAAACACATGTTGGTATGGAAAATGTGGACACCATTCAACAGAATCAGCAAAATATGGAGTATTTGTATTCCACAGAAGTAATACATTTGTATTTTCTTGCTTTAAAGTAGCCATTTTTTTAACTGAAAAATATAATGGTAATGAAATTCCTTATTTGTTTAGAAAGCAATTTACAATAAAAGAATTACTACTAAATTATTGTCAGATATCTAATATTTCATGAATTCTTTCTTAGTTCTTTTTAGTTTTCATCAATCATATAATTGAGTTATGATATTCTAGTATTCCAAGATAATTACATCAAAGAGGATCATAAGTTTTCTTCATTAATAAATTATTACTGTTTTGCTTTTAATATATAAGGGTTGCTCAAGTGGAAAGTGGACACACAGAACTTGCAATCATTGCAAATCTAAACAAAATCTCCATGTTTGTGTTGGAAAATTTCCAGCATCTCACAAATAGATTGATGCCCCTTGCATAGAATTCTGGTGGCTGCTGGCAAACAAATTCTTTGACCCTCTTTCACCTCATTGTCTAATATAAATTTTTGCCCTTGTAAAGCTTTCTTGAGAGATCCAAAAATGCAAAAGTTGTAGTGCATATGTAACTTGTCTGTCACTTCTGATTATGTCAACCACAGTGACAACTGATGCAGCAGAGATTATGGTATGTTTGACCTGGTCTTGGTTTATCATGAATTGATTTGTGGCCTTCTCTTTAACTCTTACACCAATTATTCACTGCTGTCCATTCCTAAACAATGTTCACCATGAATGTACAGTACTTTGATCATCCATAGTTGTTGGAATTTCTATTCCCTTCAGCCATTTAAAAACTGAACTAATGGCCATTGTTCAATTCTGGATGTTTCCATCATAACTAACTTAACATTATTCTGCCAATTACTGGAGACAAAATGTATTTTCACCAATACTTAATGCAGCAATGCTTTGCCTATGTTGAGCTTATCCACACATAAAGTAAGCTCAACATATCGCTACCCTGCATGATGAAATATGACATGTGTCCACTTTTAAATTGGGCAAGCCTTATATTTTATAATGAAATAAGACTGATTCGAAAAAATGATGTTGTACAGATTACTCCCAGTGAAATTTTGGAACTTTGAGTATATATCTGAACTGAGGGGACCAAGAAGAGTTCAACGATACACTTCTTTTGGACTGGAGACAAAAAATAACAAAGTTATCATATTTACGATTTCTTGCCTTTCACAGTGCATTCTACGCCATTTTAGGGTTTTCCATGGTAATGTATTTAAACCAACTGCACGTGGACTTGCAGACTTGAATATCAATTGAGCAGAAATAAAAGATTTTCTATTAGCCTAACTAGGGATAATCACCTGTCGAAGGGATAGGTTAGGTTTTTTTGGACAAGCCGCAAAAGCGGTGCGTAGTACTAGCCGACTGCAAGTGATAGTGAGCATGTCGGCAAAAGAGGGGTCAGGGCTTACGACCTCTCTTTCACCAACACGCTCATGGGTCAACATCTGCCTCTGTTGAAGGTGAGTGTACAATCTGTTTTCTTGGATTTTTACACTTTTACATGGGCAGTTTTCCTTAGTCTTTGCCGATATGTCTTTAGAATATATGGCTGGCTTGCTGGACTGCCTGTTAAATACATGAAAGGCTTAGCAGAGAGAGAAACACGATTCCCGATTGTGATGTAAGTTGTTAAAGTTTAATTGTCAATAAATATGATGAGATAATGAAATACTTTTTTAATAGGGACAATATATATATAAAGAATCAGAAAGTGAAAAACTCTAAAATGGCATAGAATGCATTGTGAAAGGCAAGAAATCGTAAATATTGATAACTTTGTTATTTTTTTCGTCTCCAGTCCAAAAGTAGGGTACCGTTGAACTCATCTCAGTCCCCTCAGTTCAGATATATACTCAAAGTCCTGAAATTTCACTGGGAGTAATCTATACAACATGCAAAAATATATATATTTTAAAGAATGAAATGATATACCTGGTAAATAATATAACTTGATACTTCCATATCAATATTTTTTATATATCATATACTATTAAAATTTTATTTACTAAATATCTGATTAAATATTTTAAAATATACATATTTTTTTAATCTATAAAATAGGCTAATTATTTAATTTTTATAAATTTTTATGTTTTCCACAGTAAATCCTATTACTATGTATAGCAGAGATTCCCAATGGGATTGATATAGACTCTTTGGAAATCAATGAAATTTTGAAAGGAACTGATGGAACTCAAGGGGTCAATTGCAGTTGCATGAAAAAATCAGATACTCATTGTATTTTTTTTTAAGAATTTCAAATAATTTTCAAATAGGAATAATAATAATCATGTAGGAAATTTTTTTAACTAATTTAAAAATTTACTTGATATATTATGCAAAATCTTGGAAAATAACATACAAATTTTGGGTGGGTTGATTGAAAAGAATATTTTCTATATGGGGGTTAGTGCAAGGAAAGCTTGAAAACCCTGATCTATATATGAGGGTTATTTGTTTTCAACCTCCACCGATTCAGAATAAAAAAAACAAAAATGAAGAACAAAACCACTTTATTTGTAAAAGGAATTCCTTCTTGATTCAGGCAGACATCATACCGTGACACCAGCTTTTGTATACCCATTCGGAAAACGTTGCTGCCAGGCCATTCAGCCAACCTTTAACACTGTCAGTCAGCAGTATACAGTGTGGACCTTGAAATTTCAGGAAAGTCCTCACTGAGCTCAGAAATCATGAACTGACGTCTTTCTCACACCAATTGATCCACTTTGTCCACCAAATTGTCGGTCATCACACACTTCCTCTCTTGATCGCCCTTATCATGAACATTGTCACATCCTAGTTTGAATTTCCTGCACCATTCACGCACGCATCCATAGCTCATGAAGTTCTCACCATACACATTACACATTCTTCAATGAATTTGACCTCCATTCAGCCCTTCGGCCTGTAGAAATCGAATTACCATTCGTACTTCACAGTTGGTAGGAGACTGGATTGGTGGCATCATGTTTACATATTTACTGTAGAGTAGCAAATGTCTAAAATAGCTTGGCACAACACTAAGTGGTGAGGGAATATACTACTCACTAGGTGTGCACCCTGTCCCTGTCTCACATGCTTCTAATTTTTTTTCATGCATTAGTGGAGGTTGAAAAAAATAAATAACCCTCATATCAAGGGTTTCCAAGTCACTTCTTATTTCTTTATACACAAGATGAAATATTTTCAACAAATTTTTTTAGAAAATAAATTATAATTATGAATTAACGATGAAACTGTAAGATTTATTTTCTCAACGGGAAAACGAGTTAACATCTGGCTCAATAAGTACTACAATAACTTCTCAGTTTTCGTGACAATTAATTTCTCCCGACACGCGTAAGTTACACATGAATTATATATATATATACCGTATACAATTTTATACATGGGCGAAACCATCTAGAAGCTCTCTTCCCACTCTTTGTTCACCTTCCAGCTTGATCGTCGATCACCTTTTCTCGCTGTTGACCTTGTTGTTCGTCCCGCTTGCTTCCGAGATAGTCCGTAAAAATCCCTTTCCGTCGGCCTTATCACCCTTTATACTCTCCTGCCTCCCCCCTGCTGTTTCATCGCCCCTTCTGGGTCTAATGGATTATGGAACATTCAGGAATGCAACAAACAAAGGGCATTGTCTGATATAGGAAAAACATGGCGAACGATCGTCACAAAATCATTACAATCAATTTTGTCTTCTAGCAGAATACATTGGAGGAAGAAATAACCATTCCAATATCCAATCATAATTAAATATTAATCTTTACTTTTTCATAATTTATTAATAACATCAATCATGTTGTAAAATAAAAAAATTGTTATTACATTAAAAATAATCTCAGGAAAAAACTAAACATAGAAAAATGTTAAGAGAATTTCATAACAGGATTAATAAACTGATAATTGTCAAACTGGCAATCAGATAATGAACACAAATCATACAGGTCTAGTTTAGAGTTGCATTATTTCAGTGGCATGCTGTCATTGGAAGCAGCGGAAGTGTCACTTCCCTTGTATTTTCTAAAATATAAATTTTCATATTTTAACGTACCTTGAATTAATTAAAATTAATATTTTATTATAACTGCATTATGTAACTTATTACAAATTTCTATACTACATGTGAAAAAAATGATAAGATTGCTATTGTATATTCGAATATCAGTGGCGGAATGAAAGCGCTGTATTGTCAAAACCGGGTCAGCTTCCAAGCAGCCGGATTATAGGCATTGGCACATGTGCTTTACAAAGCACCAACCTCACATGGTTTAGCTGGTGAAAGCTACACATGTGTAATGCTTCCAATGTTTCTCAGGACCGGTTCTGGGCTGTTAGCTGCCTGCCTACTAGATATTCGGCCGCCCTCACCCGATTATGTGAATCATGAGTAGACTAGATTTATAACTTAACCCAACCAATAGGAGTTTACTGGCATGTTTTTATGATAATTCTGTATAGTTGACAGGAGTTAAAAAAAATTGATTAAAATATTTGATATATTGATTCTGCTCTCCCATCTTATTTTACTTACGGATTTCAATGTTAAACCAGTGATATTACGATTTAGTATGTCCCATCTATAAGGGAATGCAGAAAAACGTGTACAATTCTTCTATAATGTTAAAAAATTAACTGTTACTATGGAAGCATCATTTACAACCAAATTTAATGAATGAGATGTACAATGATACAAAAAAAAAAAAGCTCTAGAATTTATTTTCCTTAAATTTACAATTTATGTACCTGTTGTCATAAAAATTTGTCTTTCCACTTTTTTCCCAAGACTACAGATATTCAAGTACAAAGTAACTGGTTTCAACTTATTTCTACTAAGTAGTAAATAATTAAGAGATTAGGGAATTGGGGACATAAATAAAACCCTGCTGGAAGGGCCGGAATTGATATAATCCTTGACAATCAAGGACACCTCACACTCGGTTAACGTTCCGAATAACAAAAACGTTGTGTATTAATGCGCAAAAAAAAAAAAGTGTTTCTCGTCTATTTTGCCGACCTGTAACCCTGCCACTTCAGACTTTGTCTGTTGGCGTCTCCCCACCTGTCTTTTGAACTTGTCAACGCCACTGCCCCGGAGCCACCTTTGATAGAAGATCAAAGAACCTAACCCAGGACATCCGAACAGCTGATTGTCCTAAAGCATACTATTTTGTACATAGTGTAAGTTTATTTTATGTTAAAATAAATGGTTTTTGTTAGATACTTGTCGTCTTTGTCTCCTCCACCACCACTCGCATACGAATGGACCCTACACCATCACTGACAAGCAATTAATTGATTGTCCCTGGAAGTCGGCTTCTTACAAAAACACAGCTTCCCTACTGTCAAATGTCACTGCACGCCACTGCATTATTTACATCACTCAAGAAAGACTTGAAATCTTTGCAACTTATCTTATTTTGAAGAGACTGAAATACAAAATTTAAATTTTATACTTTTCAAAATAAGTTCATTTTGGATTTTCTGTAAAGTTTAAAATAAATAAATAACGAATTTAAAAAATTTTTAAATACATTCAACGTTTATTTCGCCTAAACTTAATTAAAGCAAATATTCTTGAAAATATTGTTCAATTAACTCGTATTAATCGATTCTGTAGAACTACTCATGTTTTATTAGAATTCCAAACAATATTTCACGTAAAAAAATCATCGAATTTCAAAATAAAAATTTAAGAACCCAAGTATAAGATTTCAAAAAGAGATAGTATGTCACTTCTTGGATCGAATCAATAATCCATTATCTCACGGTAAAAGTTGTAAACGAAGTTTCAATAACAATGGAAGTGAGATAATGGACTTTACCTCCAACGCTTACATTTGTGCAATATTTTAATTTAAAAAAACATTTAATAGAAAAAATTATTTTCTTAAATTTTAGTATAAACTTAAAGCTATCTTAGTACTTTTAGACAGAATTCTTCTTCTTCTTTGTTTATGGTTTCATATGAAGATTGACAGAATTTTAACTTCCAAATATTAATTTAAACACATGTAGAAAGCTACCACGTGATTGCCGGAGTCCGCCGACATGTTGATATTGTTCAATTTAAATTTGAAATAAAAATTAAACAACTAGAAATAATTTTCCATACAAATTATTAACTGGAAATGTTCAGATTGAAATAATATATTCTTATATAATTAAAATCATTATTATTGAATAAATTCACTAGATAAGTAGTAATATATTATCATTGTTTAAAAGCACGTTTATAATATTTAATACCGTTGTTTTTATAATAATAATAATATAAATTAATTATAAAAAATACTAATATTCGCTTTTAATGAATATCACGTGACGAGTACTAACCAATCAATATTCACAGAATATCAATTTGTCATTGGAGTCAACTTCTAACTTGATTTCATTGAAAAGTTGTAAAATTTGAATAGTTTACGGTAATATTGTGTTAAAGGCGTTTTAAAAAGACAAAATGTCTGTAGCTGAAGTGGAACGCGGTCCTGTAAGTATTAATTTCATCAAAATTTATCTTTAGACCCCACCCAAGTCATATCCTTTCAGCAATTTTCAGTTTGTTTTTCTTTACTCCTCTGTGTAATTGCATTATAATAAAAATACTTCGATACGCCCAAATTGTAAATAAGAAATTAATTTATTCTGCTATTTAGCATTTAATTTTTGAATTTATCGTTTGCTTATATCTTATATCCTGTTACAGTAAACTGATAAGTGAGTTTATACATTGCAATACTTTGTACAACGTACAGTACAGTACGTTCGTTTAATTAATCATAGGCTAAATATGGTATACATTAAATAAAATTAATATTTAATCTTATTAAATACACCATAGGCCTGTATAAAGAATTTTTACAATACGGTGCACGATGGCTAATTCGGCATTGTTTTGATTATCAAATAGTACAAATTATTACGGGTATTTATTTCAAATACGGTGGGTGATCGGTTAAGATGATTATACTTAAAATTATATATTTTATTACAAAAGTTTACACTACTTATCTTTTGTGCTCATTTATACTGATCACCTTTTCCCTCCAATCTTAGAAATTTACTAAGAATTAGTTGCTAAGTTACCAATCTTGGTAAAAATAACCAGTTTTAGCTTGATTTTGTGACACATAAAATTACTAACTTTTACAATTGTAGATATCTACTCAATTGGTTTGTTGAATAGTGTGCCATTAACACATCCATTACTTATTTAGCTTTAACAATTTCTAAAATAAAATTTAAGATAACTTTCCTCCACATGAGTTCTTGTTTGTTTTTGTTTTATTCCAGAAGTTTGTTAATCTGACACACACTAATCCAGAATGTCCAATCTGTCATCCTGTGAAAAATAGCAAATGATTTGGAATTGTCCAATAATAATCTAGCATGTTAGTATTCTGTGAATTGGAATTTATTTGGATGTGTAGTGTACTAAAAATCCTAGGTGGAAATTGAGGTAAAGGTAGGGGTTCAGCCTTCATCTTCAGAAGTCAACCTTACCACCAAGAGCAATGTGATTAAAAAAAAAAAATTATTCATTTTATTACAGTAACTTGTTTGTTTTAGATCAAACACTTCCATTTGTTCAAAATGTACAGCAATTTCTGCAGTGTTCAGACTGTTTGTTGAAATTTTGCAAATTTCAACAAGCAATCTGAACACTACAGGAATTCATTCTAGCATTTTGATAATGTGGCTGCGCACTGTCTCATAGGTGCTAGATTAAAAAACTGCTCTATTATTGTTGTTTTACAAATGAAGGAGGAAGTTTTTAAATTGACATATAGTTAGAATAATGTATATATTTTTTTTCCAAGAAATTGAGAGTAAATAAATATATGTAAATGTATAACTGATCTAAAGTTTTAATTATTAATGGAATAACCTTAATTACAAGAAGGCAAAACAAACTTATAATAACTTACTTAAAGCCAAAAATAAAAACTACTTCCGGAATCTCGAATCCGCTTTAATGAAGAATAGCAAAGACAATAAATTAATTTGAATCACAATACAAAGATTTTGCTTTAATTCAAATCTAACTGAAAACCTTTCTATAATGATAGACTATGATACTTGGAAAAACTTGCCAGCGGTTTCCAAATATCCAACTAATTTCACCACCAATATCTAATACTAACTCTTATAACGAATATTTAGACTCTAAATTTACAGTTAATGAATTAGAAGATGTCATCAACAAAACTAAAAGCAACTCAACCTCAGGCAGTGATTACATTCTAACCAAATTCCTGAAAATGCTTCCACACCAAGCAAGAACAAAACTATTAAATTTATTTAACTCAATGTACAAAGCAACCTTATATCCAGATTCTTGGAACTTGATTATACTAACGATGATATATAAAAAAAGGCAATAATGATCTTTCTCCAAACAACTATAGACCTATAGCTCTATTATCAACTCTTAAGAAAATGTTTTACAACATGCAAAAACAAGTCATTATATTTTGCAACAACAGTAAAATGTCAGAAAAAGAATCTTAAGATATATCTAGATAACACACTTATACAAACAGTAAAAGTAGTAACCTTTCTGGGAGTCACTTTTGATTGGAATGCAACATTTAAAGAACATTTCTTCAGAATACTAGCCACCAAATTTCAACAATGGACAAAAGCAATGGATCTAGAAGCTAAATCTCAATATGCCTATATTAAAAATAAGGGAACAGAATCTGCAATTTTTCTATTATAAATGATAATACAGCTACATCTAACTAAAAAACACAGAAAAATATGTGGGTCATTTATCGATATCCAAAAAGCCTTTGACTCAGTCTACGTTCCTCTACTAGTTAATAGTTTGAAAGCCAGTGGTGCAGGAGATCATTTTTCTTCAACAATACTAAAACTCTTTCTAAATATAGTGCAAAAATTAAACAGGACAAAAATATATCTCCTTCATTAGACCTTTCACGTGATATTCTCCAAGGAGAACCTCTTTTGCCTTACTTGTTTAACTTCTATCTACTTGGAATAGACTAACTTTTTCGTAAATCTACGGATGGCATTGAAGTTAACAATAAAGTTTTTCATTGAATTCAATTTGCAGATGATCTGGTAATTTTAGCCCCTACTAAAATCTCTCTCCAAAGAAAAATCATCCAATTAAATTTATACTTTAAATCAATCTACTTAATGATAAACCCTGCAAAAACAAAAGTCATTATATTTTGCAACAACAGTAAAATGTCAGAAAAAGAATCTTAAGATATATCTAGATAACACACTTATACAAACAGTAAAAGTAGTAACCTTTCTGGGAGTCACTTTTGATTGGAATGCAACATTTAAAGAACATTTCTTCAGAATTAATAACAAAGCAAGGCTGGCTATCAATAACCTTTTGCTTTTATGTTCAACTCTGAAAACTTCAAACTTATATATTCATATGAAACTCTACAACTCAATAATCAACCCTATCATTTATTATGCAAGTCCAATCTGGGATATAGATTATCTATACAAACTTGAAAGTCTCCATGTCTACTTCCTTTGTAAACTACTACATTTAGAAAGGTCTGTTCCTGGTTATGCCACGAAACTAATAGTATCTGGTCTTTTCCTTTTTTCTTAAAACAAATAATAAAATTCTATTACCAATTTGAAATTTAAAAGCAATGATAACTTTTTTTACATCAGGAAATAATTAAACAAAGCAAAAATTCAGAAACCGGGCAGCTTTGGCAAAACTAGTTCCGCAGAATCTTGAATTTATTTGGAGTATCAGAGTTGTTATTTAAAGATAACCTTCTGGATTGGAAATGTGGCTATACACTCTTATTAGAATCTGCTATATCTCAATTTATAAACAAAGACCAAACTAACCTAAGTCAAAGCAACTATCACCCCTGGTATATAAATTTATTACAAATACCATCTTCTCAACCATACATGTCTAAATCAATAAATCTCAATGTGAAAAGATTAATAGCCCAATTACATCTCAACAAATATTCACTTTTCATTAGTAATACCTATATTAACTTTTCAAATACTCAATGTTTTTGGTGCAAATCTGAAGCTTTCTTGACGTACCATTTACTACAAAACTGTCAAGGCCTTACAAGCACATATGGCTCACATGACATTAAATGGATACTCCACTACAGTTCACCTCTCAAATTCAGAAAGAATTTAAACAATCTCAATAAAAAAAGATCTTTACAAACTATATAACTACTACATCAAGATTGTAAAAAAAATTAAAGACCTAAAGTAAGGAAACTCAACGTACCTGTACTCTACAAAAGTTAACTGTTTCTTCACTGTCACTATTGTTAAAATCATTCTCTTGTTTATGTTTATAACGGGTTTATTTATAGAATCTATTGTAAAATAACTGTACAGGTTTGATAGTTTGGAAGTAATTTCAATATTTTTGTAATGACTATTGTTAATCATTATCTAACATATGTACTACCCTCTGCAACAGGGAAACTTTTCCCTTCTGTGAATAAAGATTGAATTGATTGATTGATTATTAATGGAATAATGTACTGTATTTTAAATAAGCAATATACTATCAAATGTAAAAACTTTGAAAGATATCATTTTATGTTGTCTTATTATATAAATTATTTTTCCTTTATTAAATTAAAAAAGCATTCTCTATTAAACTTACCAAAACTTCACAGATTAATTCTCTTATGACTTAAATTTCTGGGCTGCAATTTAAATATTGCAGACCTCTAGATTCCCATTATCTGATTGTTCATCCAAGTTTCCTTAATTTCAAGAATTGAGTTAGATAGATGTCAATAAAGAGTAGATATGAAAAGCTTAAGGACTGAATGTCCCAATTACCTTTTTTGATATATACAAACTACTGTTTTGGACCAGAAGTTGCATGATTTTTTTTAAAAATTAAAATATAAAAAATCGCAGCCCTATAGTGTGTCAATGTCACAATAAGCAATTGCTCATATTGCTTAGTTTATTCCACATTAATCAAATAATGTTTCATAGGAGTTATTAAAATTTCTAATGTAATTTTTTTTTAATATTTAAATAAGTATTCAACTATGAATTTGAAATATTAGTAATGAATATGCATTATTTCTTTATATTTTTTGATCACTTTAAATTTCAGTTTCAACATATTTAATAAATTTGTTATTAGAATGATCACATTTAATAAATGTGTATGCTAGCTTAAAAATTTTGAGTCACAGTAACTTGATAAGTTTGTAAATGTGAGTCAACCAGGAGTTACATGAGTCCGTTTCGAAAAATGTATTTATTGTATACTTTGTACAACATTACAAATTGAAATATATTGCAGATATTTCAAGTGTTAAGAAATACAGTACTGGTACAGTACATACATATAAATAAAACTAAGGGTGGCCAGATTTTTTTTCATTGTTTCATGTCTTCTTTTACATCTATTTCACACTAAATTTTGGAAAATTTTTGGCTAAATTCTCATATTTTTGTGTTTAATTTTGCAATTTTAGTCCTTTTTTTTCTGGAAAAGTGAAAATTTGCCCAGAATTTGTCTGGGCATAAAAGAAAATTATATATGCCTAAGCTTGCAAAGCCAATCTGGTAAGCCTATACTTGTTCAAGTTGTGCACATCTTAACCTTAGAATATGCAATTACCAACAACCAGCATGAATTAGATTTAATTAAACAAAAAACAAATTTTTTCCTCTGTTTTTTAACGGTCATCATCAGGTTTAGAACTAATAGAATGCATGTTTTAAAAGAACAAAAATTTAAAAGTTTTGAATGTTGTGAAACCTTAATCTTTACCTAATGGAGGGCAATGCAGCTTTGGTTAGGTTGTTGGCCACTATGTCATACAGTATTGGCATTCTTGATCCTGTACTCTCACATATCAGACACAGCATACCGATTGTTTCAAAATCAAATTTCAGTGAGTCACAAACTGATTTGCCAGTGAAAATGTTGAGTCAAATTTATGGAAATATTAAATTTAATGCATAAAAATAGAAGTAAACAAAAGCTCTGGTAATAGTTCTGATCATAAATTTTCCCAAATATTATTGTTAAAAACTATATATCATCACTTTGTAAAGGAGTTGATTATATGTATTTGCTCGAAAAGACATTAATTTCCATTAAGTCAAACCATATTTGGTTTTGAAGAAGTCTCATGCAGTTGTTTTCTTACTACTAAAAATCATTCAAACATTTTTTGTATCAAAAAAAAAAATAAAAAATACTGTATAGAAATGGAACATAAAAATGCTGAAATGCATATACATATTTTTATTTTCTTCAAATTCTTTTATATCTCTAAGGCTCAATAAATAAATAAATATATATTTATTTATTGGGCCTTGTAAATTATGTGTAAATTGGACTTGTGCAGCACTGAATATTTTTTCCAGTATTGTTTTAAACAGATTTTTTTTACACGGAAAATTGCTGCATTCCTAAGAATTGTTTTGTTTAGACAGGTTTTCATTTTATTAAGGTCAGGTTTTACATATACTGTATATTTTCTCATTAAAATAAACATAAAGCAAATTAATCCATTCCCAGACTAATTTCAATAAACCCAAAGCAAATACACATAATTTAAAGTAAAAATAACATAATTAAATGCCCTGATAATAAATTAAAACATAAAAGCAATAAATAAAATACATAAATACAGTCAAACCTGTTTTTATGCGCTCTTTTTATGTGCATACACCTTGACTTCAGCATCTTAACATAGATTGGTGATCAAAATGCAACAGATACTGTTGTGTGATGTATAAAGGCATAATAAAGCCAGACAATTGCCAGATTAAATCAGGTTACTATTGCTAATAATAATTAAATAATTTGGCACTAGAGATGGGCATTGTGTGTCAATTTTTTAACATCCCAAACCCAATATTTATAATAAAGCCAAATGGTTTCCAGATTAAACGGGATGTTTATATATGTATATAAATAAAACTACAAGCCAACCAATGCCATATGTCATTGGGCTAGATAATGGCTATAACACTAATAAATTATAAAACAACTTGGTACTAGAGGGAGGTGTTAGGCACCATCTCATAATAAATTTAATAATTATAATTTAGAACCACTGGAAGAAAACATCAGCCTGGAGTGGGACTCGAACCCACAACACCTGCTTGTTATACAGTTGCATTGCTAATTACTCTATCCAGACCTCCAGTTCAATCTCATCTTCCAGTATATATAACATTATGTTATAACCATTGTTGGTTATTATGGGGTTGTGGGTTTGAGTCCTGCTCTGGGCTGATTTTTTTTTCTTCTTCCAGTTCTAAATTATTTAATTAAAAAATTATAATTATTGGCAAAAATTATAATTATTATGAGATGGCACCTAATGCCTCCCTGTAATACCTAATTGTTTCATAATTTATTGGTGTCAGAGCCATTATATAGCCCAATGACATACGGCATTGATTGGCTTGTAGTTTTATGTATTGGGTTTTAGTGATGATGTTTAAGTATATAAATATAGTTGCAACCTATAATCACCCATTATGACACTCAGCCAGCTATCATTTTACTCCAACATGGTGTTATATTTATATAATAATGATTATATAAATATAACACCATGTTGGAGTAAAATGATAGCTGACTGAGTGTCATAATGGTGATCATATGCGCAGACAAAGAGTTGTTCCCAGTAAGCACCATAATTAAGTGAGGATGGTTCTATCTAGATTAAATATTAGGGTTTGGGTCCCTCGTGTCTCTGGACGTCTCATGTCTCGAAGTCCCGGGACTTTTTCTAAATTTAATTGTCTTGGGTCCCAGGACTTTCGGGTCAAGACTCGAGACACGCTTGTCGAAATTGTATTGATAATAATTTTATTTTTAAAAGGTCATAATAAAGTTTATTAGCTTTCCACACACTGTCATTGAGAGCACCATCTGTTAGCTTAACGAGTAATTACTTGATACTTTTACGTAACTTACTGAATGAGTACACAATAAATACGTTTGCCGCCATATTGTTATTTTATGACATTCGTTTATGAGATCGTGACATTTGTGACTATCTGTGTCAGCACTATCAGCTCAGTTAGTCAGTTGTCAATTTCACTTTACGAGGTGAAGTGCTTTGCACGGTTGTGTTGCGTCAGTCGCAAAATACGGAATTTTTTACTTCGAATTTGAATAAAACTGCACTTATTGCTTTTGTGGAAGATCTGTATTGCAGACTTTTTGAAAATATCCCTTCCCTCATATCCAAACGCCAGTTTTGGAAATAATGGACGCCGAACCCAATACCAGCAGCTCCACAGTACACAATGAACCTTATGAGTCATTTCAAAGTCAAATGGAACAGGCAATCAAAAAATCGAAGAAAATGTACCCGAAATTCTTGCAAAAAAATCAAGAGCAACATTAAAAAAGGAGTTTCAGTTATTTGAAGCAATCAGAAATCGTACTGAAAGTTTGGAACTAATTTATAAAGCTTTAAAAACAATAAGACCGACATCTGTTGAAAACGAGTGTTCTCCTTGTCTGGAAGCATTATGATGATACAAAAATCAGAAACAGATTGTCAGACAAAGCTGTAAATGGTCTGATTTTTTTAAAATGCCTATTTTATTAAATCAGAAAAGTCTAATTGATAGTTTATTATATTATTTATATGACTAATGAATAGAGACTAGGTGATGATTATTAATGATTAGTATGATTACTAAGTTGGTTTTATAATTATAAGATTTTGCTGTCAAAAAATGAATCTATGATTATAAGAATTAAACATACGAATTGTTTAGACTTTAACGTTATAGATGTTGGGATTTGCTTTTATGTTCAATAAATGTTGATTTTTTACTAAAATTGCTTTTTTATTCTGAGAAGTCTCGAAGTCCCGGGATTTTGATCGTGGGTTGTCTCGTGTCCCAGGATTTTGAGAATGTCGAGACTTCCCAAACCCTATTAAATATGTCTAGAAGTGAGGGATCAGATGTAGGTCCTGATAGCTTAACTAACAACACATTCACATGGTAAGTGACAGTTGCTGGTTTGAGTACCACTCCAGGCCAAATTTTTTCTTTCAGAATTTTCCAAATTATTTAATATTAATTTGTTAAATTTAATAATAAATGGTGCATAATGCCTACCTCTGGTACCAAATTATTTAATTATTAATAGTAGTGGTAAAGTAGCCTGACTTAATCCAGCAGTCATTTAGCTTTGTTATGAATATCGGGCTTTGGGATGTTTATGTATGTATGTATAGAGGTCTAAAGTAGTAATATAAATTACATTTTAATTTTTTTTTAAATTGGTAAAAATGTAAGCCATATTCAAATTTTAAAAATTTTATGATCAGATGAATAGTATATTCTGATAAGTTATTCATTTTAAACTAACCATTTATATTAGAATTCTAAATTCTCTATATTTTTCTCTTAATCAATTTTAATATCAACTGTTAAATATACTTAAGAGATCTATTACCTGTCATGTAATATATTTATCATAGTATATTAACAATTTTAAAAAGACAAATTGAGAAGCTCTACTTTTATGTATAATATCTGCATATAAATTAATAATTATTTTGAATAATTTTTTTTTCAACAGAGTCCCCTTACAAAAAATATTCATGATAGACTCAATGAAAATGTGAGAGTTTTAAAATTGCAAGGTCATGTAGGATTTGATAGTCTTCCAGATCAGCTTGTTAACAAATGTGTTCATCAAGGCTTCACATATAATATATTATGCATTGGTAACTAAAATTTACTTTTTATTTCTTTATTAAATTACAAATTTTTAAAAATTATAATAAATCTTGCATCTTTATTTTATTAATTAATAAATTTACAAATTAATTTATTTTAGGAGAAACTGGTCTTGGTAAATCTACACTGATGGATACACTCTTTAACACTTCATTTGAGACACCTGAATGTCCACATAATTTGCCTGGAGTAAAATTGAAAACTAAGACATATGGTAAAATATTAAATTGTTATGATATTTATTAGGATATCTTATCTGTAATAAATGCAGTTTTTGCAGGTGAAATAAGCTATATTTCATGTAAATATATATTTTACATTCAAACAAACAGCTTCTTGATTCTTATATTAATATTCTCAGTACCAGTAAAATTTTGAAAGATTGTTTTCCTTTACATAGTTGTGTTGTTTTGATTAGTTTAAATAAAGAAAACAAAAATTTAATTATAATTATTTTGTTATAATCATTTCATTAAAGATTTGATCCATTTTTTTAAAAAACATTTGAAAGCATTTTGTAAAGCAATATGTTTTTATGATTATTAAAGCTAAATGATTGCCAAATTATATCTGACTATATTACTACTACTACTATTATTAATTAAATGCATATAGTAATAGTAATATAGTCAGATATAATTTGGCAATCATTTGGTTTTAATAATCATAAAAACATATTTCTTTACAGATGCTTTCAGATGGATCAAATCTTTAATGAAATAATTAAAATAAATTTTTAAAAATTAGTCATTAAATTTTAAGTTTTAAAAATCATCTGAAGCTGTCAGTAAAAACAGTAAGCATCTGCATTAATTGTCAAAAAGTAAAGTGTGATCATGATTTATTGAGTCTAATTTTGAATTATTTTAAAATAATATGATCTCTTAATACAAAGGAACAGTAAATAAGTCTTATTACACATGTTGAAATTAACTCACTATGTAAATTTGTTTAAGATGTAAAATATATACATGAAGCTATTCTCTTGTAATGTAAAAAATCAGTAAATGGTACTTATAAAGTAAAAATTTAAATAATATACAAGTAACTTTCAGTTGACTTCTTATTTTTATTAAGTTATTTTTATATTAATTTGCATAATAATATGTGTTACATAACACAAACGTATGCACACAGAAATATAAAGCTCATTTTTTGTGACAAAAATCCTGGCTTTTCTGAAATTCTTGTTTTTTGTGATAAGGTCATGTAGTTTCATTTGTTGCTATTTTTTCTTTCCTTAAGCAAAATGTCAGTAGCTGGAGATCGCATCCAAAACACCTCGTTTTGCTTTTGCATTCCTTTCAAAATCTGGATCATTCACTACAATTTAATCAACAATTTTGGTTATCATTACCAAACTTTTACTAAGGAAATCTGTAGCAAATTCTTTGGGTTCTTCATTTTCAGAATCTCTATTTTCCAGTTTTACATGAATTCCTTGTTCTGCCAGTTTTTGAAGGTTGTTGGTAAGGCTCTCACCTGTAACCTGCAATAACTCCTCAAAATCCTGCTCGTTTACATCTCCTAGTCCTGCTGTATTGATTAAGTTGACTTTGGTTAACCTAACAATACAGTGATAGGCTCTTCTTGTTGAGAAATCTTGGATACCTTCAGCCATAACCTCTTCCACATGCATTTAACAGTTAATTCTTGCCAAGCGAAGTGGATATCTCCTATGGCATCCATGATGATATATTTTTTCCAAAATTACACAAAACAAACATAGATTTAAGGGAAGTACAGCACTATGATAAATTGCCACCTTTTGCTGATTGGTTCACGTTTGGGAATAATTGTATTATATATGAATCAATGAAATGCTGCATTAATTTGAATCAGCATAAATTTTGAGCGTTTTCTTTTAGGCTTTGAGCAGACTGAGTTAATTGAATCAGCGTTAAGCGGGGTCTTACTGTATTCTTATTTATGCATGCTTTCCCAAATTGAACTCTAAATAAGGCACATGCACACATGAACTCAGCATTTCACTAATTTTTATATACCATAATGGTTAATTAGTTTCAATATTCTCATTGTTGATGCTTCTGATTTAAAGAATGATATCTCTCTTTGTTTAATTTCAAAGAGAGAAAAACAAATTTAAATACGAATATTTAAAAAATCAGAAAAACTACAGGCATATGAGTGTATAATATTCCAATTGCATGCATTCTCATTGTTTCTCAAACTTTCTATTCTTGTGTCTGAAAAAAGTTAATTCAATAATTATTATTATTAATTTATCTATTTTAAAACACTGTCTTGTTTAAAAAATTTAATTTAAATGAACTTACATTTTTTTAAATTTAAACTTAAATGGTGGTAAATATTATGAGAAGCATTTTTTTAAATTTCATAATATAATATATGATTTTTTTTTTCTTCTGAGAACTCATGCCTTTACTAAAACATTTGTGGACCAGAGATTGAGAAACGCTAAGAAAATTTTTATGGTGTTCAACACTAACAATAAGGAAAGATATGCAAAATGATAATATAAATTCATATTATTTTGGTATTAATCTTTCTGTAATATACAGTCAAGCCTGTTTTTATGCGGTTTTTTTTGTGTGATTTTTTTTTTTTTTTTGTGCGGTATAGTTGGCGACTAGTCTCGAGCGATTTGTCATGTCTCACGTTGACTTATTATAGCATAAATGAACTTATTATAGTAATATTATTGTATGAATATGCGAAAAATGAAATAATTTATTTTTTAAGTCAACAAAACACCACCTGGACAAAAATATGTAAAACAGACGATAGACGAGAAGATGCAGTCAAGTGCTGACATCTGTTGTCAATAAATTCTATTTCGTACGGTTTTGAGTTATTTTCTATGTGAGACTTTTTTTATGCGGTCCCTATTGACCACATAAAAAAAATTTTTTTAATTGTGTTGCGAAAACTATATTTTATAGCCACTTGTAAAGTTTCGTGCAATTTTTTTTTTTTTTTTTTTAATGCGGTCCCTATCCACCGCATAAAAACAGGTTTGACTGTATACCAAAAGAAGTGATAAGAAATAAGATTATCAAATTAATAATAATAACAATAATTTTTGATTTATATGATAGTTTGAGGAAAGATTAAATTTTATTCTGCTAAAAATACATGATTAAATTAAAATATTTTATTCTAAATTATTTAGATCTCCAGGAGTCTAATGTTAGCCTGAAATTAACTGTGATTGACACTGTTGGATATGGAGATCAAATCAACAAAGAAGATAGGTATGTATTCATTTAGCAATACAGTAGTGTTGTTTATCCGAATCAATCGGGGACTGGGGTTGTTCGGATAACTGATTTTTTTGGATAACCAATTAGGTATGAAAAAATATATTAACCTATTCGATGTTGAAATTTTTCTCCGTTGCATGTCGCTTCGTGTTGAATTTTCATCGATTTTAAGCCTAACGAAAATTTTTATAATAATAATCAAGGCTATCGTATCATTAAAAATTATTTCTTTATTTTGTACAAACAAAATAAATATATTGAAAAATATAAAAACAAAAAAATTATACTTTAGAAGTTAATCTAGTATCAAAAACGTTTGATTCAGCACGACATTTTGGTTGACCGGCTTTTGGATAAACGACGCTCTACTGTATATTTAAAATTTGAATTACAGTGTTTTCAGTTATTAATTAAATTAAATTTATTTGTACATTTAGTGCTTAATATAGAATAGTTATATTACTAGTGGAAAATTTAGATTGATGAGTGTTATTCAGGACTTTGTATTAATTGTGAGATATTTTTTTCTTCTATTATAAGTATTCTCGAAAATTATTTTATGAATAGTTTACTTACACAGTTTCCACTCATAAAATTTTAACATAGTTTATAACAACTTAATCATTTCAACCATAAAATAAGTATTAAAACGAGATGATTTTTTGTAAAAAATGTGTATGAGAACTTGCAAAGATTATAGATCATTTTATTTTTGTTGTTAACATTGAGTAATTTGTAACAACATAAATATTGTTTTGGTTCATTGAATTCATAAAATTCAAATGTCAAAAATTAAGTAACTTACAATATATTGTAAATGAGTATAAATTAGTGTTTTTTAAACCAGTAAATACACCCAAAAGTTGCACATTCAAATAGAATTGTCCAATTAATGCAAAACTCAGTTTACAGCTGTGTCTTAGATAGGTATGTAAATGATTACAGTTGTAGTCTGATTACATGCCTGGTAATGCTACTAGAGTGCCTTAAAATTGTTATTCTAATATCCTATAAGAAGGTTCATAGATGCTTACTATATTCAGAATTTTTAATGTACAGTACTTGCTGTATGGAGGTCTTTGAACATCAAATGTGTTTATGTAACATTATGCACCACTAATGGAGTTGATCATTAGGTTGAGGGAAGCAGGATGACATTTGCTGAATTTTCTGTTATCTGAGCCATTGTGAGTTGATGTCTGGAGATAATGTCAGGGCATTCACATATATATGTCAGGCAGGTCTGGGCACCCAGACAGACCATCAAAAGACATGATCATCAAATTGTGAGACAAGCACAAACAACTACAGTGACTCAGTCCACTATTCAGAGACAGGTGGAAACTTTGCTACAGAACCCTCTCTTTCCATACCATTGGCATATAACTAACAGAGGTAAGTTTGCATGCACAACAACCACTATGCATCTTGCCATTAGCATCCCAACATCATTGGTTTGATTTGCAATGGTATTATGACAAATGCATGGACTGCTGTGAATTAGTAGCATATTGTCTTTAGTAATGAATGCTGATTCATGTTAGGTTGAGGAGGATATTAGTGAGTGCTTCAGTCTTGCCTTTATTATTGAGTGGTATACTGCTTGCACTGCTGGTGTGCTGATTTGGGGAGCCATTCTGTATAACATAAATTAGTGGTGGTGCAAAAGTACTTTTTTTTTTAACTCTTTCTGCCTTGTGGGCACTAAGAGGGTCTCTGATAGCAAGCCCATTAAGGGGCGGCCGGGTGGTGAGGGACGGGGACCAACATATCTGGATGCACCACCCCCTGAAAAATTCCTAGGGTTTTTTCGGCCCGTCCGGATTCAATCCCAGGTCCCCAGGGCAGCAGACTGCTAACCTTGACTGCTCGGCCATCCGGCCACTAAGGTGCAAAGGTACTGTACATTTTAGGAAATTATGCACTCTCATTCATAGCTTTTTATGGCAGGGATACAAACAGCCATTTTCCAGCAAGATATTACTTAGCCACACACAGATAAGGTTTTCCTGGAATGTTTTTATCATGTTTGTTTACACTTCTTTGTCTTGTCGAGTCTGAATTTTATAAAATGAATTCTATAAATGTTATGCAAAAATTCATTGTTTGTATTTGGTTACTGTCGTACTAAAAAAATGGAAGCTGTAAATCAATAACAACTCTGAAAAGCTAGATGAAGAATTGAATATCTAGAGTATTTTTCTATCTTATAGTTGACAATTAAATCTAAATATATTATTAAAAAAAAAACAAAAAGCAAGGCTGGCTGGAAAATCTAGAAAAGTTGAGGAAATTGATAAGGCTTGAAAAGTCAGGGAAAGGTTGGAAATTTATCATAAAAACTGGAAAATCTGTTTTTCTAAGGCATAATGAAACTTTTGTGGTTTAAAATAACTTGTATATTTGTCTAGTTAATTTCTCTCAATTGCTTGACAGCAGTCAGGGCTATTGTAGGCATAAATCTTAGTCATAAGACTTATCTTAACAGACTTGTTAGAATAGTATTAAATAGACCAAGCCTGTCAATCTATAGTGGGATGTGATTATCTTTCAAAGTGAAAAGTATCAATGACCTACCATCACATTTCTATTCTTTATATAAAATTTATTAACCTACTCTTATAAAATTATGCTGAAAAACATAGTCACTTGTACTTTTATTTACTGCACAGTAAATAAGATTTTAGGTTTTTTTTTTTGTAAAAATGCTAATATAGCATTTCTCTACCTGTGGTCTGCAATAATTGGACAAGTGGTCAGCAGGCAGACTGAAATTAATAAAGATTAAAACTTTGTTCAATGATGATTCACTCTTAATAGAGTATTTCCAATTTAATTAATTATGTTTCCATTTGTGTTCAAATATGCTTTTAGATTTACTATTTTATAAATGGCACAGTATGTCCCAAATGTTGGTGATATCCATATAAGTTTAAAAAATGTTAACTTAGTGGTCTGTGCAATTTTTTCAGACATTTTATTGGTCTTTGGGCTTAAAAATGTTGAAATGTTGCACTTATGGCATAAATAGCATTTATCAGCTATGTGAGAACTGGGATTGTTTAATTAATTTAGCAGAGAGAATACATTAATTTTTTATATAAGTTGTTTATATGAAAGGAAGTTTTATTCATCATTTTTGGAGAAAAAAGAAACGAACTTCCTTTCTTACATGGCCTTATCTCTTACGAACGGTCATATGTCAGTTTACCCTATCTGCACTCGTTACACATCTCGTGTGTCCCTTGGATGCTATTGGGCAGATAGCCCATTAAAAAGGGAGATTTTCACGCTATTTGGGGCATTCCACAATGAAAGGAATTTGCCATATAGATGCTGGCAGTTCAACAGAATCTGAACATGCCATAGTCGGCCACAATATCTCCTCGACATAATATTTTATTTTGTGTGCCACAATTCATTGAAGATCCTCTATCATCCTCCTTGCCGTGTATTCACCAAGAACTGTCCCACCATTTCGATGTCTTAAAAGAGAGAAGAGTCAACGTACGTTTCACAAGTGGAGGTAGTATATATTTGATATATTTGTAAACTCTCTCTCTCTCTTAAGAAGCAGATAGGTTTTGTTGTTCTCGCGATTAAGGTAGTAATTATCATCCTCTTGATATCATTGTATTTTTATTTGTTGTTTTATCAAATCTTGTTTTGCTAAAAAAATATGGTCTCGTCTTGGAACTCTACTCTAAGTCAAAACTTATCATGTGCCCGTGATTCTCCCCACTCACTATCGTCAAATAACCCTCCTATTCCTTTTTAAGATATATAATGTAAACGTGTGATAGGGTGCAAATCCCTATCTGGTGTTGGGAATCCTGACAGAAGACAATCTCAGGATTGCCTTGTCTCCACATTTTTCGGTTAACCTTTTTGATCATTTAACGCCATCCTATGACCTTTTGGATGGATCCTACAGATCCGCAGCCGAGTAAATGGTATAAAGAGTGATAACTAACTCAATACCCCTGGTTCTCCTCACAGCTACATAACAAAGCAGAATTTTATTTCTATTTATTGTACAAATCATAAGCATAAGTTTTGCTTCTCTTTGGCATACTTATTTTGCATGCTACTGAAATTGTTTTAGCACAACAAAGCAATTTCTAAAATATAATCTCAAAATGATTTCAAAGTATTTTTTATTTATTTTGTTTTGTTTCTCAGTATCTACACATGGTATTTTCATTGTGTCCTAGTCAGAAACAAATATATCTTAAATGTTACTTCATACAGTACAATGCTAACAACCCATAGCAACAGTTAAACGATTTTAAGGTGGAAAATATGGAACTTATATTTGCATGTAATTTACAAATTGTTTTCACTTTCAACAGACCATATTATCTGTAATCAACCAAACACTGCAGCAATCAACTTGTTGATTGTGCTTGATGTAGTATTATGTAAAACTTATGAATAGTATGTGTATGTGTATTTTAATTGGTTACTTTAATCAAATTATTGCATAGTGTCATATGAGAATAATATAGAGATGCTATTTTGGAGACTTTACATCTGCATCTTAAGCTCTCTATCTCTACTTTCCCTTGGAAGAGTGTTCCTGAGTTAATGGAAAAAGCTAAAGGAAGGAGGGAAGAGATTCATGACCACAGGCTCTGGTCTGCTGTGTGAAATCTACTTGCAAAATTCAGTTCTTGATATCTGATGGGATATCACAAATAGGCAAAAATGTATAATTGGCAATATGTTCTCTCATTATGGATGTAGCCAGTTGAAAGCATATGGACCTTAGTAAATCTTTAGTGAGTAATTATTTATTGTGATATTGTCACAATGCTGGGCTGCAATTTTTGATTGTATTTTTAATTAATCTATTTAAAGTATATTCTCTCCACCTCAAATTAGTAGTGACTCGCTCACGTACATCATACTTTTCCTTTTAACAATAGTTGTGCCAGTCATCTAACACCTTTCAGGAGAAAATTTTTGATTTGAAATCACATGAATTCTGGTTTGCATTGGAAGTTCTTATATAGTTAATCAGGACCTCATGCCCTAAGGTTTCCAGATCTAATTTTGTGTTTCATCTATCTAACCCTGTTCTCAAGATTAAGGAAAAACAAGAGGGACAGGTGACAGGAATTTATAGGTCTACAATTTTTCAAATTGTAGCCCAATAATAGAGACTAATAAATTACACATTCTCTGAGGAAGAAGAATGAGTGCATGCAGTTTTGTACCATGTAATTAGCACGAACAAATGATTGCTTGAATTCAAAAATATATTTTTATGAGTTTTTTGGTTGTCATTAGTACAGGATCATTGTAAATTGAGGACTGAGTGTAATTTACTTTATTTTATAAGCATTTATCTTGCTAATCATGATTTTGGTAAATTTTGAAATTTTAGAGCACATCTGGAATTTTTGTTTCATAATCTGGAAAACCTGAAAATCGTGGAAATGTAAAATTTAGTTTTGCCAGACACCATGAATTCAGGAACTGAAAATGAATAAGTGACTATTTAAATGTATTAAATAAGAAAAACTTCAGAACCGAAGTGAATCAAATTTTGTTCATTTCATTAAGCATTTCTGTAATCCAAGTATTTCACTAGGTTTTTGTTACATTTAATCCATTTTGGTAGTTATCTTAAAATTATTGATTTCAGGAATAAAAATTTGTTTAGTTAAGAATTAGATAGATATTTAAAATTTTCTTCCACGTATGAATAATTGTATAAATTTAAATTTTTGCAGTTTTAAACCAATTGTGGACTACATTGACACACAATTTGAAGCATATCTTCAAGAAGAACTAAAAATAAAGAGAAGCCTCGATTCCTATCATGATACTCGTATTCATGCTTGCCTATATTTCATTTCACCTACTGGCCATGGGTAAGTATTCTTCTGTAATTAATATTTTAACACCCTTCTCATATAAAAAATGAAAATTGTGTGATTAAAGTTGAAAGAATTCTGAATAATAATTTTATTACAATTTTCATGAATTTAATATAAAAGATAAAATTTAATTATTTTTATTAGTGAATCAATTTTTATACTAGATTGAATTGTAAAATCATATTAATTTATATACATATACAGTCTTATCAAATTTATTACTTTTCTAGCTCTGTTAAATACAAACAAATTTCTGTTTTGTGTGTGTGTGTGTGTGTGTGTCAATCATGATTTTGTTCATGCTTTTTGAAGCTTAATAACTCCTGCACTTTTTGTCAAAAATTTTTGAAATTTCATAGATTTGTATAATGGGGGATTGATGCTATTAAATTTTGGTAGTTATAGGTCAACAAGGTGGGAAAGTAAAGGGGATTGTATGTCATATCTCGAGTACGGTTGTATTTAATGATGATTTTACTTGTTATTAGCATTTATAATCATCAATATATATTATAAAAGTAAGTGTATAATGTGCGTGCCGCTAAAACTCAAAAACGAGTCCCAGTACGATCAAGGGAGTTATATGGTGTGGTAGCCCTCTATCCTCCATCCATGAAGAAGGTTCCCATTTTTACCTGAAGGGCGTGCTGTTGAAGATATAAGGGCTGGAAGTTTCGCTCTCTAGAAATTTCTAGAACAGTCCAGAACATTCGAGAGCATTCCACAGCATTCCAGAATGTTCCAGGTGTTCTGGAACATTTGGGAACATCTCAGATCACTGTGGACCATTCGAAGCCTTTTTTGTATGGGTGGGACTACCCATTGGTGAAAGTATATAAAGCAAGATCTGTCGTGGGTTTGAATGTCAGTTTCTTATCAGTGATGAAGGGAAGAACCGAAAAAGAAGTGAAAATTCCAAAGTAGTGCAGTGAGTGAATAAAAACAAACAGTGAAGTATGGGTAGTCAAGGTGATACAGTGACTGAATATAATCCAGTATAAATGCCATGCGTTAAATTGGTGGGAAGCCGGTCTCTACATCTGGGTTAATATTTCAGCCGTTGTAAGAA
This sequence comes from Centruroides vittatus, assembly GCF_030686945.1. Lineage (NCBI taxonomy): Eukaryota > Metazoa > Arthropoda > Arachnida > Scorpiones > Buthidae > Centruroides > Centruroides vittatus. Next base: position 274,217 of record NW_027122577.1, read on the forward strand.
TTTTTCTTTATAGGTGATTAGTTTTATGTATTATATTTCCATTTTGTTCATTTCTTCTTTGAGAATCCGAAAAGAATATTTTGATTTTATGTATCATTACAAAGATAAACTTTATTATCACTTACAAAAACCCACGGGAAACATTTTTATTTAGAAACAAACATCGAATTTTCAAACGTTGACTCTACGTCCAGCTAATGGCTGGAAACGTACGGAAACTCATTCTTTATGTTTATACTTGTTTATACGGAGTATTATTTACGCCTTAACCGATTGGATGCCAGAGTCTGTGTGTGTGGAAATTAACCAGTGTAACTGCTACGACTGGCGTACGCCTTCCCATAAGAACGTAGCATATTCGACCAGATGCAATATATCTAGGCTTGGACGGCCCGGGATGTAATCTTATAATCGAGATGGGTTGATGATAATAATAATAATAATAAGCGCAAAGCCCAAATGGTTAGGAGTTGAAAGTTAAAATTTGGTATGCAGTTAGGGTACGTCATGAGAATGTACACTAAGAAGAGATTTTTGAAAATCCCACCACGGGGGAGGGGGAGAGGCTGAAGGATTACCCTAAAGAACTCTGCTTCTACTGTACTATTTTAGATGCAGATTTTTGCGGAAAATGAAACATATTTTTAGACCCATCTAAAAATTCTCTAATATGTTTGGGAAGAGGGGTATCCTAGTTCTTGCACTCGGTAAAAACTGGTAAAATCGGCTATAATGTAATAATCTTAATCTTGGCTATGGTTACTTTTTGCTTGAGCAATGTGGGGCTCATTTGCTAGTTTTTATAAAATCTATCCCTACCCTCATAAGATGGCAAAAAGCTTAATTTTAACAATTAAAAATATCATAACAGATGGTGCCACAGGCAGTTTTAAACATTGCTGGGAAAGTTAGCAACTCGTTACTGAATTTCTTTTAAATATATAGTTTTAATTTAAATTATTTAAATTATGTGTGAGAAAAAATCTGAAAATATATTTTCAAATTATACTATTTTTTACTTTAAAATAATTATGATTTTGTTTTAAATTGAACATAAAAATCCAACTGTTACTATATTAACAGCTTTAAGAGTTAATAAAATCTAGTTATAACATAATAATCAATATTACAAAGTTGTGTGCAGCTGAGTTCTTAAAATAGCAGTTTATTTTAATTCATATTTACTCTAAAACTTCTCAAGGAGAGTATCTAAGATTGAAATTTTAAGTTGATTACAATTTTTTATTCAATTTGGCTTTGTCAAGGTCTGCAGAAACAGCATCACAACGTCAAGCTCAACTTGAAGCTCTTCTCAATTCATCAATCTTTACTTTCTCATAAAAAATATTCCATCATGCTTGATGGGAGAATTTTTAGTTAGGAATAGTTTTTATTATTTTCATTTATAGTTACCATATGTTAAAATATGGGCTAATCATTAATTTGTTCATCAAACTGGAAACCTTATAAATACATAAATTTTAGATGAAATTTCTTCCAAAATGTCATATTTTTATATAAACAAATTAATGCAAGTATGTTGCATACTTGCATTAATTTGTTAAAATTAAATGCAATTCAAAATCATATAAAATTTACTATTACTTGGTTAAAAATAGCAAAAAAAATAAACTCTGGTTCAGATTAATCAGAGTGCACTATGTTTGTTTTTACTTGAAACAATAATTTAGTTTTAACAGGGTCATATAAACTCATGTATAGGGTAGATGTACCAGTTTTGGCCAGTGTACCAGTTCTGGCCAGAAAACAAATTTAACTTAGAAATATTATCACCACATATTCAAATATGTCCAATGAAACAAACTTTTATTGTTAACTGTTCACACAGTTAACAATAAAAGTTTGTTTCATTTGTGATTATATTTTTAAGTTAAATTTGTTTTCTGGCCAGAACTGGTACTACACTGGCCAAAACTGGTACATCTACCCTAGTTACTCATTTTATTTATATATAAATAATCAAAAAACAAATGAGAACACCTTTATATATGTTAGATATATAGATTACTAGCTGACCCGGCCACGCGTTGTTGTGGCTCAAAATGTATCTATTATAAATGTATCACACTTCCCCCGTGGGGAGAATTTCAAAAAATCCCTTCTTAGTGTACATTCTCTTGACGTACCCTATTAAAACGCAATCAAAAACGCATCTAAAATAGTATAATAAAAGCCGAGTTCTTCACAGTAAGTCTTAATCCCGTCATTTTTCCCGCTGGGGAATATCGAAAAATCTCTTTTTAGTGTATATTCTGTTGACGTAACCTATTAAAACGCAATTAAAAACGCAAAAAACCGCATGTAAAATAGTATAATAGAAGCCGAGTTCTTCACGGTAAGCCTTAATCCCGTCCATCTCCCCCCACTGGGGGGATTTCGACATGTATATTATATAAAAACACGTGCGTATTCGAATGCAACGTTGTGTCAAAATTTCAAAGGAATCGGTAGGAACAAACGAACGTTATATTTTATTTATATAGATAGATAGAAAATGATCTGCTTCAGTCCATTCTCACAGAAAAGCAGAATGCCTCACAGAAAAGCAAACTTAGGTCGTCGGAAGTTAGCGCCATCTGTTGGACATAAAAGCCTTAATCCATATATAAATATATTTTTGAAAGGGGGAAATGGTGTAGGGGTATGAAAAATAGATAGTAGCCGATTCTCAGACCTACTGAATATGCATATAAAATTTGGTAAAAATCGGTAAAGCTGTTTCGGAGGAGTACGGTAACTAACATTGTGACACGAGAATTTTATATATAAGATTAATTTTTTTACAGTTTAAAATCCATTGACTTAATTTGTATGAAGAAGCTTGATAGTAAAGTGAATATCATTCCAATAATAGCTAAAGCTGATACTATTTCCAAAGTAGAATTGCAGAGATTTAAGATCAAGGTATAATTTTTCAAATGTAATGCATTTAATGATATTAATATTTTATTGGTAAAATACAGCACTTTATAATGGACCTCTATATATAACAGATAACAAGTGAATTAGTTGGCAATGGGGTACAGATATATCAATTTCCAACTGATGATGAAGCTATTTCAGAAATAAATGCTTCTATGAATGTAAATACAATTATAATTTTTTCCCCTCTATTATTATTATTATTATTATGCTGTATAAGATTTAGTAACAAAATCGTTTTGTATCCAGGCACACATTCCCTTTGCAGTTGTGGGAAGCACTGATTTTGTTAGAATTGGAAATAAATTAGCACGAGCTCGCCAATATCCTTGGGGAACTGTACAAGGTAATTGCAATTTGATTAAAAATTATATATTTTTTTAATTTTCCTGAATAAATGCTAATTTTATTTCAGTGGAAAACGAAAATCATTGTGATTTTGTGAAATTGAGAGAGATGTTGATTCGAACTAATATGGAGGATATGAGGGAGCAAACACATATACGCCATTATGAACTGTATAGGAGAATGAGATTAGCTCAGATGGGATTTTCAGATGTAGGTTCAGATAATAAGCCTGTAAGTTTTCTAGAGACATATGAGCAGAAAAGACTGGAGCATTTAGAAGTGAGGACATTTTTATAATTGTTTCATTTTTTTAACTATAGGTTAACTTTAAGTTAGTTTCTTAAATTATATTAAATATATCATTAAAAGGAACTGCAAAGTAAAGAAAAAGAGATGAGAGAGATGTTTGTAGCTCGTGTTAAGGAAAAAGAAGCTGAATTAAAAGAAGCAGAAAAAGAGGTAATAATTATATGACAAGGATCAGAAATTTTGAGATAAATTTATTAATCTTATTATATTACAGTTGCATAAGAAATTTGATGCTCTTATGAAAAAACATGCAGAAGAGAAAAGACGGTTAGATGAAGAAAAGAAAAGATTGGAAGATGAAATGAATCAATTTAACAAAAAACGAGCCACTATACAATCTCAGAACTCCCAATTAGCGACCCAGACTTTGGGTAAAAGCAAGAAAAAATAAATTTCCACAATTTTAAGGTAATTATATTGACCAAATTAAAATACTGCATTTTTTTATTAATGTATTTTTTTTAAAATATAAATGTTGAAGTACAAATGAAATGTCATATGCTTCCACTTTTTCATTCAAGTTAGTCATCTCAGTCATAATTGTTTTTAATATTAATATAATTGTAGTTTTTATATCATTTGTACTTGTGCTGCATAAAAAGGTAGTCAAAATGATACTCGCATTGCTTTTGTATTTAATATATTGTGATATATTTAATTGTAATAAATTGTTCAGAAAATTGTTGGATTTTTTTGGTCTTATATTTCATTTTATTTTTATTGCATATTTAAAAATAGTTAATTTATTTGTAAACCAAACTTATGTACTGTATACAGAAACATATTGTAAATTGTTTCTGAACTATATAAAGTTGTTGATAATGCTATATCATTTTAACTATAACAAAACTTCTTTGTTAGAATTCTGCATAACCCAAACATTTAATATTATTATAACTTCAGTTGTTTTAAAACCAATTCTAATTAAATGAATTTTAAATTGAAAATATTGTTTTGGTGTCTATATTTTAAATAGTTTGTTGCCAATAGTTTTTTACTTATTGACCCTTTTCCAAAACCAGATGGCTGATGGCCAAGGCAGTTAAGTCATCAGCTTATCACTTTGGGAGACTCAGGTTCAAACCCGGGAATTTATAAATGGATGGTCTGTCTTAGATATATTAGGCCCAATTGTCCTTATTGTAGGTCTATCCAAACCCAAGATGAATATGATTAAAAAAGATTAAAAAGTTTCCCAAAGAGCAGAAACAGTGAACAAAGAACCACTGGTATAGAGAGTCAATGAAAAAGTCTAGATTTAATTCAATCTTTTTGAAGTGGGGAACGCTAAACTTTGTAAGTGTTCTGCAGAAAAAAAATGTCAATGCCACCCGGCTTTAAAGCTGATGTAAACCTTTTTGAAATCAAGCACACTCAGTCTAGTAGATGACGTCATTGGCATTTGCTGATTACATTCCCATGCAAAAATTATTTTACATTGTATTGATATTTCTTTTTCAACAATTTTTAATTGTATATTTGATTTTTCATGGAATACTTGAAGTGGCTTCACGTAGCACCTGTGTTCCACAGACCACGGATTGAGAACCATGACTCTATACCAACATAAAATTTAAAATAAACCACAGAGGATGTTTAAAAAAGATTTTTTTAAACATCCTGTGAGTAAAGTCAGAAATCAAGCTGTGATTTACTTGAATAAAATTATGGAATAATTAGAAATATTATACATATATGTTAATACAAATATAACTAGGATTACTGGGCAAATTTATGTACAGTACAGTTCAGTATGTTTCTTCTTGTCCACAACTACATTGAAAAGAATATATCACTCCTTTTTCTTTTATTATTTCATTTCTATTTATTTCTATTCCTATATAAATATGTAAATAAATAATTTTGTCAGGTATTAAATTTATTTTATTACATAATAGTTTCTTTACTCTTTCAAACAATTTAGGAATATAATTTGTTTGACTAAGATCTATTTGCTAGTTGGAAACTACACCAGTATAAGTCCTATTAATAAACAAGGTCCAAATAGACAAGGATAAAAGCAGAAATTGAAAAATATCTTATTTTTTCCTTAGAAATTTCCAAAATTTTTTTTACTTCATATTCGAATTCTATTTGAAAATATGTTCATTTCAGCAATAGTAATGCCAGCTATGAGGAAACCGATAGTGCCATATCGTGTCCCCTCTCAATGCAGAACACTTTGATTTAGAACCTTTTGTTCGTAAGATGTATATTTTCCAAGATATTTTGGATGATTAATTAAAATCATCCAAAATATCTTGGATGATTTTAATCCAATTGGATTAAAATCATCCAAGATGATACCAATATATGTTACAAATATATATATATAATCTTAACTTTACACAATGGGGTGAAAATTAAGTGATTTGATTACTGAACAAGTAAAGTTTTCAGCAAGAGATTTTAAACTAGAAAGTATAGATTTAGCAAATTTCCATTGAATATTGCATATTTTATTCCTTGTGTCCATTTACACAGTAACTTCATTACAGGGGGAAAAAAAGAAAAAAAACTTGTTTATAGCAATTGTGTGTAGAATTTGGAAAATTCCTGTATTTTAAATATTTTGGTTTCATTATAATTTAATCGAATTTATATTTAATGTAAAAAATATAATGGTCGATATCCTAAATACTGTATTTCAAACTTGACACTACCAATGCGTCAGATTTTTAAAATCAATATAAAAAATCAATACAGAAATTAAGTTTGGAAAATTTTAAAAATAAAAGATGAAAAAACTCTGTAAGATCTTTTTTATGAGATGAAGTACAGTACATTAAGATCTGTAGGTAATTTATTGAAAATCTTCACACTAATATCAGTTTTATTATACAGAAATAGTTATATTTCTGTGGGGGTTATATGCTGATTTCAGAGCATCAGCTTTTCGTTTTTATCTAAAGTCATTAAGCATCTTTAGAAAATGCGAAAAATGTCTTTGGCTGATGAATATTTGTGGGGTGTTTCTGGTTTTGGGAAAAAATTGTTCAAGACGCACATACACATAATTCTCCTTTAGGCTAGGCCTCCACTTGTGATTTCTAGTTGTGGCGACCAATAAATCGCTGCCGCAGAAAATTACAAGGTGCACACACACTGATAGATAAATCGTTGAATTAAAGCAGTTTTCCAATGGATGTCATTGAAACTACTTACGTGATCGTTCTTTTGCTTTGGGTGAGAAGTAAATGGCAGAAGCATCGTTATTGGGTACATCCAATAACAAGTCAAAGATTATTGAAAGGGCAGTTTTACAAGATTTATGAGAGCACACTGCAAAGTTTTTCCAGTATTACCGAATGACAAAAAGTAGTTTTGACAAATTGTTGGGAATAATTGGTCCATCAATAACATGGAAAATCCAAACACAACGTGGAGAGAGTCCATACCACCATACTCAAAACTGCGAGTGGATGCATGTCCATGCCTGTCTGTGTGATTCATTGGGTAGAGCGACATTCACATCGCAGCGAAAATAGGACTGGTTATAAATTTTTTAATCGCTGCGATTGTTTAGTTGCAAGTGTAGGGGAGGGTGGGGATGAAAGGGACAGTCTCTATAACTTGCTGCTAAATTATTTATGAAGCTTTGCTATTTCACGGATAGATGACACTAGTAGTTTGTAGTTTTCACACTGTAGGGTCCAATACATAGCACCAGTGTTTGGAATGCCCAGATGAGCAGAAAATGCATGCAAAAGTAAGTTTTCTTCATTTCTTACATTTAGGGGTAAAATCTCAAAAATAGGCACTGGTTAATGGACTTAAATCAGGATAATTACTTTAAGTAAACATATTCTAGAGGTTTCAATTGGTTTTAAATTATATTTCACTGTCAGAAAGTTAAGTTTTAGTTTTGGTTGTTTGAGGCCTGGGGTTGAAAGGGACAGTAAAATAGGGAATGAATGGGACATGTCCCTTTCAATCCCATATTGACATTTTTTTGGCACGTTCTAATGCAAAATTTTTTTAATAGAAAAAAATGCCTTGAAAGTATAAAATAAGGAAACAGAAAGAATGTGTGACGCCAAAAATGATTCAAGGGGCAATAATTGAAGTTGTCGAAAAAGAAGCATCAATCAGGGCTACAGCCAGTGCCCACGGAATTGCAAAATCGGAATTGCAAAATCGCATTTGGCTAGACTCGTTTCAAAATATAAAAAAGACAATGTAGTGTATTCACCACATGTGGGTAACAGGAAAGTTTTTGCTATAAAGCAGGAGGCAGAATTAACATTGTATTTAATGCAAGCATCATCAATGAATCACAGTTTAATGACACTGCGAATGAGGGAATTGGCTTTTCAATATGCAAAACTTATACAATCAAATACAATTCCTAAAACCTGGTTTACTAATAACCAAGCCGGTTTAGATTGGTTGGTTATTCCTGGTCATAAAGTCAAGTTTATGAAAAAAATATTGGGATGTTTCTAGTTTGTTTCCTGAGGAGGATGATATCAGTGATGTCACCATAGAAGATATAGTTCTAAAGCTACCCCCATCCATCCCAAGTAGGAGAAACAGCAAGAGCAAGCAAACAGTTTACATTTCCCATTGATTTCACCTCATCAGCTGGGATAGATTGCAAAAAACATTCTATTGACCAAGGAAAGATGGTTTAATTATGTGATAGCCTACTGATTGTGATATTCTTTAGTTATTGTTCTTTGAAAAGATTTGATAATCTTTAACTGTTTAAAATAAATGTGATTTCACATAATTCATATTATTAAAACTTAAAATTTTTAAAAATTAGTCTCTAGCCTATCACTTTTCAGTTACAACGAAATTTGAAAACATTGAGATAACTAATTCCAAGTTTTACATTAAAATGCAAGTAGTCTCTTTCAACCCAGATGTGGGAATGAAAGGGACACCTGGAGAGGTCTTTAAAAATATGAACATGTTCAACTACCGATATAATAGGATGAATTCACAATATGGTCAGAATAAAGTAAAGGTCTAATGAATCTTTTGCACTAAAAATAAAACTGATTAGAAGTAAAGTTCTTCAGTGAAAAATAAAAATATAAAAATATGAATCTCGTCCCTTTCATCCCTACCCTCCCCTATTCACTTGTATTGGAAACAATGAGTTTTTTATTTTTGCAACTAGAAATCGCAAGTGGAGGCCTAGCCTTAGTCCTCTCTTATTCATTTTTTGTACATTGTCTCGCTATAATTGGTGTGTCTAAAATCTAAATCTACCACAGTATTTGCAAAATCAAGTTTTGGGGAGAAATGGCAAAAACTAGATCTGTTTCACTTGATATTTCATACTCACACTTGTAAGTTATGTACATTTAAAACGTTTACAAATACAAAATTATGTTTACCTGGAAGTGCATAAAACATTGAATATGGTATGTTTTGCTACTAACAAGTAAGTCAACGCTAATTTAATGATGGATGACAAACAAGCTGCATGATGTTAGTCTGACAATAATATCATTTTCATAATAAGTGCATTCAGATCTGTTCTGTATGGCTTTGCATGTTGGATCCATTTTCAATATTAGTCTGCAAATGCTGACACAATATTTCAAACGGCAATCTTCATCTCACTTGTCCTTAAAATACTTCTCAAATAACCACTACATCAGATGCCTGCTTAGAATTAACAGGAATCACGGCAGAGTGTTTCATTGGCCGAATCTGTTGCACTCTCTTCGCTGTAAACAATAGAACAACACTTTGCAGGATAGATGTCAACATTGTATGTTGGTTACCCAGGGAGGAGAATGTTTTTTTGTTGATTCTTCATCAAAACCACACTTTTGCTGTCGAAAATATAGAAGTGCAAATTCTGAGGCGCCTTCTCTACAGACAACTTTCAATCATAATACTTCCTCTCTTGGCCAATTAGATGTACTGTTCCAAGTTTTTCAATGATGTGTGTTTGGACTTTTTCAGATTGTCACTGTCTGCCGTACTTCTTTTTCAATTAGACCGAAAACTCAATATGGAACAGAAATGAAAGTGCGGTCACTAGAACGTGCAATGTCTCCTCTGTCACTGCTAGAGGTGCTTCTTCACTGGCATGAAATCAGGCTGACTGGCAAATCATCTTAATGTTTTTATTTTGCCTGCCTTAACTATTGGAAAATAATTGCATTTTTGTTGTGCCCTCGAGGTCTGTAGACATCGTGTCACGGATCTCTCAAGCAATTTCGCTAAAGTTCTCGGCCATCCTCGGTTCAAACATAGCAAGAAACATTTTTGTTTGACCTACTTGGTAAGAACTAAATCTGTGCAAATACACAGTAGTACGCACAAAGTCCAGTCAGAGTATTTTAGTAGACAACTCAGTTTTGACAACAACAGCAAGTTTTCTCACAGTCAAAGACCAAAGATGGCTGAGTGGCAGCCTACCGTTCTGGTTGATCCGGACCGGTCAAGAATCCCTAGGAATTTTTCGGGGGTGGTTCGTGCAGATGTGTCGGGCTTCGTACACCATTTGATAGTTACATTGTGCCCGGTCGAACTCAACGGGCTCGCTAAAAAGACACTCTTGGTGTCCCTAGGGCGGAGTTTAAAAAGATCAACCATTTTCAAATCTATTAATCAAAGCGCAAATTTATTCCCACATTGTTTGGACCTTGGGTCTACATGACCAAAATAAACAACAAAGACACGGGCGAGTCGTGCAGTGCTATCGACGTCATACACGAACGGAAAACGTCTGGCTCATGGCAAACGCGGCTTTTCCTGCTCAAAATTTTACTTGAAAATTCTGTTGACTGCCGAGGCGTGCCGACATTCGGCCCTATACAACGCGTATTTTGTAACTTTAATTTGAAGACGAGCGATTACAACTTGAGCCGTAGACAGTCTCGACGGGACCCACATTAAATAAATGCTTGACACTACCCGGATTCCATACAAGTCCTCCAGTGCTGTAGGCCGACGCCTTAATTGTCTCGAACGTAAGAATTATTATAAGAAGATATTAAACATAAGAAATTTCACCCTGATATTTTAGAAACATTATGGCTTTTTATCTATTATCCAAGAAAAGATGATGATGTAAACAAACGGTCTAAATAACACCATCTCTCTAATATTCCGGCTGCAATACAGTGCGATCGCAAAGTTCTACACGCCCATCTGGCTTGGTCGGTTAGTGAAATCAAACCTACTTTAGAGGAGGAAAAGTATAGCGGGCGGTTCAATAAAACTTCCTAATATTTTTACATATTTGGACTCGGGTGTCTCGAAACGTCGAGAAATGCAAACATCTTAGGGGTTTCTTTGTATGTATGGATGTTAGTGTGTATGTGGGTGAAACGATTTTTTCATCCAATTACTCGTGCTTTTTGTCGAAAATTTCTGAAATCTTGTAGAGATTGGCGTATTACAGAGAAATATTTCTAGAAAATCGGACAGTTAATTAATTCGGGAGATGTAAGGGGGTTGGAGCCATATCTCAGAAAGATTCCAAGATATTTTTTTTTTTGCTCGTAGAAAATTTTAGTTTAGTGAAAATCATGTCTACCCTCAAAATTAAGCCTTTTGCCTTTTTATTATGATTAATATAAAATCCCGTAAAAGATGACACACAAGTTTTAAACTTTGCTGTTTCTTATACCTAAATAGTTTTTGCTGGGAAAGTTACGTAACTCGTTGCTGGGTTTTTTCTCATATTGGGATTCGATAATTAAATACATGCTAATAAGGCAATCTTTTTTGTGGAAAAGAGCATAGCCATTGAAAAAAGCAAATTCGTTTTTCTTTTCAAGAACAAAATTAAATTTAACTAACTATATTATTGTACGTCTCTGGTTTCGAGACACGCTTTTACAGTCATAATTACATTATGGGTTCAGAAAGATGTTCGAAACCTGTAAACTGATATTCTTCCAGACATATAGAGCTTGGTTTTGGCATCGTACAAATAAGACGTTCCACATTCAAGTCGCATAATAATTGTGATTTACTCTCTGAAATAATTACACGGGGTAGCGAAGTGATTTATCTGTAGTAGTAAAAATGGCAACTTTTAATATCGGTCGTTTGGATCCTAAGAATTGGTTTGTAGGTTCTCCGAAGCTGCCGATATCATCTTCCTGTCTCTTTAGTTACTCGTATTTAGAGGTCTTTCCCAGACTCCTTTCTCAAACTTTCTTTGGCGAGCAAATTAATTACATTTGCTTTGGATTGGGGCTCATCGAATTATCACCAAGTTTACGGGATCAACCAGGCAACCAGACCAGGATAGCTTTTTCCCACCAAACTTTTATTTTTCTTTTAATTATTGATACTTTAAAACTACTCACGATACCGGTATCGATACTTTTGTGGTATTAGGACAATCCTAGTAACGGTATCGGCAGTTTCGGGAGTCACTGTGTTCACGGAATTGGACAACAGTTTAATATTTGATCTTTCCGAGAACTCAAATAAAAAGTTTAGAATAGTGGATATTTTATTCTTTGCTCGATTCTATATTTGTGATATTCTTAGTTTTATATGTTATACTGTATAAATACAGCACGGTATATTCATCAACCCATTTTTTAGTTTTTTGAAGTGACAAAACCCTGTTCGATATTATTAGAGTCGTTAATCGGAACGATTTTCGATACTAGATTTACTTCTAAAGTATAATTTTCATGTTTTTATATTCTTCAATATATTTATTTTGTTTGTACAAAATGAAGAAATAATTTTTAACGATACGATAGCCTCGATTATTATTATTAAAAATTTTCGTTAGGCTTAAAATCGGCGAAAATTCAACGCGAAGCGACACGCAACGGAGAAAAATTGCAACATCGGATAGATTAATATATTTTTTTCGTACATAATCGGTAATCTGAACAACCCCAGTCTCCAATTGATTCCGATTTTCGGTTCACTACTGTATTTCTAAAGAAAAGTCGAATGTTCTAATATTGTTCGATTTTCATCGAATGTTCTAAAGAAGAAAGGTCGAGAAAACCAAACTAATCTGTTTAAATTTGAAAATCGAATATGTTCTAACATATTACTCTTTTTCTTTTTTTTCCAGCGCCCGTATATCTTGCACGTCTCTTTCTCTTGTTCTCCATTGTTACTTAACACTTTAGTACCAAATTTCAACTTTGAACTCTTGACCATTTTAGCGAAGAGTAAGATTATTACGTTATAGTCAATCTTACCGTTTTCACAGAATGCAAGAATTGGGTCCCCATTTCCAGACTAATTACAGAATTTTCTGATGGATCTAAAAATATGTTCAATTTCCCGCAAAACGAAAAAAAACTGAATCTGTGTCTTGCACGTCGCTTTCTCGTAACACTTCCATTGTCGATACGAAGTGTTAAGCCTTAATCCTGTCCCTCTCCCCCGTGGGGAGGAATTTTGAAAAATCCCTTCTTAGTGTGCGTTCTCGTGACGTACCGTGTGTACCAAATTTCAACTCCTAACCGTTTGGGCTCTGCGCCGATTATTATCATCATCAACTCGTCTCGATTATATACAGGGTGGGCCAACCAAAACGAAACGGCAGAGTGTTCGTGTTCGTCGAAGCAAATCGCTCGGACAGGTCAATTTTATTCTGGAGGAGACATCTTTTGCAATAACGTTTTTGCGATTCTGAATAGAACAGTCAACAAAAATTTTGTAAACTCATTTATTTTGTATTAACTAAACAAACATTTATTTCGAAAAAAAAATGTTTGTTTAGTTAATATACAGAATCGCAAAAACTTTATTGCGTAAGATGACCCCTCGAGAATAAAATCGACCTGTCCGAGCGATTTGCTTGGACGAACGCGAACATTCTGCCGTTTCGTTTTCGTCGGCCCACCCTGTATATAGATTTGTATTAATGAAAAATGGGGCCCCACCGGACTTCAAGCCCTAGGACCCGAAAAACCTAGATCTGCCCCTACACACACGTGATTTTTTTTGCTGTCTTTGGGTTTGTGGTTGTGGAGATTTCAAAAAAAAAAAAAAAAACAAAAGCTCAAATTTAACACGATTCAAACACTTTCCGGGCTGTTACATTTTCCTTGTGTATACATACACAAGGAAAAGTAAAAATACATACATATAACCAAAACCCAAATACTTAACCGAAAAAATAATTTTATAGTAAGGAAATTTGTTCCAGGGCAACAATCCATATAAATTCAAGACCCGTTTTTAGACCTTCTCTGTCGGAATTTTAAGTTCCATTTTTGACCTATCACAAAATTAATTTCACAGTTGTTTTGGCTCCCAGTAATCCGGGAAATGCGTAATCGTCCAGTTGTGTAAATGATGTGTTTATCTCTTGTGTTATGTTTTGCTTAATTTTTTAAAATAAAAAAATAGTGAACAAGGATAGTTTGTTTACAACGGCTAAAGCATTATCATCATCAAAAATCTGTTCTAAAAATAATGTCAATTTATCTCAAAATCTTGGAAATGAACAATGGTTAAATTCATTTTATCCATTACGTTACGTAATGGATCAAATATAAAAATATTCAAAAATATTGAGACGCCATTAATTAAACATTTTGATACACCCAATATCTTTGTTTTCCGTAATGAAATCCGGTATAAATTTACATACGGGATTTTCTCGAATGCACTTCTCCTCATATTAACTTTCTTCTTCGAAGATAATATGGAACCACCATTACCCAAGGCTAAAATTTAGAAACCATTAATTTGTAATTTGATGGTAGTTGTAATTTACACCGTATATAGCTCCATTATATTTTTAATGCTGTAAACTTCAAGCTATACGCATGTTTTGTCAAATAAACTAATGTATTCCAAATAACAAACTTAGGATGTAACTTAAATATTTAACCTGTTAATAATTGTTCCATGTTGCCGTTCATTTAAAAACCAGAATCCAATAAATCACAATACTTTATTGCTGTATTACTACTACTTCACCGCTTAATTTTCAACTGTGTCATTTTTTGTTGCACTTAATTCACCTGAAAAATTCAAATATTAATATGAGATATAAAATGTAAATTAAAATTTGCATGTAGAAATGTTTTTGTTAGTTTTTTTCATTTATAAAATACAGATCACATAATTATATTCAGAAAATATGAAATTAGATCAGTATCGATAATGAAAAACAAGAACAAACATTAAAAGAATAAATTGAATATTTAAAAAGAAGTCTTTTTAAGTATTCGATATATTAAAAATAAAAATTATGTACTTTGATTTCTTTGGAAATTAAAAGAATTATAATAAGAAAAATATAGATATACGAAAAATAATTTATTAGGTTTTTTTGAATACTCAAAAACGTTTAGTAACAATAACTCCAATCTGCTGTGTATATATATGAAGAATAGAGAGAGAGATGTGTCACAGTACACTTCCAGTGTTTCAGAGCTTAAAAAGTTGGAAAAAATTAGGATAAATTTAAATAGTCAAAAATCATTATTTGCAGGAGGATATTGGATAATGTATTGTGAAAAAATAATCTACAATACATTTGATAAAATATTCTCTCATTAACAAGTTACTTTAGTGTAAAAAATAAAATTGTGGTATAATTAAAAACTTCCTGCAAAAAAGTGTCATTCATCAATGAATGAAATAATAATCTTGGATATGTTAAGGCTTTCACTTTTCATTATTAACAATTTGGGAATATATGGGGAAAAAACAGAATATGCTAAAATATGTTAATTACAATAAATACAAAAAAAGCAAGCAGTCAGAACAATATATATATAGTCTAATAATACAATAGTTCAATATTCATTTCCCCCCATTTGTTTGTCCTGCCTTTCTTTTTAACTGAATACAATAAAGTTAAAAATTATAAATGGAACAGGGTTGCAGAAGTTATTCTAAAAGAGTGAACAAGCATCTGTTCCTGCAAAGTAAGAACTCTTAAAATAAAACTTTAATGTAAAATCAACTAAAGCCAAATTAAAACCTAAATTTCATTGTTTTCGTGGAGACTACACAGACAATTGGGACTACAAATAAATGAATGTACAGTCAAGGTAAAACATTAGATCAAGAAATGTTAGGATTTAACTGTATGTTAAAATGAAACAAGAATAAACTTGGCAAACTTTTTCCTTTTATTAGAATGAAAGTATACACAAAACCAAAGTACCTTATTGTGCAAATAAAAGCAGAAATTAATATATTTAGTAACGTTCTTAATTAAATATCAATTTTCTATTACATTCTCCTGATTTAACAGAAAACTGCTAAAACAGCTTAGAAAAACCTGGAGCAAAGATCCTCTCTCAATCTTCATTGGGTCTTAGATTAAATACTAATAAAACTTGGAGATTTACAGCGTAAAATTATCTTAGAAAATCTCTTTTTTAAAAGTTACCTTTTAGTTATTCACATGATTTTTCATTACACATACAAATGTGAGAAGGAATAGCGTTACAAACGTATTAAATAATTTATACTTTTAATTACATATGAATATATAACAACTTAATAATATATGTAAGAAGGATTTTGGTGCTGTTCGTCACATTTTGTGACACCACTGAAGTGCCATTGCAGCATCCTGGTTGAAAAAACTGATTACTTACATTTGAATAATGACATTTCATATTCACAAACCATTTTTATTTTAAATCACTATAAAGAAGTGCAGGTTTACAATATTTCCATCAGAAGTATTATCAATGAAAAGAGATTGTCATTCAGTGTATCTTGAAGAGTAAATAATTCATTTCCTAAGAATTAGCTAGTATGCCAAATTAATCTGATGGTTTTTTAACAACCAGTATGATTTATCATATTTAATCAAAATACATAAGAAACCTTTAACTTAATGGATACATAAAAGTTAAAATAATTTTTTTTATATAAGCACTTCATTATTTCAAACAATTTCTTTTAACAAGAATCTGGCAATATTAAAATACAGTATGCCTTTATAAAAACAAAGAAAGAAAGCATAAAATATTTCTAGTTTCCCCATATTACAAGTCGTCCTACTGAAAAATTTTTTTTCAACAGAAATCAGATTTGAGCCAAAATGTGAAATTTGAGTTTACAGAAAAGTAATTTATAAATAAAAATACAAGATTTTATTATTATGGCCAACTTATATTTTGCTTCAAGACTTTTTAAACAATGAAAATAGGAAACTTTGATCAAAGTTTTGATTGAATTTTAAAATAAGCAAGAATTTCTAGATTTGATGCTATCACATTTGACCTTTTCTGCAGTCTCTAATGATACTGTGTATTTATCTAATAAATTTACTGGAATTTTTGGCATCCAATTTTTAATTATTATGATTATATTACATTTTCTATAAACATGTAAGAATAAATTTGCAATTTTAAATATTAGCTTTTTATGACATGAAGTATGTAAATAATTAAAATAAATTCCAGAATTAGAAATAAATACAAGTAGACTTTATTACTTCATTTATGTTCCATTTTTCACAAATTTTATTCATCTATTGAATTTACGCATATATAATTTTCAATATGGAATTTAAAATAAAATAACAAACTTTTATTTATACAATGGAAATATAAGATAGTTGCAACATCTTTTGACTTAAAGAGTTCTAGTCAAACATAAAAGCCAATTCTTCTACATAAAAAACTTAACACAAAGTTCCCTGTTAAAAATCAAAGAAAATTTTTAGACAATGTGTGGAATGTTTAAGATGACAGTTTCATAAATTAAATGAGTCAAAAGAAAGATGTACAACATATAATGAATAGTAAATAAATAGTATATATATTTTTTTACATTCATATATACTATTATATTACCAACTTTAGGCTCTTTGGTGACATTGAAACCAGCTATTTAATCTGGATCCATACTGTCCAAATCCATTTTGCCCATTATTCTGTCTATTTACGAGACTACTTAAACTGCTAGATTGATTTTGTTGAGAAAGTGGGCGACTCTGAAATCCCTGAAAGTAACTTACTCCTTCAGCCCAAGAATCATTTTCATCAAATCTGATATGGCCATTCCTGGGTTGGTCCCGAGAAGATGAAACACTCTTCATTCTATTGTTAGAACTGGTGTTACTGAAACTGTTCTTGAATCTCATATTTCCTTGTTTCCAGCCATTTCGTCTTCCTACAGAAGTTTTCAATGAAATGTAACTTGAATATATATTTCACAATTTAAAAAAAAAAAAAAAATTAAATACCTCTGCCTCCAAAACCTCTGGTCATTTCTATCATTTCTTGTAATTTTGGATTAACAACTTGATTGGCTTCACGCAACACAGAAATCAGCTCACTTGCCTGTTTGACGTTTGAGTCAGTGAAAAATGTGTAGGCCGTACCAGATTTATTGCTGCGGCCAGTACGACCAATACGATGAACATAGTCCTCAGAACAAGTTGGAAAATCAAAATTGATGACAAATTTGATGTCGTCTATATCTTTAATATTAGAGATAAAAATACAATTACTAAAAGTTTATAATAATCTGATTCAACTAGAATGTGATATTCATCCTTTTGATAAAAAGAACTAGCATTATTTAATTTTAGTACTTTTATTTAAAAAGTTATTAAAATATTTAGATTATGGTATAGATATTAACACGTGAATAGGTTGAATACCACTTCTAGGAGAGCTATCTATAAAAATTTCACATTATTTCTTTAAAAACTTATGTATACAGCTGGGTTTAAAAATAAAATTAATTCTATTGATTTAATACTAAGTTAAAATAATCTGTTAAACTAATAAGCACGATTAAATTAATCACTATAATTAAAATAAAATATCAATATATAATGGAAATTTGACAGTTAATTTAAATATCAATAATAATAACTGTTTATTATTTCCTAAATTAAATAAAAATGAAAAGTAATAAAATAACAACCATGTTACCTGTGGTTTACCATCCTCCTAAATCTGGCAGTATTGATATGGGACAACTCCAGTCACAGATGAGACTGCTAGCCCCAAGTTCTCACTGAAGCTTGCGTTGGGCCATTAGGCAAGATGCTTACAGGACCTGATTCCAGCAGGGCCTCAGTGTGCATGAGCCTTTTGGCTGGCAAGCTCTTTCTATAGTCTACATACCCTCCCTTTAAACTGCTGCTCATTTTTTCATTCTTCTCACCAGTTAAAGTTCAGGATGGTACTATATTTGTTAAAATCTGTTGTTATTAATATTTAATTAACTCCTTGACTGCTGTTTTTATTTTAATGCAGAATGTAATGTAAATGGAGAATATTAAATTCATCATATGGAAAATCTGAATTACATAAATCTCATTTTACACATGCACAATGTAGGTTTGTATTAATTCCTGAACAAATTAGCATAAGAGTTTAATTATTAATGCTTATGTGAATATAAAAAGAATCAAGTTTTCTAATCAAAGGAATCTTTCTAGTTTTTTAAAATAATTTATTTAAATATAATTCAAATAGTCAATGAAATGTCTTAAACAAATAACTGTTAGTCTTACTCCTATATTAAGATGACAAATGGATCTTTTAAATTTTAATTGTTTATTAGTCAAATTATCTGTAAACTGTGTTATAATTATTAGACTTATTATTGTATTGAATGCACCAAAAATATTTTGTAATTACAATCTTACAATGTAGTTCTGTAATGATTAAAGTTTGTTAATATCAAATGGGTCCATCTAATGTATCTAATAAATTTTTTAAGTAATGAGATAATTTAAACTGACAATTGATGATTTAGATAATAAAATTTTTATGGGAGAAAAATTTATTTATAGAAATCTTTTTGATAATTCTGAGTGTTCCAGATTTATCATTAGTTTATTAGTGCATTAGTTTTGTGTTGCAGTCCAATCAATATTTTTAGACTTTTGCTGACTAAATGTGATAAGTGATATACAATGTAGTCTTATCACAATATCATGATTTTCCCCTGTAGTTTGTTAATATTAAACATATTAACAAACTACAGGGGAAAATCGTTTAGAAAGAGTATACATATTTCTTGTGAATGTTAAAAATTTGATTACTAAATTAGGTATACAAAATTACAATAATTTTCTTTAAATCATGTGACTTCCTATGCACATACATTTTGATTCTCTGATGTTTAAATTAGTTATTTTTTCTAATTAACAGTTATATATTTTTATAATTGCCAAATTATTAAAATCAAAATTAAATTTTTTATTAAAATTCTGTTATTAATCCACAACCATAAATCTATATGAATTTGAAAAAAAATTTTTTATTATTATTCATTAACAAATTCTATATAATTCATGTAAAGTATATATTAATTAAATTTCTCTTAATAAATTTCCTGAACTTTATAAAATATTAATAAATTGGAAAAAAAATCATTAATTGTTTTGTTACACAATCAAAATTATTAAAATGAAAAATAATACCATTTAAATTATCATTTTGTATACTTTGTTTAATGCTTTCAATATTGGGTAAAGTTAATAAAAATGAGACTTTCTCAAACTTAGGATGCATTTAGACTAGCGAGAAAATTTATACCAGTTACTGTTCAACATCACTGTTGCTAGTGTGAACAGTATGTACTGTAGATTGACTTCCTGGAACTTTCAAAACTCCACATGCAACACACACACTTGTTAAATTCCTACTATTAGTTCACACTCTCCCTATATATATATATTTATATATCTTGTTCAAATTTTCAATTGTTAATAAAATACTTTTTATTCATCCACTCAAGTTCAAATACATTTTTTTTACACTTGTAGTGGATGTCACTTGATGTTAATACAGTTTTTTCAAATATTAATTGATTAATTAAATTAAATTAATTAATTTTAGTTTTATATGGGAGAAAAAAATTTCTCTTATATAAAGATATTTAGCATATGTATATACATATTTATATTAATTGTAATTATTTAATAAAAAGTAACCAGAATAAAATTTTTCTTTGTTGACCTAAGTAGGAATTGACTTTAAAAATTTTTTTTTATATTACTTGTTTTATAAACAGACCTAATTGTAGTCATGCATACTTCCAGTTTGTTTTGATATTTGGCAAGTTAACCAGTGAGAGTTCAACATGTCAGAAGACAAGATACAAAGCAATGCAGAAATAAAACTTTTACTATCTCTACATGAAGAAAATTATCGATGTGAAATGTGTGTTCTACAAGCTACTGTAAGTTATAGAAATCTAAATAAAAAACACATTAAAATTAATTGTAACAAATAGCAATAGCAACAAAATTTCGCAGAAATTACATAAGGAGCTAGTTTACACAAAGTGAAAATAAATAGTAGCTGAGAGAAGTGAAGTTTTGTATCTACTTGGCTGTATTTTTCTGTTGCTCTGTTATACCATGGACACCCAAATAAAGTTTTAAACTGTTGTGAATCTTCAATTTTTAGCTCATTAAACAAATTATTATATACCCCATAATTTTTCCTTTTAACACCCATTCTTTACACAACATATCCACTTTCTTTCTCTTTTTTAATTGTAACAATTACTTAACACTAACAATGCTGCTGAAATATTCATATGTATTATTGACACCATGTCAGGTAATAGTGAAAAATGGACTCAATATTGGACAAATAGCACTACCACAAATCTAAGTTGCTGAGAGTATAAACAGTTTTGCAAGAACTCAAGAGACGCTTCTCACAGATTATTGCTAGTAGTGTAAGTCACTTGTGCAAGATCTGTTGAAAGTAACTCGCCAGTCTATCTGCACCCTTATAATTAATACTGATTCTTTGTTCCCACAACAATCAGCTTACATTTACTTCCATCATATTTTCCAATAAGCAAAAATATATGTTTCTGTAATGCAATGCTAGTTTTTAAAGATTAAGAGCATTATTCAAATAATAACCATATGGATCAAATTTATAAACTTTGTAGTCAAGGAGTTAAAATGCTAACCACAGGTAATAAACAACATAAAGTACAAAAAAAAACCATATCTGACCAAACCTTAAATCCACCCACTATAAGAT
Source organism: Centruroides vittatus (assembly GCF_030686945.1). Classification (NCBI taxonomy): domain Eukaryota; kingdom Metazoa; phylum Arthropoda; class Arachnida; order Scorpiones; family Buthidae; genus Centruroides; species Centruroides vittatus. The sequence goes on from NW_027122577.1 coordinate 295,726, forward strand.
TAACATTATCCCAGCAACAGAGGCACAATTATTGTTATGTCAATCATTAGTGCCTCTGGAAGAGAAAAAAAAGAAATATTACAAGTTAAAATTTAATTTTTTTCTTAAATATAAATAGAAAAAACAAAAATAAAATTTTTTATTTCAAAATATTATTTTAAAATTATAATATTTAAACTGAAAACTTTTATAATTTAAAATAAATTGCTCAAAACCAAACACTTCCAAATAAATATTTACCTAATCCCCTAGCTGCTACATCTGTAGCTATAAGTATAGGTGAACGTCCAGATCGAAATTCTAAAAGTTAAAGTATATTATATATTAAAAAATATTTTCATAGATTAATCAGTTTATTTACTATTAAGAAATTTTTAAATAAATATAAGATAAAATTTTAAAAAATAAAGCAAGCATTATCTTCTAATATACTGGATGAAACTGACATTTCTTAATTACAGCTAACTGAAAAAAATTAACATGGTGCTTAATTTAAAATTACTGTACATTAAAATGCTTAAATTTTAAAAATAAAATCAAAAATAGCTTAATTATTTTCAGGGCTTAAAGCAGTCATGGCAGTGAAAATAAGTGAGAAAAAAGTGCACATTGAAAAAAAAACTAAAAAAGCTAATAGTGTTAAACTAAACTAAAAGAGGCATTATTAAAAAAACATCAACGACCATCTAGAACAATAAATTTGAACGGAAGTGAAGATGAAACATGACACCATGTAATTTATGCTAATTACCTTCTAGTATTAAAAAATTAAAATCTTCAATAAATTATAATTAAATATTTTTTTTGATTGAGTTCAACTAGAAACATATCAAAAAGCTAGATTAAAGTGAAAATAGTAGTTTTTCGATATTAAATATTTACAAATTGATTTTTTAATTTGGTGCCAGATTGACTGCTGGTGTGCAATTTATGTTCAAATGAGCATGCATGTGACGGGTTTTAACTGGTTGGAACCAAATGCTTCATAGCATTTGTTTATATGTTTCTCGTAGCTTGAACGTTGGAAGATTGAATGGAAACCTTTACTAGATACACTGATGAAAGCACACAACGTGCAGAAAAGCTCCGAGTCAGACAACCTACATCCCCAAGATGAAACCACAGAACCCAGTCTTCCCTAAGCATGCACTTTACCTTGCTCACGATTTACCAGTGGCTTGCCATGACATTTGATGATAGAGAAGCCATGTTTCTGTAAGATTATTTTTCCAGGAGCAATAAGTTAATTGTGTGTCACTCTGATGTGCAATTAACTGATTGCCCCTGGAAGTCGGCTTCAAACTTATCATTTTTCATATGTATATAAATTTGTAATAAAATAAATAATGCAGTTATAATAAAATATTAATTTTAATTAATTCAAATTACGTTAAAATATGAAAATAATTGCACAGTGTATTTATATTTTAGAAAATACAAATGAAGTGGCACTTCCACAGCTTCCTGGGGAGCTGTGGAAGCACCCAAGCCTTGGGAAGCTCCTTGTTATGTTAGCCTACATACATGTACGATATGTGTACACAACAGTGCCTTATGCACAGCCACATGATAAGGCTTATGGAGGCATGCCGGTCGCTATTTCGCAACCGAGCATATTTACGAAAAAAAAAATTCCACATGGAAAGTGAAAAAAAGCAAGTTTGCCTCATAAAAGGCTAAAAGAGAAAAAAGCAAGTTACTTTAAGCCCTGTATTTTGCACTCTATTTGAAAATAAAAATTACAAGTATCCCTAAACACCAACCAAATGAAATTCTATTGGGCTAGTTTAAGGCTAATTACTAAATAAATTACGTAAGCAATTTGACTTTAGGGGGAGACGTTAGGCGCCATCTCGTATTAACATTAATAATTATAATTTTTAATTAATTAATTTAAATAATTTAGAACCGCTGGAAAGAAAAAAAAAATTGGCCCACAGCGGGACCGGGACTTGAACCCACAACTTCTGCAATTCTAAATTATTTAAATTAATTAAAAATTATAATTATTAATGTTAATATGAGATGGCGCCTAACGTCTCCCTCTAAAGTCAAATTGCTTACGTAATTTATTTAATAATTAGCCTTAAGTTAGCCTGATAGAATTAAGGCATTTGGTTGGTGTTTAGCTTTAATATATCGGGTTTAGAGATGTTGTTTATATACAAGTATCCCAAATTCCACTTCCTTGGGACCAAAAATATTGTGAAAAATAGAAGCATCTTTCAACTTTTCAATTCAATTTTGATTATATACTTTAGTTACTATACAGTATAAATTTAATTGAATTATAAAATTTGATTTAACTAAATTTAAAATTTTTTTAAATCTTAATTGTTTTGCTGAACTGAAAAAATATTTCAAATTAACTAACTTTAATTAAAATTTAAAATTATTGTTTATCCACAGTAAACCTATATATGTATGCAGAATTAATAAAATTTACAAGTACATACCAGTAAGAACCCAATCTCTTTCTGGTTGAGATTTATTTCCATGAATACACATTGCAGGCCAACTATTAAATATAATATTCAATTATAGATTTTTTAATGAACTAAAATATTGAACTTACTAAAATGATGTAAACCTTACCCATCTTTCCTCATTCTTCTTGTTAAATCATCTACTCGTTTTTTGGTTTCAGCAAAAATAATTGTCTAGAATAAAGGGTATTAAATAAAAAAATGATAAATGAATTTAGTGTACATACATAGCTTATTTTAAAATTAAAAAGTAGAACTTTCTGATTATTATATACAGTACAGAAAACTCCGAAATGGTTTAGTCACTGACTATTAATGAACTTTTGTCAGAGGTTTGTTAGTCTAGGGCAGGATTCCCAACTTGTGTTCCACAGAATGCTAGGGTTCTGCCAATAAAAATTTGGGATTCCACAATAAAATCAACCAAGTCTAGTGATGTATGAATGCACCAATGCATATTTGGGAACCTTAGGCATAATTGTTCTAATCTTGCATTGGCATACAAGGACTCAATCCAAAACTCTATGTGTTAGTTATTTATAGATTTATAAACAGTTGGGACTAGTTTATCGGTATTGGATCGGTAATTTATCATGATATAATATTTGACAAGGTAATGGAAACCATAAAAACAGTAAAACAAACTAAATCTAGAAAATCATTCAAAAAATCATAACCATAAAAAGAATCAAACATATAAATAAAAATACAATAATTATATATATAATCAAAATGTTCTGTCATCACTGCACACAAATAATGTAAATTTAAAAATAAATTTGAGTTTCAATTTGAAAATTTCAAAACAACTTTCGAAAAGTTTTTAAAAACACTGTTTTAATTTTCTATCTACAGTAGAGAGTTGTTAATCCAAATCAATTGGGGACTGGGGTTGTTCGGATAACCGATTATGTACAAAGAAATATATTAACCTGTCCGATGTTCAAATTTTTTATAGATTTTAAGCCTAACGAAAATTTTTATAATAATAATCGAGGCTATTGTATCATTAAAAATTATTTCTTTATTTTGTACAAACAAAATAAATATATTGAAGAATATAAAAACATGAAAATTATACTTTAGAAGTAAATCTAGTATCAAAAACTTTCGATTCAGCATGACACAGTCCGACTGAAAATCGTTCCGATAACCAGCGATTTGGATTAACGACTCTCTACTGTATTTGATTTCAATTTTAATTAATTTTATTTTTAATTGTAGTTTTATTTTCAGTATCTGCAGGATTTCAACATTTGTTATTGTCAGGAGTCCAACAATTTTTATTAGAGCTGCCGCAAACTACAGGAAGCGAGAGCTAGCATATGCTTGGTCGCACTCCCAAGCCCTGCCTCCCCCCTGATGCTGTGGGCCATTTTTGCTAGGTAAGCTATGTGGGCACAAAGCAGCTGCAAACTACACAACGTTTGCTTGCGTAACATAGTTCACATGACATGGATTCCACAGATGTGGATTGGCTATAGAACAAAGATAAAGATTTTATTATAACCTATACTTGTAATCAGTCAGTTTTCGTTTCAAACTTTGAAACAGCATGGAAAAAATAGGCCTACTAGTTAAGCCTATTTATAAATAACTATTTACTATTTTAATATACAACGTTTATACCATTTTCTTTTCAATACCGAATGTATTAATCATGTAATTTATGTACATCAAAAAAATCCTATTATTTCTTTTTCGACATGTGGCATGTTTACGTAGTCATCCATTTTCCCCTGCTCTCTATTGCTAGCATAACTGCTCTCGTTGTTGAATTCTGTGAACAGTGAGAGTACTCTCGTATCACTGCTCTAGCAAAGGAAAAACCACGTGAGAAAGAAGAGAGGGGCAGAGCCTTTGACGTCATCAGTTGTGCTAGGGCACGTTTGCTAGCATTTTGCTCTCGCAAAGCACTAGTTTGTGGCAGCTCTTAAGGTGAAAAAGGTTGTGATAAAATTATGTTAACCTCTGGTCTATGGTAAAACTGGTAATTCTTAAGTGAAAAATACAAATTTTAATTTTGCAGTTTAAAATTTTGTTAAATCCTGGACCTGTGTTTAAAACCCCAGCAAAAAAAGAATATCAATCAAAGTAATGGCTTTAATTGATATACTTTTTCTGCTTGTTTCAAGAATAAAAACTACTCTTGAAGCAACAAATGGAAAAGATATGCTGATGACTTTCACTTGTGAAATAAAGAACATTATGCTTCAACAAGCAATCAATGAAAATGTGAAAACATAATTGATAATTTTAAATTTAAAGATTAAACAGATAATTAAATAGTGTCTTTTTTAATTTATATAACCTGATTTTGATGATCTACAGGATTCTTATAAAAAAATACTAATATAGAATTGTTCTATTATTTAATAAAATGAAAAAAAAATTGAATTAAAAAAATCAATCAATTCATAGTTAATTTATCAAATATTAATTATAGAATAAAAGTTTTGCAAGAGAAGTAAAACTGCATGGAAGAAAATTTTTCTGATTATGATACTAAGCATGAAGAAAAAATGTAATATTTAATAAAAAGACTGATTAATAAATCCAAGCAATAAAATAGCCTATTTTCAAGGACGACGCCAGCCAATGGGTAAGGGGGGCAAGATGATGTAAATTGATAGAGGATATGAATTGTATGTAGGTAAAATAGAAACGATTCATAAAGTTTTAATCATTTACTATGTACTGGAAAAGAAATATCTCAAATAAAACATTTTCTTTAACTTACAAGAAGCCTAAGAAGATTATTTTAATTAAAACTTAGCATTTAAATAACTTTTTCGAATTTCTAGGGGAGGGCAACTGCCCCTCTGCCCCTCCCCCTGGCGACGCCCTTGCCTATTTTGATATCAGTCAAAAAAATTAACAGAAAGTATTAACAAAAAGAAAAATTAACAGAAGAGTATCAATTTTTGTAAGTATAAATTAGAAACACAAATGTAGAGAAATTAAAGATTCAAACTATCAGATAACATTTTACAGTATTCAAACAAATATTTTTGGCAATATTTCATTAACTCTAAGAAGCAGCATTTACATGATTAGTATAAAAATAATACAAAGATTTGGAATTTAGCACACAAAAATATTAAACAATCTCTAAACAGTTTTTTTCGATATGATTAGTCAAATAATTCACATTTCTATACTAAAAATCATAATTTAAAAATTTATTTACTCATATAATTAAAATATTTAATTTCATACATAAATTAACAAAATGCTGGAACACAGGATTTATTTTAATTTAATTATACTAGTTTCTTTGTTTCTAAAAACAAATAGCATTTTTCTAACCTTACAAATTTTAAAAACTATACATATTAGGAATTATATAATTCACACACACAACTAATTTATCACTATTCTTAACTTTGTGATAAGGTAATAATTTTATACTAATTAATCCTGGTCACCTGGAGGGAGTCTATTGTTTCTAATTAAGAAAGATTTGAGGAGACAATTGATAATCAGATATAAAGATAAAATTTTATCCAATGTAAATTTGGCCATTTTTTTGGGATGGAATAAGTCTGGAATTGAAATTAATTTGGACTTAATAGGGTTAAGTGAAAATATGTTAAATGGTTTATTGCCAATTATTTGTATTTACAATATGATAAATTGTTTAATTGAAGATTAGCAAAGATCTTACACAAAGTAAAATTTATTCATTCTGAATGAAAGAATTAAAAGTGATATGCAGGCAAAATTTACTTAACTTAGTTTAACTAAGTTTTACAGCATTAGTCAGGTGTATTTTGAATACTACCTCATATAATTGTTTCAGAGCAGAAGACAATTTCAATCATTTACTTTTTGGAATGAGACAGTTTAACTCCTATTGCTTGCCATCACCCTTGTAGTTATTCCCTTGCACATTCAATGATCCTAGTGTTTCATCTATGACTGGAACATTTCTTGAAAATCATTGACATTTAACAGGTTCAACACCATCTGTGATTCCTTCTGAATATCTTCAATCATGTCAAAATGACAATTTCAATTTTGTTTTCATGAATAAAAAGAAATCACAAAAGGTCAAATCTGGTAAGAAGGTGAGGAATAACAACCATGTCAATCTTGGCTAAAAACATTTAGGCATTCAGTTCTCAGTAAGCTGGATCATTGACATGATGAAGCAGAAAGTTGTTATTGGCAGAGACAGGCATTGCCTTCTCAAATTTTAATGCAATTTCTGCAAAACACAATAGAATTGGGAGTTGACAGTTTGCCTGTTGGAACAAATCCTTTGTGTACAACTCCCTTGATATCAAAGAAACAGATCAGCATGATCTTTCACATTGCTTTTCATCTCAATGACCTGTATCCAATAAAAATTGCTGAATCATTTTCAGGCTCTGTTGTGGATTTTTGGAACTTTCCACAGAATTTGATGCAAACTTGCTGTTCCTTCTTTGGATCCATTTTCAAAATCACCAGATACCATGTACATGACAACAAACAAATACACTTTGCAACTATAAACACACAAAATTTCTCATTGTTTGGCATACTAACTCTCAATGTACATGTGAGAATCCAGAGCTTGTTTTTTGTATAGTGATATTTTTATTAATATTTTGTAAAACTTAAAGTTAAATTCAACTTTAACTTCTGTTTAAATTATACATCTTCCTTTGAGTTTGATTCATTCAGGGAAGTTAGCAGAATATCTCAGATTGGATAACAATTGAGATTTTACCAAATCAGGTCAAGAGTCAATGGTTGGAGATGAGATCACAGCTAGAAGATAAAAAATGACTACCTGAGGAAGAAGAGTTCCTCTCTTCCCAAGTCCATCCTTTTTATGTCACAGAACTGTTTGCCATTGACTATTGTACAAGGTTAAATGACTAGGGTATTAATGAACATTTTGTAATGAACCACAAGGAATCACATCAAAAGGTATTTACTCCTCACAAACCAACTAATCTCTCTCTCTCTCTCTCTCTCAATACTCACCTGTTAATTGATAGATTAGTGTATTCACTAGTCAGTCTATGTATGTTAGGGTGACAGTCATTAATAAATGTGTTTGTCTTAATATTACTCACTAATTGAATGAATCACATCAAGGTTGTTCGTCTCTCAACTTCCCCCCATTCTCTTACCCCAAGCCCCCATATGAAACTACTTGTGCTCATTAAGAAAAGTTTCCTGAAATCAATAATCAGTTGGTTTTAGATACATTGACCGAGGTCAGCAATTTTACCTGTCACACCTGTGCATCACCATCTATCAGAACATCACAGTATTACAACCAGTTTTGGTTCAATGTTGGCAGAATATTTTGAATATGCACCTCATAAATTGTATTTTAAAAAAAATGTATTTTATTAGCAAATGATATGGTAGATCATTTTCCACTCAGTTTAAATTAAAAGTCATTTTTGGTAATTTGGAAGATAAAATTATTAAAGTTTAAATCAATGATTGTAAATAAAATTATGAAAAATTTTCCAGTTTTGGAAATTTTAGTTTTCCAAACAATAAAATCAATAATTTATCATAGCATTATGAAGATTGTATTTACTTATTAAATTATTATTATGTTAAAACAAAATGTCAAAATATAATTGAGACTTGATAAAGAACTTATATAAAAAATTCCATTAAGTTTAAAAAACAAAATTTTTAGATTAAATATGATCATTAAAATGTATTTAATTCTTAAGTACTATGGTTTAGTTCTAAATACTGTTGGTTGGTTTTGGTTTTTTGGCACAAGCTAAGCTGTGCCAGGGCAAACAGTGAAAAATTTTAAACTAGACAAATAACAATCATATGACAAAAATTAACGACAAAAAAAAAAACAACAAATATATACAGTAATATAAATAAGCAAAACAAAGTAGGTAAAACTATATAATAAATAAATAATCAAATCTCTTTATGCATATTAATGACTTTCAGAAAGTCCAGTAGATTGTCCAGATTTGGCCTCTGGCCCAAAACCTCTGTCAGACTTGCATTTCGAAAATACTGTCTACACATCCTCTCAAAGACAGAACAATTGCACAGTATGTGTTTTACACTTAGGGGGCAGTTGCAATACTGGCTTGTCATCACTCTTCAGAAGATATTGATGAGTCAGTCGAGTATGTCCAATTCTTAAACAAGTAAGAATGACCTCAGATCTATCATCATACTGTTTCTTATGTGTCCAATTTTCTTTTATAGATTTGATCTTGTGTAGTTTATTGTGGACTTGTGCATAGCTAGAAAGGGATGGGGAATGTGAAGTTGCAACAACTACAACTGTAGGCTAATGCCTTGACTTATTATATGCTACAGAGGACTTGTCTGCACCTCTCTCATAAATACTACAGTGTCTATGTGGATAGCTGACAATTTTTGATAAATTTTATCAAACTGCCAATTTTTATCTGAAAACCTAATCTACCAAAGAAATAAAAGAATTTAGGATCAGAATAAATTAAAAATTTAATCTTTATGCTAATAAGTAATGGCTTTGTATATTTTGATAGTATGCATTAACTATTACAATTTACATATTAGGTTTATTCATTAACATTTAAAATTTTATTAACCTTTTGTTTAATTAAATACAAAATTTGTACTTAGTATTTTTTCTAATATTTGAAAAAAATATGATCTATTTTTCTTTAAGCATTCACAAAGTACAAAAATTTGAATAAAATAATATATTAACTGATAAAAACAAATGTAATCAAATAAAATTTTTATGATTATGATGATTATCTGATCCTAATCATTATCTTGATGTTAATTGTTAAACTAAATATTAAATAATTAGAAAATGTTTTATAACTCACTTTGTTCTCTTTCTCTGACATAATTTCTCCCAACAACTTAAATAGTCTGCAAAGAAACAATTATTTTTTTTTAAATATATATAGTACATCACATTAATTGCAATTAATTGAATAACTTCAATTAATTGCAGGATGTTCCATGTAAAACCAGCCCTCTTCATTGAGTAAATTATTGTAATATTTATTTTGGGAAAAAAGGGACAAGACAAAAACATGAAAACCTTATGGAAGCTTGTATAATCAACATTGACATTTAAAGCAATCAGATTTATTCAATTGATGAGTGGGGCCAGTTTTACACATTCACCCATATCATGCATTATATAATTTATGACAACCCTTATGTTTATAAAACAAAAAATCATTTGCATTGACTGCATTGCAATTGCATTGCACTGACTGGTGAGATGGATACTTGAGAAAAAAAATTATGAAACAAAAATCTTAATTAAAAAGTCATTTCTAAAAAATTAAGATAGTAAAATTTTAGAAAACAGAACCACACTATAATGGAATATATGCTGCCATTTTAAACATCTGGAATAGAAATGATCTCAAACAACCATAAACACAAAAAACAATTTAAAAAATATAAGTATCTCTCACACAACACAGCATTCCTACAACACAGTTTTACTCCCAACATGATTTGAGAATTGGGAAATCCCCTGTATAACATGGTTCCAGAATTAAAGATATCCTCATAAGAAATTCACAGTTTTTAAATAAATACCACCAACTGATATCTTTTTATTGAAGCAAGTGTGTGTATTGCCTCATATTTGAAAATTTCAATATTCTAAAGTCCATGAGCAAATGTTTCATGCCTTTCACCCAGTTTTCTTTAATGAGAACTGATTGTAAAATTTTTCTTATTCCTTGTTTTTTAGCTTCCTATAAACCAGATACTGCTAACATTGATGATAGTGCTCTAAATGAACCCAACTGTTGTCATGCTTTGTTTTATAGATTATATTAAAAATTACTACATAAAAAGATTAATTTTTTAAAGATAAGCAAAGAAAAAATTAACATTAACATGCAATGCTTTTGATTGCAATTGTTAGTTAATTGTTTTAATAAACATCTCTCTCTTAATTGCAAAATAGAATAGTATATTTTTGCTAACTTTTAAAACCCAACCCTATGTTTTGCACTAGTACTTTGTTTAGTATAGCAAAATTTGAATAAAAGCACTTTTTCGGAACCTAACTACTGTGTTATATGGGGATATCTGTACAAACTATCCTTAAAAAAAAGTTTGTTATAAACTGCATATATTAATTCAAAATGTACAGCAACTATTTTAAATCTTCAATTAAATCTTGAAAGCAGATGAAAAATAATGGGAACACTTCTTGTTTTTAGTGCAACGTCAAACTCGTATGGTTAGCAGATTTTATATAAATTGTGTCATGGATGAAAATAATTCTGACTGGCTATGTATGAAATTTTTTAACCCTTAATAATTTTTTATATATATAAGAAATAATGGGTATTTAGTGAATTGCAAGAAAAAATTCATAACCTGTAGCCAGTTTTCATGAATTTAACTTAATTTATTAAGTTAAGTGAAAAATTTTTTTGCCTAACAATTAGTTAACAAAAGATAAATTACATAAAATTTTGTAGGCTATGACTAATTTATTTACTATTTAGCAAATTTTCCTGAAAAATTTAACCTACTTGTCACTTTTCTCTGTTTCTTGGCAAACATCAACAATTTGCAAAATATTATGATTGGCAGAAAGCTGAAGTGACCCAACATTTAATTGAACATAGTCCTGAAGAAATTCTTCAGCCAAAGCTCTAACTTCTTTTGGCCAAGTAGCACTCCACATTAATGTTTGGCGATCAGGCTGCAAAATTTAATTTTCAGAAATTGGTCAAATTTATTGAAAAAAATCAGCAAAATTTAACACAATTTTGTAGTAAAAAAAATTCATACTCTTATCTGTTCAACAATCTTCTTTATTTGTGGTTCAAAACCCATGTCAAGCATTCTATCAGCTTCATCCAGAACAAGATAAGTACAACGTCTGAAGTTAATTTTGCCTAGTTCCAGAAAATCAATCAGTCGACCAGGTGTAGCAATGCAAATTTCAATACCTATAAATACATTTAAAAAATATTTAATTGCAATTCATATTTGATTCAATTAAGAATTTCTAACAAATAATTCCATTCATTAAAATCACATTAAATGAAGAAAAAATACCATATATATAAATTAAGTTTAAATTTGCAAACAAAAAAAAATCTTCCAGTGCCTATTTTATTTTCTACTTTTGTGTACTGTATTTAAGTAGACTTCAAGCAAAGTGAATTAGTGAAAAGAGATAAGAAAATAACATATAGAAATTAGCAGTTGTCCCAGGCAACCTCATTTTGGCAGTTTTCAAATACCAACAACCAACACAGATCCTAAATAATATTAAATACATTCCTGTATATATCCAAAAGAGAAATAAGATTACAATGTCTACAACTGGTCCAGATGGACAGCAGATCGTTAGATGTAACAGGGAGGACACCATATAGACTATTTCCATACCATCAAGCATCCTGTTTTCCAAATGGTTTGAGGCTGTATTTCCAATCAAGGAGTTGGTCACTTACAATTTGTGCAAGGAACTGTCAATGCTAAAGTCTACTCCCCATCATCTGGGAACAGTTTTGGTCAATTTCCAACTGCATATTCCAGGATGATTCTGCTCCATGTCATAGGGCCAAATTGGTAAGGTGTATGTTCAATATCTTTCCTAGGCATTTAACTTTAGTTTAACTAAAAGCTTTGTTGTTTTGTATTTTTTCAAATTGCACACAGGTTCAAAAATGTAAAAGTGACCATGAAATTCACAGTTTGACTTGGCCCAGGAACAGTCTGGACCTTAACCCTATTGGAAATTGTTATAATAAGATAGGCATAGAAGTAATGAAAAAGAAGTCAGCATCATTTCTACAACTCCAAGAGTCACTAATTCGTGTATGGACCTCACAAACTGAGTAAAAAATACATTCAAGGACTCAGCCAATCAATGCCCCAAAGATGTGAAGTCATAATTAACACTAAGAGAAATAACCAAATATTAAATTCTAATTCTAAAGTTTTAACAACATTTCTGTTTTGCTTTTTTGTCATTCAATTGGCCACTTGGATGCACCTTTATTGTACAGTTTAAGCCCTGTATTTACATAAAATTAATAAAAAACATTACATTTCTGCAGTTAGCAGTTGATTAAATTACTTTTACATAATTTCAGATACATTTTCTGTTAACTGTGTTACTACCTTTCACAAAACCAACAGTTGCAAAAAACAGAGTAATGCAGCTTTTTTTACCACCACTAATTAAATTATTAATATCAATCATCATTAGAATCTATCCAAAAATTTTATTTTATAACAAAGATAAATTTAACCAGACGAAAACAGACTACTAAGCTATTCAATCTACTCTAATTAAAGAATTACTTTAAGATTATAAATACAAATATCCAATATTTGAAATGAAAAAATCAAAAATGTGGTAAGAAAGTTGAAGTTATTTTAGTTGCTTCTAATGATGATGATCTTCAAGTTTTTCTTCCAGATAGATTCAATAAGATTATAACAGAAAAAAAAATTTAAGTTGAGCAATTTCAAATTTGTTTAGAAAGGAACCAAAGATGTGGGAAAGTAAACAGGCAATTGTTGACAAAATACCTTTCTGTAATCTTTTTTGGTCTCATTTTGATGAATTTTTGTCTGAAAATTAGCAGTTTCTAAAACATGCTGAAATTTTAATACTTTGTAGTCATTTTCAAGGTAATTTTAACTAACTTAATATAAAAATTAAAGGTTTTTTGAAAATTTGATCTCAATTGTTGTTTAAAAAATAACTATGAATGGTGAAAGAATGGCGTGTTTTTGGTGATTTTGAAAACAATGATGTGACTCATAGTAGTACCCATATACTACTACAAATGAATTTGAATCATTACTTTTGATTTGAATAAGCAATTAACATTTTTGTTATAAATAGTATAATAATATACACTTATAATGTAATTCAAAAAAATTTACTAAATTAATTTTAATGATACTGATTATTCACTAAATTTTTTGAAAATACAGTTTTAATGAAATTCTTAGCAAGTGATATATGGTTTTATATTTTTATGTAATAAGAATAAATAAGAAACTACTTATTCTTAATATACAGGGTGGGCCAGCGAAAACGAAACGGCAGAGTGTTCGTGTTCGTCGAAGCAAAGCGCTCGGACAGGTCGATTTTACTCTCGAGGGGACATCTTTTGCAATAAAGTTTTTGCGATTCTGAATACAACAAACAACAATAAATTTTAAAAACTCATTTATTTTGTATTAACTAAACAAGCATTTATTTCGAAAAAAATGTTTGTTTAGTTAATATTCAGAATCGCAAAAACTTTATTGCAAAAGATGTCCCCTCGAGAGTAAAATCGACCTGTCCGAGCACTTTGCTTGGACGAACACGAACACTCTGCCGTTTCATTTTCGCTGGCCCACGCTGTATATATATATATATATATATACATATATACACACACACACACACAATCACTCAATAAGTCTGCAGTCTGACACATATATGGCAACACTGTTGACAGAACTATATGATTTCTGGATAGTACCAACCTTCAAACAATACATGTCAAAATTTCATGACATTCTGACAATTAGTTTACAGGTTACAGTGGTTTTAGTGACCCCAGTTTTGTAATTTTCAAAACAATGAATAAAAAAGAATTTCGTGTGTTGATTAAACATTGTTTTTTGATGGGGAAAAATACTGTTGAAGCCAAACAGTGGCTTGATAAGCATTATGGAGACTCTGCACCAGGGAAATCAACTATTATTGACTGGTATGCTAAATTTAAACATGGTGATACAAACACCGATAATGCTTAACGCTCTGGTCACCCAAAATCAGCAGTTGTTCCAGAAAACAAAAAAGTCCACAAAATAGTTTTGAAAAACTGTAAAGTGAAGTTGCGTGAGATAGCTGACACCTCAAAGATATCAGAAGGTAGTGTGTTTACAATTTTACATGAAAATTTGAGCATGCGTAAGTTGTTTTCAAAGTGGGTGCCACATTTGCTCACAAGGGACCAAAAACGTGTCAACAATTCTGAGTGCTGTTTGGAGCTGTTCAAGCAAGATAAAAAGGATTTGTGTTGGTATGTGACAATGGATGAAACATGGATCCATTACTACACACCTGAATCAAAAAGACAGTCAGCTGAGTAGACAGCAGCCAGCGAAAGTCATCCAAAATGGCTAAAAACTCAAAAGTCAGCTGGCAAGGTTATGGCATCTGTATTTTAGAATGCGCATGGTATTTTGTTCATCTACTATCTTTAAAAAGGTAAAACTATCAATACCGAATATTACATGGCACTATTGGATCGAGTGAGTGTAGAAATAAAAAAAAAAGCCCTCACATGCAAAAGAAAAAAGTGCTGTTCCACCAAGACAATGCCCCATGTCAAAAGTCGATGAAAACAATGGTTAAATTGAATGAATTATACTTTGAATTGCTTCCTCACCCACTGTACTCTCCAGATCTGGCCCCTAGCAACTATTGGCTTTTTGCAGACATGAAAAAAAAAATGCCCCAGGGAAAGAAATTTGGCTCAAAGAAGTGATTGCCAAAACTGAGGCCTATTTTGAGAGCAGAGACAAATTGTTCTACAAAAAAAAGGCATCGAAAAGTTAAAGGAGCATGTTGATGAATAAAGTTGAATTTCTTAAAAAAAAAAAAATATTGTTTTCTTAGTTAGACTGGAGACTTATTGAGTGATGTGTTATATATATATATATATATATATATTACTCATACACACAAACCCTAAGAAAAGAAAAATTAAAATTGGCAACAACAAAACCTATTGAACAAACAACAGTTCTTTCAAATTATGATCTAATTATATTATTGCTACATAAATTTTTTTAAAACTCAAATCATATTAAAATACATTTTATATTGCTAAATTCTTTATATTTACTAATACAAAATAGTAATAAGCTGCTTTTTTTGAGCAAATTATTCTATAGGCTTTAGCAATTGTTAAAAGCATTAATATACGAGTCATTCACAGACCAAATCAATCACTCCATTAGTATATTTTTGGAATAATTATTATTTTTACATTTTTCACATAACCAATTTTATACATATATTTCACAGATTTTTGTAAAAACCAAAGTTAACACTTTTAATCAAGCAGTGTCATAAAAATTAAAATTCCTTTGTCAAATGAACAAATATGCTGTAGACCAGATTTTTATTTTGATTCCAAGACAAATTTATAATCCTGAAACAATATGCTTTTGGTAAGGTCAAGATTTATGCAAAATTTACCTCTTTCCAGATCACGAAGTTGAGGTCCTTTGGGTGCACCTCCAAAGATGCAAGTATTTCGAATGCATGAAGTACGACCAAAATCTGCAGCTACCTGTTGTATTTGTTGTGCTAGTTCTCTAGTTGGTGCCAAAACTAATACCTAAAGAAAATTTTTAAGAATTTAATGTTTATAACTTTAAATGAACAATATAATTCTACATATGAATTATGATAAGTAAAAACATTTATAGTAGTACTAAGTTATTTTAAAGAATTATCTAAGAATTACATATAAAGAATATTTCATATTTTAGCAGACAACTGAAATAACTTACTATGGGTCCATCATTTTTTTCTAAACGAGGTTGATGATTAATATGCACAATTGCTGGGAGCATATACTACAATAAAAAAATAATTTTAAATTTTACTGAACTATAACTAATAACTATTCAATAAAGTTTTTCTGTCATCTGTAATTTGTTGCAATCATTTGTTGTAAATATACAATACTACTTATCTACAACATCATATTTTAAAAGAAAATTTAGTTTAATGAGAAAACCTTTTAAATTATTATTTTAAATGTATTACTCCAACTAAAAAGGAGGGGAAAAACCCTGAAATTTACAGTACATATTGGAGTTGGAATGTATTAAAAAAATAAAGAGAAAAATAGCACAAGACAAGATTCCTAAAAAATGGGATAAGTCCAAAACTAATAGCCAAAGATACATATTTTTATAAGAATAAAATAAAACCAGGACAAGCTATTATTATTATTATTATAGTTTTTTTTCATTGGTCAGAAAGGGTTTTGTTTTAGCTTTACAAATAAAAAGCAATATTAAGTTAAATCATTCAATAACATAATTTGTTACAACTGTGTTATAAAGCTTGTAAATAATTAAAATACTTTCACCAATCTAGATTCCTTAGACAATGTTTTCTGTTGAGTAGTTGATCTCTTACTAATTTATCAATCAACTACTTGTCTGGTTTGAACCATAGATTTTCATTTTTATACATTGGAACTGTTAAGCCTTCTAAATACAATCAAATATTTTTCTGCTAAACATCTTTTATAGTAATATTACTTCAGATCATACTGAGAATTCTGATGTTGCATTAGTAATGAAAATGAACTTGCACTACACTTTTGGTGTCCACAGCTAATCAAAGATGGTTGTGTTTGTAGTGTTTGTATGTACTGTACATATACTTTAATTATGAAATTATAAAACTAATAAAAGTTAAAAATGATAAACTATAATGCTAAACTTTACTTTTTATATATATTGTACCTCATTTTCAATTTTAAATTATTCATTTGAATATAGAATATTAATGAAAGATATGATTTAACAGGCAATCATAATAAATTGGAAAAAAATTAAAATACAGTAGAGCATCATTCATCCAAATCAAATGGGAACTGGGGTTATTTGGATAACTGATTATGTACGAAAAAATATATTAACCTATCCAATGTTGAAATTTTTTTTCTGTTGCGTATTACTTCGTGTTGAATTTTTGTCGATTTTAAGCCAAATGAAAATTTTTATAATAATAATCAAGGCTATTGTATCATTAAAAATTATTTCTTTATCTTGTACAAAATAAATATATTGAAAAATATAAAAACAAAAAAATTAATATTTTAGAAGTTAATCTAGTATCAAAAACATTCGCTTCGACACGACACAGTTCCACTAGAAAGCTTTTGGTTGACCGGCTTTTGGATAAACGATGCTCTATGTAATTGTTTGTAGATTAGTTTGGTCAAATAAAAAGTTTAATTCAAAATTTATTTCATTTCAAACTATAAAAATGATTGTTATGTAAGTTATATTTTAATATTTAACAATACTTAATACTCAATATTTAAAATGCATAACGTACTTTTTTTAAAATCTAAAATAAAAGTTTAAATCAATTGTTATAAGTAAACTTGAGTTTATCTCATTGGTACTACTAAAATTTTGACAGAAAAATTATACATACAATTATGAAAAGAATCACAGAATAAATTTCATATTCAGAAACAATAATACGGCATCAAGTTACAACACATAATAAAACAAATGAGTAATTTTTAAAAAACGTTAAAAAGAAAAAAAATTCAGTTATTAATATAAAAATTTTAATATAATTTTGTACATCATATAATTAATAAAATACCAGCAAGCCCTGTTAAGAAAAACTTATATATAAATTTTTGGAAAATCAGTTGTAAAATATTCAAAATAAGTAAGCAATCAAAAACTTAGAAACTGAAACAGTTTTTATATATATAATCAATACTTCATAATTTAAAAATCTTTAATATTTCATTTAACAATAACTCTTTGACTAAGATTTTTACTAATATGTCAATACATTGTCACATTTTAATATGTAAATATATATTTTTAAACTTACAGCCAAAGTTTTTCCTGAACCTGTTTGTGCAATTCCTACTAGATCTCTTCCACTCAATGAAATAGGCCAGCCCTGTGCCTGAATAGCTGTAGGCTTTTCATACTGTTGTTCTTTAATTGCTCTCAATACATACTCTGAAAGGAAAAAGATTTATTTCAATTAAAATATTTTTATCAAAATTATAAATCAAATCAATTTGAAATATTTGAATTATGAAAAACAGCTTTCTCTATGTTTTTATATTAAAAATAGAATAAACTGAAGAATAATTACTATTTACAGTAAAATTAAATACACTAAAACATCAATAATTTAAAATCAGTCACTTTCCTGTAAAATTTAAGACATTAAAAGTTAAGACGAAACTCAATTTTGTTATTAAGTTTTAAGATATATATATATATATATAATTGGTGATATGCTACCTCACAGAAAAAATCAAAAATTAGATTATTACTAATAAACATTAAATGCAAATTATATAACAAGAAATGTGACTTGGTTCAAAATATACTAAACACTAAAGTTAATATTTTTAAAAAAATAATCTAAGTTTGTTTATATTGCCTCTTATAATGAGGAATTACCAATTTTATTAAAAATTTTAATACAAATAATTAATTCTACCCTATTGATAAAATTTTGTTCTATAAAATAAAATAATAAAATGATCTACAACTCAATTGTTAGGTTCAGCCTTTAAGTTTCTCATCAATTTCTTGATAAATCAGATCTCCAAAGGCTCTGAACAATAAAAATCTGTGTGATATTTTTTGATGCTAATTCTTTTTAATGATAGACGATACCAAAATTTCTCCAGATTTTGATTATGCCAAAAACTCCAGATTCCAATTCTTTTGAATACAGTCAACTCGCCTTAAAACAAACAGATAAAGCAAATTTTGCCACTGCCCCAGCAAAATGCCATTGTCACATCATTAATTTTCACGCAATAAAGTGAACAAAAGTGTTGTCAGAATTCATTAAACTGAACTGTAAATTAACTCCATAACCCTTAAGAAATAACCCTATTTCCAGTTATGATTGCTTTTTACAGGTTTTGTCATGAACAATAAAAATTAGTATTGTAATAAATATTTTATTTTCAGTAGACTAAATTTTCTCCTCCTAGTAAAGACCAATGGGTTCGACCTCTGATTGTAGAACAATTCAAACATCTGGTTTTAGACCATTCTACCGTACTTAGAAAATAGGGACTAAAGATTAAGAACACCCACCTCCTTTAAATGGGCACAGTTTCATGCACATGAGTGCTAATTTGCATATATGGGAGTGCATATGATAATGCCAGGTTTGACTACTTTGTGCCAAATTTGGTCCTCCCCTTTTTAACTCCTTTTGCACAAAAAATATTTTCAACAGAAAAAAAAAAAATTACAAATTTCTTTTAGCTTTGTTTTGTTTAACCACTGATATACTATTTCATACTTAAATGGCAAATATACAGTAGTATCCTCCTCATTTTGTTTGATTTAAAAAATCATTTAGAATTTGTTTCTGTTTTTATTAACAGAAACATAAATAGTTAATAATAATTAACAGAAACATAAAACATAAACATAAATTTGTTTCTGTGTTTATAAACAGAAACATAAAGTTAAATAAAATTAAATTTATTTAGTAAATTAATTCAAAGTACTCTATTATATTTTTGAGAATTCAATAGTCTGTTAAGCCTTAACTCTATATTATATGACCTTGGCCTTGACCCTGAAATTTGTTAATATGAACTTTTGATAAAGCAAACTACTTGTGTTAATACGAATCACTAGGGAAACCCCCTAATGATTCATATTAACATGAGTTGACTGAACAGTTTTAGATTAATTAATAGCATGGTATTCATTAATTAATAAACAAAGCTTAAGAATGATTCTGGATTTTCCAATCATTTGCCAATCTTTCAAAAGAAACCCAAAAATTCTCCATTTATACATGGATATGCACACTTATTGTGTACTACAAAATAAATTTGTAATGTTATTTCAGATAAAGTTAATATTCCAACACTACTCCCAAAGAAATTACAGATAATTCTCTTTTACTCAAGAATTATCCCATCATGTTATCTAGGGTCATCATCATAGGAAACTGCTTCATTGGCTGATGCAATGATCAAGGAAACAAAAAGGGTAAATGAGAAGATGCACTTCTTTTTTCATGCTTCTTGCAATCAGCATACCCTGCTTTAATTCCATAATATTTAACACTAAATGTGGTTTGGCAAATGATGGAATGAGCTAAACAAATCATCATCATAAATCAACAAATTTTTGAATTCATTCACTCAAGCCACAAATGTCTAGACTGACTCATCTTAAAAAAATTAATTTTTGAAACTTAAAAAAGCAGCAGACTTAGCACAAACAAGTATTTTTACTTAGAATCATGCAAACTGCATTTGAAAATTTAACATATTACAGCATCATTTATGAATCATAACAGAGGCTTTCATAATTATAATGAGAAAGTACACACACTAAATATTTAAAATAATTTTATATATTTTTTCAATTAAAATATAATTTTGTTTATATTTTAAACTGTTTTGCCAATACTTGAATATTTTTGTCGAGTACCAGCCTTGATTTGAAATTACTGGTCAAACTGATCCAATACTGGCTGGGTGACAACTCTCGTTACCCTGTTTCCCCTAAAATGGCAAAATGGGGACAATCAGTACTGACCAAGTGCAATCTCTCATTGCTCCAAATACACAAAAGAAAAGAGCACTATAACAGATATCACCTCATGTAAGGGGCGCATTGTGTAAGTACTGCTTTGTCAACTTGTGGTTTGAAAGTTTCCAATAAACTAATATTTAATTGTTAATATCATAAGTTAAAAAATTTTTAATCTTCAACTGAAACTAATAATTTTTGTATTATAAATAAGAAAATTAAGTTAAAGGATAAAGGAGCAAAAGTACAAGTATAATAAACATTTTTTAAAACTTGACTGTCTAGATCAGTGTTTCCAAACGTGGGGCCCATGCCCCACAGGGGGGCAATTTGATTGTTAAGGGGGGTAATTTGAAAATGGACTCGTCCAGAGTTTAAGTTAACCGTATAGCCACTGTACACCATATTTATTGTAAATGTTGACTTAAGTTAGTTTTAATTTTCCTTGTTCTTTGTTTCCCTTTCCTTCTAGAACTTTCATAACCCTTTTCCCTTGGAGTGGGATTAACAATTCTGGGAACCACTGAGAACAAAGATGAATGAGGCCCTGAGGCTGGTGAAAGGACATTCTTTGCCCAGACCTCGAGGTGGGCAGACGTGGGTTGTAGTGTTCCAGGTTGCATTTGGCAATGACTGGAAAGTGCAGAGACTTTGATGAAAGGATTGGGTTTTATCGTAGTTACAATAAAACAGTGTGGCAATTAAGTGCAAGAAAAACTTCAACAAACACAACGAGAGACCTTCCAAAAGAGTTCAACATATATGTTAGGGGGGGGTATAAGAGTTTTATAAAGGCTTAGGTGGGGCATAGCACAAAAAAGTTTGGGAAACACTGGTCTAGATTGTAAGTCCCTCAAAGTTGGTACTAATAGTCTTTGAGCAAAAAGAACTCTATTGTACAAATTTTTAATTTTTTAGAATTATAGTTATACAATTAATTTGATTGATTTTTTTTATTAAATGTGGAAGAATTGGAAATCATTTCAAGAGTTGTTTGATTCCAATTACCAGAAAATGTCCAATTTTTCCAATTCCTGATTAATCGTTCATCACTAGTGTATGTATATATATACAGTAGAGCATCGATTATCCGACTTATCGGTTAACTGACCGCGTTCTAGTCGCAAATTCAATTGTCCGCTAGTGATGTGGCGCTACAATATTTGGCTATGTCTTGGCTACTTTAATATTATTTTTGTTAAATTTTTGCGTGTTTTAGCTGGCACCTGGCTCGACCATGAAAAGGAGGCTAGTATTTAAACCAGGCCTAATTACACTATGCTTATAATGTATTTTTTCATACTTTTCGGTTATCCGACCAACCACAGTCCCCAATTAAGTCGGATAACCAATGCTCTACTGTATATATATAACTGTAATTTAAATTATTGTTATATATATATATATATAAACAATTTAAATTACAGTTTTTCTTCTTCCTACTAGTAACACTTATTCTTATTTTACTAGTATGACTTCATTGATAAATATATATATATATATATATAACTGTTATTATGTATAGCATACATCAATAATGATGGAAGAATTAAAAATTTTACCTAAGAAATTCTTACCTGGAAAATTTCCTTCATCAAATGTAGTTAAAGGTTTCGGAATATTTTCTCCTCGTACAGTTATATCATTAGTTCTTCTAAAAGCGTCAACTTCCACCTGAAAGAACTCAAAAAATGATTACACCTCACTTTAGGAATTTCATATTACAGTAGAAGTTCATTAATATGGCACCTTCTGAAAAGTAGCAAATAATCTGGAATTGTTTAATGAAAATCCAACATGACAGTATTTTTTGCAAATAGGAATTTGTCTGAGCACATGGTATGCATAAAACCCCAGGCAATAATATATTCATTAACATTTTTGTAGGTTTTTCAATCAATCAATCTTAACACACTATATATGTGTAAACAAATCAGAAGCATACAATAGTATGTACTGATACAAAATGTATAGCAACATTCACATCACATCTAACTTGAATTTTGCAAAAATGCCCAATAATATGGTACTACTCTGATCTTCTGGTGCCAAATTAACAAATTCTACTAATTCAATATTAAAAATTACAGAAGTAATATCAAGTTTTATTTTGAAAAACTTACAATATACAAGCAAAATGTTTTAAAAATAAAAAGTTTTCAAAGAAATCAGATAAAAAATACCAAAATTATTTTATCCCATCATATACAGCAGTGTTTCTCAACCTCTAATGAATCATTGCTCTCTTCAATAAAACTTATGTTGTATTGCCCCCTTCCTAAAACACGATTAGAAATTAATATTTGCCATTTGTCCCAAAGAACACCAGTTTCAGACTTCTACTTGTCTTATAATGAAACCAATCATCCAAACTGCAGAGAGCACATTTTTTTTAATAAAGCCTTTTTATTGCTTGAACACTATATAGCCATTTACCATTTAGGTTAACAAAAATAAATCTTGAATATCTCCAGCAACCTATAAGGTGTTTGTTTACATTAGATGCCAACCTAAGAGTATAAATTCTTATTGGATGTGCTAAAAAAATTTTATTCATCCTAGTTCACTTCTATTTCATTATAAGAAAATCATTAAAGAAGCTAATCTTCTTTCTTATGTCTTACTACAGGTATACCTCGAGTTACGTCGTTCCCGATTATACGTTGTTTGTCAAAAAAGTAAACTTGATTTTTAATTTTCCATATAAGTCATTTTATTTGACTTTACATCTGTCTGCCACAAATATTGAAGTCGTAATATCACTAGAAAAGCATTAAAAGCACATGAAATCATATTAACCTGTCAGCTGAGCACTCGATAATCCGAAACAACACCGCTGTTGCGTACAGGTTGTGGGGTTTTTAAAGTGGTTTTTCAATTTGCGATATCTCGCTTAAAAATTGTAGTAGATATAATCTGTTTTCAGTTTTCTATCACGTACATATTACACTTTACGATTGTTAACTTCAAAATATTATGTATGTTTAAAAAAATTAATAAAATTTAAGATTTTAAAATATTTTAAAAAATCGTTTTTTTATAAATATTCCATTAATTTGTTATACGTTACTTAGACATGTCTATTTTCTGTCAAATAAAAAAAACTGCAGCTTTCTAAATCAACGTAGAGAAATAATACAGCCTATAGATTATAACGCCGATCGGCGTGGGGGGGTGGTGGCCTTTCTAAATATAGATTAATACACTTTTATTATTGATGTGTATTTGATCCTATTTATACGTTATTTAAACTATTGTACTAATAGTAGACTATAATAAGTGATTATTACTTTATTATAATAATGACTATACATGTATATCTTATGTATTACGGAAGTACCACCATAACCGGAAGTACTTTGTTTTTTGAAAGATTTATGACTAAATGGTTTAAAAAACAAGCTTATTTGTTAAATAGCTTAAATATACATAAAACTTTATTAAATTCACGCTAAAAATAGATAAGAATAATGATTTATAATTGTTTGTTTACGTTTGTAGCTGACAATGTAGCTTGAAGTTGGTATAACTTTTTCCAAGAAACTTCCCACCCCACAAACCCAAGTCGATGCTTATTGGTCAAAGGATAGTCATTTAGCTATAATATACCAATTAGAACTTAACGGGCATGCTAACTAGGATTTTATTGTCAAATGAACAAAAGAAGAGTCTTCCATAGACTTAACATGGAATGGAAGAGTTTTGTGCCTAAATTTAAAAATATGGGGTGGTAACAAATATCTTATTCGTTGAAACAGACTTAGTCTATGTAGATAAAAGCCAATCAGTGCTTAAATCGCCACCAACTAGTTAATTACGAAAAAAATTGACACTTACTCCAACTGGAGTACACCGCAACAGTTTAATGAAAACTGGTTACTCCAATATCAGTACTCCGCAAACAACTGGTTAAAATATGTATATTTACAGTAAATGTTAATATAATCATCATAAATTCTAGAGAACGAAACATGAAAACATCTGTGTTTCTGTGTTGTCGTCTTATTTAGCGATCTTTAAGTGCTCATTATTGGCGTTTAGTTACGATGTAAGTCAAAACTATGACTTGCGTTGCTTCTCCTACGTTGCTCGTCTTATGTTGGTAATTGGTTTCCAATTACCAACATAAGACGAGGTATACCTGTATTAAGCAAATATTTAATGATTCAAAATTTTTTACTACATTTGTTTACACATACAACAAAAATATTCTAGCTTTGGTAGAACTAAAAATATGCCCTCAGTACAGGAAATATTTTTATATTTTTTTTTTTGTATTTATTTGGTTAACAATATCACAACAATAACTACAAAAAAATGTAGAAGCATATCACTTAAATTTCTAAATTTTAACAGAGCATCTAAATAAACAAGTTTACTTAACCGAGTTTTTGATGTTTACTTAACTCAATGTCTAAACATTGAGAAAAATTGGTAAAAATGCAGGGATCTTGTGTTTTAAAAGTGAAATTGAAATGTTGTTTACTTTTGTTTCCAATCAGTTCAGTCACTTGTTACATTGCTGCCTACTTACATGACATGTTACTTACATTATATGCTACCACAGTTTCTATTTTTACAAAAAACTGAAACCAAAACAGCTTTTAAAAAAAAGAAAAATTCATTTTTATTTTAAAACTATTTTTGATACTATTTAACGGGTAAAATTTCATGTTTGATGTTGGCTCAAATTAAAAAGTATTGTTCCCCAAACAAAAAAATCTGCCAATCAATAAACTGAATTTAAAAACTTTCATAACTGTCTTGATTAAATACCTAAATAGAAATTTTATCATAATTTTATAAATCTTATCTTCCTTTATTTTTCATATATTTTTTATAGATTTATTATAAAACAAAAAGTATTAATTTTGAAATATATTTTAACAATCTGAAAGTATGATCTTATTTTCAAAAAATATAAATAATGAAAAAGTAAAACCTCTAAAAAGTTTCTCTGCAAAATATTGATGCATTTGTTAAATAAATTTTCAAAAAAAAAAAAACCATGATTATTGTCAAAGAAATTTTGCATTTTTGGAAATAAAGTCGTCCATCAATTAGTACCACCCATGCTGATAAATCAGCAATGAGTTGCTCAACTTTCCTGGCAACATTTAAAATTTTGGTGGCACCATCTGTTATCATATTTTATTTAAAAACGTTTTGTTTTTAAGTATTATATAATGGCAAAAAACTTATTAGCATTTATAATTTTTTATAAACAAAATTAACAAGTAAAATTGTTGTTAATTTCAACCCTACAGGAGATATGCACAACCCCCATTATTGACCCACCCCTCAACCACCAAAATTCAATAGCATCAATCTCTCTAAAGCCTGGTACTCACATGCGGCAATGGACGATGAAAACTGTCGACAGAATGGCAAAATGATGTCACTTTTTCTGTCAAAGCCGACAGAATACGAAGTTGAAAATTTTCAACTTTTGCTGTCGCAAAAAGTGAAACAGAAAAAATTAGACCAATAGGAAGGCTGTTTAGCAATGTCGTCATAAAGATCATGTTGGACGATAGCATTCGAACTATGGCAGTCAGCAAGCTAAAAAGCTTTATTTGTACACTAATATGCTAATATATTTCATTTATACGCTATATTACTATCCGATTTAAATATTAACGTCAAATAGACGTACTTACTGCGTAAAGTATTGGGAATGGTGTAATCGAAATTCGGTGACGAAAGCTAACTTTCGACGATCGAACTTCAGAATATTTTTCATATCCAAATTATTCGTTTGAGGTTATTTTTATTTGCGATAAGATCAAAGGCAAACTTAAAAAGTTTAATTGATATAACAAAGCAATTCTGGTAGACACCATTTTCGACTACTGGCATGTGGCCTAACTACTGTAATAGCTTGTTTATATTTACGGCTGGCAGATGGTGCGTTTCAATTGTAGGGTAATTTCTGCATGTGAGTACATGCAACACAGAAAGATGACAGAACGGCAACTGTTTCCGTCAACAGTTTCCATCGTCCATTGCCTCATGTAAGTATACCAGGCTTAATACAGAAACCTCCATGCAAATTTCAGAAATAAAAAGCACAGGAATTATTAAGCTTCAAACAGGGTGAACTAAATCATGCCCCAAACACACACAAATACCATTCATACAGAAATTGCCCTCAAAGTTTTTTGCATTTCTCAACATTTCAAGGTGTCCTAAGCCCAAAAATGCAAAAATCTGGGGGGTCATGTTTTCCAGACTGCCATACTTTCCATCTGTTATAACAGCCAGGAAAGTAAAAATAGGTCATTCATACAATTGGCAATAACTTCAATTTTATTTTATTTCTGTCAATCAACATATTACATCAAAATTTATAATTTTATATGTTACAGTCAAAGCCTAAAGTCCGATGTACTTGAAATGATCAGTGTGTATGTTACTTTGACTGGCCATTTTGCAAAGTGGCTGGTCAAAATTTGACATGCTGATACAAGATTGTCTGGTATGTGGCACATTATCTGCTTCTGGTGTGATGATGGTGGGCATGTGCTAGCAAGGAAACTACCACATTGCGACAATAATACTCTATGTCTGCTGCTTTTTGGAGAAGGTCCTGCCTGAGTTATTATTATTCTGACTTAGTAGTTTCATTGTGAGTACTGTATTCCTTGTATTTCTATACTACTCTATATGAATGCTTTCAGTTCAAAGGTTAAATTGTAAAGCACGTGTGTGTTGTGGGGTACATGTGATGACACATTTCTGAAAGGGGCATACAGTAGTTATGCTGAGGTTAATAAAGGATTGTTCGCTACAACACATTTTCCTTTAAAGGAATGTGCTAAATTAGCAACAGAACACGATTTACTGAGGCTGTATCCCATGTGACGGTATTTCAATTTCAAGTATTCATAATCGTTATTCCATATGCTGTCCCATGGCTAGTTCTGATGGAATGAGTATATGCTGGGTGAAGTTGGACTACATGTAAATGCAAAACCAACATTTGATATGAAAATCAGGTTCTCAGATACTTTGAATACATTACTGCAAGAAAAAGCAAATAGTAGGATCCTCACCAGAGACAAATATAGCACTATTATAGAGGACGTTAAACAGGTAAAGCAATGCAGAAAAAAGAAAGTGTTGACTATCATCAACTAAGAAAATATGATGTTATTGAAGTTCACGGCAAAGAAAAACTTATTGTGCCAGTAACAAGACACAATAGTGGTATTTTGTACTAAGTACATACAGATTTATTCGACATATTGCACAATACCCACTTGATAATTGGACATCAAGGTTGCACACAGATGCGAAAGGAGCTACAAACTAAGTACAAAAATGTCACCAAAGAAGTTATTACATTATACCCCCACTTATGGAAGCCATGTCAGACCAAATTGTCAAATCTTAAGAAAGGTCTAATTTCTAAACCTTTGATATTTAAAAAATTTAACTCAAGATGCTAAGTAGATCTTATAGACATGCAAAGTAACCCCGATGGCAAGTACAAGTTTATACTCAATTATCAGGACCATTTAACCAAGTTTATATTATTGCAACCTCTGAAAAGCAAAAGAGCAGAAGTAGTTGCTTACCAGCTACTTGATACCTTCACCACTATAGGTGTTCCAAGTGTGCTTCAATCAGATAATGGGAGAGAATTTGCAAAACAAGTTATAAATGAACTAAAAAACATGTGGTCTGAACTAACACTGGTACACGAAAAACCGAGAAACAGCTAAAGCCAAGGTTCCATTGAATGTTCCAACCAGGATGTTTAGAATATGACAATGACATGAATGCAGACAAACGATAAAGATTCCAATTATAAAGAAATAGTAAAGAACTTGTTAACTAAATACCATGAACTGGGCTGCAATACGAGCCTCAAGGTA
The DNA here is from genome assembly GCF_030686945.1 of Centruroides vittatus. Classification (NCBI taxonomy): domain Eukaryota; kingdom Metazoa; phylum Arthropoda; class Arachnida; order Scorpiones; family Buthidae; genus Centruroides; species Centruroides vittatus. The sequence continues at coordinate 324,395 of NW_027122577.1, forward strand.
CACATTCGCACTTGGAATACTTTCCTGAATATCTAGGGGCTGTAAGTGAAGAACAGGGCAAAAGATTCCATCAGAACATTAAGGAGATGGAAAGAAGATACCAGGGACAATGGGATGTCAGTATGAGGGCAGATTACTGTTAGGGACATTCCAGATGCAGAACATAAGAGAAGATCCATGAAACACAGTTTTAGGGCAAAAAAATCAGAACTGATAGCTAAAGCTAATTAGTGACTTGTGTAGTATTTTTGTACCCATACATGTTAATTTTTTTCACATTAAAATAAATTAAAACACTATTATACATATGTATATAATATGGTTTTATGAATTTTTGACAAAACTTTGTAAAGCCTTTGTATCAAAACATTAAATGATGGAAACATTGAATACAACTAAAAACAATCTCTCAATAGTTGTTAGTAAAAATCACATCTCAAAGTCCAAACAGCTTTTTTAGTTGAAATTTGCAGACCTATGTAATCAATATAAAGTAAGAAATTATACAGACCCATCAAAATCTGCTCATAACTTCTTTCTTCCAACTTTGGCTGATTGCCCCATGCCATTTTGCAAACTACCCAGCCAAATCCCAAAATCAGACATTGGCCATTTCCCAATTTGACCAATTTTGGGCTTTGGCCATAACATACATACGATTGTACAATGAAAATGCTTAATGTTATAAAAATTTTTTTTAATTATCAGTTTGAAAAATTATACAGTAAACTTATGATTTATATGCTTTATTTTGAGTTTTCCAATGTGGTAATTATCATTAATTTGTTCATAAACTGTTTTAATTTGTGTGTTAATTCATGTAAAATAATTTTCAGGGAAATTTTGGATCCTGGAAATATTCTGTACCTCAAAATTATAGTAGCTAAAAATCCTTAGTGCACATGCATGAACTATTTACAAAAGGGAAACTAGGAGATGCTATAAAAAAAGTGCATATATGCAAACATTTTGAGAATGAGAGGAAACATGGAGAGAACTGCGTAGTGTGTTTGTGCAAATCTGGATCTAAATAGAAAAGATCAAGGGTTGAAGTACAGTAAGACGCCGCTTAACGCAGGGGATGCATTCCTAGATGACAAAGCGCTAAGCAAAACAGCATTAAACGAAGTCATTTTAACATAGAGTAAATAGGGATAGGTGAACACGCGACCAAAAATAAACAGATTTTACTTTAATTTAAGGTTATTTTTATATTAATTTGCATAATAATATGTTAAATAATACATTAACATATGCACACAGAAATGTAAACTTCATTTTTTGTGATGAAGGTCTTGGCTCTTCTGAAATTCTTACGATTGCATCCAAAACATCTTGTTTTGCTTTTGCACTTTTTTCAAAATCTGAATCATTCGCTACAATTTGATCAATGATTTTGATTATTGCTACCAAACTTTACTAAGGAAATCTGTAGAGAAATTCTTTGGGTTCTTCATTTTCAGAATCTCTATTTTCCAGTTCTACACGAATTCCTTATTCTGCCAGTTCTTGAAGGTCGTCGTTAATAAGGCTCTCACCAGAAACCTGCAGTAACTCCTGAATATCCTGCTCGTACACATCTCCTAGTCATGCTGTATCAATTAGGTTGAAAATTTGGTCAACCTAACAATACAGCAATAGGCTCTTCTCATTGAGAATTCTTGGATACCTTCAGCCATAACTTCTTCCACACACTGTTCACGCATTTATTAGTTAATTCGTGCCAAGCCAAGTCGATATTTCCTATGGCATCAATGATAATATATTTTTTCCAAAATTGCACCAAACAAACACAGATTTAAAGAAAGTGCACTTTTTTCTGATTGGTTCGTGTTTGTAAATAATTGTATAATGTACGAATCAACAAAATGCCACAAAAATTAAAATCAGCGTAAATTTTGAGCTATTTTTTAGGCTTCGAGCAGACAGCGTTATATCGAATCAGCATTAAGTGGGATCTTACTGTATGTACCAAGAGAAAATATATAACCTCACCCCCTCTATAATTTCAAATCATTAAATGATGAATTTCTTTTATAATATAGCATTATTCATTGTTCTCTAAAAATTTTTTTGAAACAAACTCCAATCTTTGATGAAATAAAATGTATCATCTCCATTTCTTGAAAGAACCTAATAAAAAAGGTTAATTAATATTTCATGAGTCTTCATAACCAATTCACAATCACCACCATTCCTATTATACTCTCTTTTCCACTGTTGTAAGTTTGATTCATTCTTTTGAATCTTCAAAGACATCATTGTCAAAATATTTATCTTGATCTACATAACAGTCAGTTGTTAATAAGAAATTACAAAATTATATTTAAAGTTTTCAGATATAAATTTTTTAATTAAAAAGATCTATACTTTGAAAAGCTTTTATTTAAACTTTTTAAAATAACATCAATAATCTCTTACATCTAAAAGCAAAGTATTATATGAATTGACAAAAATTTTATCTCAAACTTAAATGTAATAAACTGAACTAGCTAAGAGTACAACTAAATTATATTATTTTATAAACTTATTTATTTACAGCATTAAACCATATAGATACTCACAGATGATCTTTTAGTAACATTAGGATTTTCTCTGTAAAAATTTTTTTGGAAAGGTCGTAATGTACACAGATTCCAATCAGGTTTGGTCAATTTGCCACCGGGTTGTTTATTTTTCAAACTATTATGCCGAGTGAACGAACCATATTTGCTTTGATTCATGTTTTGATTACGACGAAAACCGCTAAAATGAAAGAATGTCAATATTGGTTACTATAAAACAAACATTTTATCTATTTTAGTTCATGCTGAATATATGTTATTTATATTAGAGAAAACTTAGCCTAAGCAAAAATCTCAAAATAATGCAACATATATTCTATCATCATCATACAAACTCAACACCAAACTATCACTTAAGGAGCCAATGCTTTATTCTATCAAATCATCATTTTTGTTTAAAATTTAAAGTCTAATGTTTAATAAAATCTGTTCCATTGTGAAGGTATTTTAAGTTTTAGTACTTAGAATACTTACATATCCTCAGGATGGTCTATTAGACTGAAAATGATTTTTTTTAAAATAAGCTTTGCTGTGTGAGCTCGCAGGTTTTCAGGGCATAAATTCGAGAGTTAAAAGGGGGTTCATGAGCCGCAAGTTCGAAGGAAAATCGATCGGATGTTGATTACACATCCGATCCGATCAGAAAGAGAAAACAAAAGTCCCAGTCATCCTGAGTCAGCCAATTAGTCATCGAACATTGAATAATAGACTGGCTCAATGCCAACAACGATTGTATAAAAACCTGATCGACTCTGGAAAGGGCGCGATCGTCCAGGAAGGTCTGAATCCAGTGTCTCCAGTCCCGGACATAAGACTGATTCCAGCTTCCATAGTCCAGGAGGTCATCGAATACGGTCATCGGACCACATATTGAGGTATATTGACTTTGTAAACTCTCTCCCACTCGAGGTTAGGCCCGTGACTAATTTATTGGTTAGATCGCGATTAGCGACAGGGATATTTTATCCGCATTTTAGCAGTAGTTATCTGCATATCTTTATTTTATGTGTATTTTATTGTATGTGCGCTTTTGTTAGTTAATAAACCTTTATTGTTATTTGTCAAACCTGTCTCCTGTCAAAGTAAGGATGCCTGTCGACTTACTGACGCACCTCACCACTCACTTTTGCCCTCCTAGCCATCCAACGACAACGAGGTCGGGTTTTACCAACCCGTGCAGCGTAAGTGGTCAGCGAGGTTTTCCCCCTGACCCTCTGCTTATCTCACAGCTGTTTAACATGTGATTATCCTTTCAGTATTTTAGGATGTTGAAAATTAGAGGAAAAAGACTTTAAAAACTTTAGATTTGTTCCTTAAAGGTTTTAATTAAAAGTATTGGCTAAGTAATGGTTTAGTGTTGGGTCTGAATAAGCAAGAGCAGAGATTATATCTTGTACTACAACAAATTTTGATGTACCCTAGTAAATAGAATTTCAATTATTATTAATGAAAAAAAGAAAAAATTAAGACAATTTTTTTTTATATGTAAACAGTTTAAATGTACGTAATATCATAAAATTTTTAAAAATACCTTCTTAGAATAATTTATAAATATAATTAAATTTTATGTACTTTAATTTATAGTGCAACTGAAGAGAAACGAACTAATAATTTGGCCAAATATTGTAAAAAGAAGTGTTACTGAATAAAACATCTTTCAAAAAGCAATAATTGTCCATCAAGGTCTCAATATAAGTGGTTAACGAATAAATTGAGATCATTCTGTATTCTCAATAACACTAACTTATTTTAGTGTTTATATTATTACAACATAATATCATCAAGAATGCTTTGTTTGAATGGCTTGAAACTGTACAAAACATTGCCAATAAACACTCCTATTTTAAAGGAAAAACTTTGTCCTTTGTTTGGCTTTTGAGAAAACTTGTTTTTTTAATTTAGACAAGAGATGGTTACAGATTTAAGATTATACTTAGTATAGAGTTATTTTGAAAGTTGGTATGAGGGGAAAGAAGCATTCAAATCAATGATTCCATATTAAAAGACTAGTAAAAAAAATCTAAAGACTTAACATTTTAAACCAATTGTTCCCAAAATGTGATACTACTCACCTGTGGGCAGTGAGTAAATCTAGGGAGGGGGCAAAATAAGCAAGTGAGTGGCAGGAAATGCTGGAGGTAGAATATTGAATAATGACCATAGGCAAAGGTTGGGATCATTGAATCTTTGTTTCCCCTTTAAAACAGGCAAGAAAAAATATGCATTTAATGTTTCCAGATGTTGAAAACAATGGTATGGTAAAGACAAAGTATGTGGTTTATAGAAAAGTTTTCCTAAGAATATTTCCAAGCCTTTCTCACACAAGGGAAAATGGGTTAGGGAGTGTTGGGATATGATTGGGGGACATTGGGAATAATTTTATAGTACCAAGGACAGTGACTCAAAAAAGTTGATTGGTGTTTGAATAATCAATGCTCTACTGTATGTTCATATCTTCAGATTAAAGCTGTGCTATTACATTGGAGGAAATGACACACAGGCAGTCCTCTACTTTCATACAATTTGCTATTTTGTACTTTTGATTTTTATCAATATATATGGCAAAACTCTCATACTTTCATGTAATGATTCTCCCCTTCTCATGAACTATTAGTCACTAGTCCCTCCTCACCTGACATTAATCACATCCATTGATGATCAATAGGATGTTTCCCATGCCAAATATTGTATTCTAAATTGAAGAAAAACACTGAGATCGGCAATTGACAAAGAACAGACTGCTTAATTCAAATTATTAAGCGTTCTGTTCTTTGTCGAATTATTTTCTGTTCAATTTTTTCACTAAGTTTCGTTTTCGCCTGATGACGACATCCATAAGTGTGTCGAAAGTGCTTGCAGAAAAAGGACATACTAAGTATAACGCCGATCTCAGTGTTTTTCTTCAATTTATAATCACATCCATTTTTGGCATCACAGGTTGTCTTGAATGACTTGTGTTGTCTTGTCAGTTTGTTAGGTCATGTGCTATCACTATGAACATTTCTGTTTTGGTGAAAAAATTTGCCCAGAAAACTGCCTTATTACAGAATTCAGTTTTATTTGAATAATTAAGCTGCAAGTTACCAATCAAACAGAGAATTTTTCTTTGTTTCATATTTTTATTTGACTTTTGCAACTGTTCTAAAAAAATATTGTCATTTATACTTTTATATTAGAAAATGAACAACTTTTTTAAAGCAATTTGGATATTTACTTTTCCAACAACAAAGATCTTTCATTTTTTTAAAAATAATCTGCATAACAGCTGGATGGCTAGGATGATAAAGCTTTGCTGTTCTGGCAGATCTAGGTTTGATTCTGGGTTAAGGCCTCAGAAATTTTTCATGTGTGATTAGACCTTGTCCCTCACCATCCAGCAATCCTATTTTGCTGAACTATTGATGAACTGGAAAAAGTTTTTTTAGTGTCTATAAAGCAGAAGAATGATATATGAATAATAAGATATTAGAACAGAATAAGAATATTGATTTTTCCACTTCCAGGTTATGCCATTAGTGCAAGTATCTTAATAGGCAATGCAAGCATACCCCAGGTTATGACCATCTCCCAATTAAACAAAGTTCAGATACGACTATCGTGTATATCTACCCCTACCATGTCTGCTAGTCTGGGATGCAGCCAGCACACACTGTGCTAAAGACATGAAGAAATTTCTTCACAAAAGAAAAATAGATCAAATAGTGATTCCCGCAGGAATGACGGCCTATCTCCAGACTCTTGATATTGCAATAAACAAGCCATTTAAGGACAATTTGCGCATGGAAATTAATGACTACATTGAAAATAGAATGGAGAGAAATCAGCTTGGAAACTTTGTGAAGCCTAAACTGCAAGAGGTTGTGACTTGGGTGAAGAATTCATGGGAGAAAAATCACTGACAGTTGCATTGCAAATGCACTATGAGCAGGCTACATTGACAAGAAGTACTCATTTAAGGACAGTGCTATTGCTAGACATGAGATTTAGGCCAATGATTCTGAAAGAAATGGAGTCACAAGAAATTCAGGGTTTGGATTGTTATGATGATGTTCCAGAAGATAATGACATTACTGTCACTGAATAAATCTTGCTTTGTGTTCATAAATATCAGGATCGGTAAATGTACTGTACCATAGATTGTTATACATGGAAATGATGGTAATAACAAGAAATTCTTGATAGGATTCACAGTTTGTCTGGTTATGCTGGTTTGTGATGACAATTACTATACAGTATATAATAAATGTTCATTTTTTTGTTTAACAATAAATGTGAATTCTTCTTCATGGAAAAATAAGACACCCCCTGAAAATAAGACCTAGTGCATCTTTGGGAGAAAAAAAATTAATATAAGACACTGTCTTATTTTCGGGGAAACAGGGTAATAAACTGTCATCAGATATACCAAAAATAAGAAAACCAGAATAAGCAGCCCTGAATGCCTATATCAGTGGTTCCCAACCTTTTCTAGGATGCAGAACACTTTTGTGAGCAATTTTCTTTAGTGGAACACTTACTTAAGTTAATATGAAATACATAAGCTTGTCATCAGTTATTTTATTAGAATTGAGCAGTTATAATTCAAAATCTCTACTCATATTATTAACGTCAATTCTAAGACAGGAAAAAATATACCTAAATAACTTTAATGGGAAACTTGTGCCTGATGTTTTTTACATATTTCATTCAGTTTTTATCATTGCCTTTATCTTATTCAAAACAGTAGTACACTCCATAAGTACGAATCGTACATATATATTTAAGTTTATGAAAATTTTATGATTTTAATTTTTTGATATTCGGCGGTTTGAATACAATTGTACACTTTCCGATTTGCGACTAAATCTGCGGAACACTTGGGAGATGCTTACGGAACACCGGTTGGGAACCACTGGCCTATATGAATAGCAATACAAATGTAATATCACACAGTATGAATTTGTTCAGTGAAACCATTTACTAAACAAGGTTTTGCAATACACAACACTACCAATATATTTGTGTTACTACTCATGATGTGACCCTAGGTGTGAGATATCCTGCACTGTGATGAGCAATACTATCAGATTACTGCAAGATATCTAGTAGTTTAGGCCTCTAATAAAAATAATACAAGGCTGAAGATGTATTATGACATGGAAAATCCTAACTGTAAGAGAGATAACAGCTGTTGTTTTATATTATATTTATACAATGATAATTGGAATATATCTTATCTGTATTAACTAAGTTAATTGGAAATAGCAAGAATAAAGGTAAAGATAGTGTTCACACAGACTTCAAGAATAATTTAGATTATGATAATGTCATTCTCCCAGTTAATTCTAGCAGAGGTTGCAAGCAAACTATTTGCTAAAATAGACTTGAGTAGAGAGCTAGTAAATGGTAATTTCAGAATACATCATTACAGTGAACTTCACTGTAATGATGCATTCTGAAATAGAATTTGAATTTCATCATAAAAGATGCATTCCACCATTGTCCAGGTTTACAAGCTGAAGGAGACTTTCCAAGGAGGAGAAAACAGTGAACTACAACAGTGTTCCACAACCTTTCTCTACTTGCGGCACATCCATGACTCAACACGACACACCAAAATGTTATTCTTTTCAAAAACGTATGATATGATACTATTAATAGAATTACGTAATGCCACTAAGCTATTACTATTATTATTAAACAGACATCAACATCTGTGAGCAAATTTATTTTACATATAATTTCTTAAAAATGCATGGCTTGTAATAAGTAATAAACAAACACCATCTTATTTCATCAGTGCTGCAGCAGAAAATAAAATACAAGAATAAGAAATTCAACAACTGTAATAAAAATATATAAATAAAACTTGAAATTAACAGAATATGTAAAAGTTATGCCGTCACACCTTTCACCATGTGACGGCACACCGGTTGCGGAACACTGAACTACAAGAACAATTAAAAGGTGAGAAAAAGAGACATCATAATAGAAACTGAATACTAAGACACGAAATGATAACACTAGTTTGGAACAAGCAATGGATAGACAAGGAATATGAAATCAAAATAATAACAAAGGTCACTAGAATTAAGCAAGATGCACAATATTTCCACATTAGGACTGTCTGAAAGGCAAAATGAACCTCTCCTAACTAACAGATTGATATATCTTTGATAATGGTGCCAAAATTCAGAGATCATTTTTCAAATCAGAAGAATGTGGAACACATTCTTTATTAAATATTCAGAACAATAAGAAAACATGTTGGCAGTAAAAACATTCTAACAACAGTCTGAATGGAAAATGTAATGTCATTAGATTGAAAGATACACACTAAATGCAACTCCATATTTTACCCAAAGAACTTATTTCAATAGCTATGTTGTAACCTACAAGCAAAGATGTAATATTGACACAAAACAAGCAAAAAAACTTCAAGCATACTAATCTGTGCCTGAAGTGCTGACAGCAGATCTGTCACAACAAACATACTTCTATCAATGCTCAACATTTGAAAGGAAGAAAAATTATATGCAGAGTGGACAATTTACAAATTAAACATCTAAAGAAAGGTCATCTAACTAAAGACAATAATTATTGGGAAATCATTCTACTTTCAATACCTAATAAGACCTTGTACCACATTATACTTTGAAAAATCAAAGTTTATGTTGACAAGCAGCTTCAATGAGAACAATAATTGTTCTCATTGAAGCTATCTCATTATTCACAACCTAATTATTAGGTTTTGAATAAGCCATTATTTTACTGAACAAATACGAGGGTAATCACAAAAGTAAAGTCTCCTATTTTTAAAAAAATACAAAGAAACATTTATTTTCAATAATGTTCATATAATGTTCAAGCTTTAAAATGACATCTATTTTTCTACATAATCACCATTTTGGTCGATGCATTTTTGTAGGCGCTGTAGCAATTTTTGTATGCCAGCTCGCCGCCATGTCACGAGACCCATCTTGCATACACCTTCTGATATTGCAACTTTTCCGTTGAAATCCTATGAATGGTGCTTTGGAGAAACCCCAAGAACCAAAACGCAGAGATCATTCAGAATGATATGCCGATCTTCAGGCACGGTTTGCTCAACCTTCGCGACTTATCAGAAATGGATGGTCTCCCGTTTCTTTCTTTGTCATGAATTTCAGTACGATCAACTGCAAACTCCCTACACCACTTGAGGCTGTTGATGGAAGTATACGGCGAGTTGGTCGCCATACACTTCCATCAATTGGTGATGAATTTCAATCGGTTTAACATGAAATGGCGGCGAGCTGGGATGACACGGGCATACAAAAATGCATCGACCAAAATGGCGATTAGGTAGAAAAATAGATAAATGTTCAAGCTTTAAAATGATATGAACATTATTAAAAATAAACATTTCTTTGTATTTTTTTAAAAATAGAAGACCTTACTTTTGGGATTACCCTCATAACATTATAAAACAGTAATGTGAATACCAGTTAGAACTGGGTTATAGACTCCATACTGTAACCATATCCACAAGGAATTAAATTTTTTTTATGGTGTACAAAGTAATCTGCTGTATGCATGTGCACTCTTGATGTAAATCAGAGAAAATATCTCCAGCTGATGTTGCCAGATCTATCACTACAATTGTTTATTCATTTATTTTTTTGTGACCAAAGTAACCCTTACTTTAAATTTTATATTGTCCAGAAATAACAGGAGTCAATCAAAAGTTACTTTTGACTTAATCCATTGTTTTTCATCAGTTGCTTCAGACTTCTCATTGTATCAACTAATGGTAGCTTGGTGCATGCTTAGTTCTCCATATCCATACCACAAAAGTTTGATGAAACTTTTGTGTAATACAGCACATGGTTTCATATGGATACAATTACAGATATGGTTACAGTATAAAATTTATAACCCAGCCCTTACCATATTATATGTTTGCATGTAAATACTGGTCTATGACAAAGCTGAGTAGGTTGCCTACTATCCCATATTTACAAAGTCTTGAAATCTGGCAAAGATTTTTAAAATTCTTAGACTCCTAAAATGAGATCTATTCTTTCCATATTTACTCAACAACACAATCAATAGGGATACTATAGATTACCACCTATGGAATTTCGGGTCTTTGAGTATATATCTGAACTCAGGAGACCGAGACAAGTTCAACGATACCCTACTTTTGGACCGGAGACGAAAAATAATAAAGTTATCATACTTTTTACCAGGAATCGCGCGATGATAGGGAGTCGCGTCGCTCTCTCCGCTAAGTCGGCTTCACTATCGCAATCGGGAGTAGCATTGCTTGTCGTTAAAATTGCCTTTAGTAGACGACCCCCCCTTTTTACTTTGTTCAAGAACTACCGTGAATCAATAACTAGTGACGTTTAGCACATGGCGGCCTGCCGGCGGCTCCTCTCCGGGAGGTCAGTCGGGAGCACGAACAGTGGGAATGGCTGCCATGTTCGCTGCCATAAGTAACATTAATCAAACTGGCAATCGCGCAATGATCGGAAGTCGCATCGCTTTCTCCGCTCTCATATCACGTATTTAACCCTACTGGAGATGACCGTAGTCCGATGTCATGGTTTGCAGACTTTACCACAAGATGGCAGTACTAGCAACTATGGTGCCATCTTCACGAGAGCATTAAAAAAGTATGGTAACTTAAAAAACATGATAATTTTTTTATTTTTCGTCTCCGGTCTAAAAATAGGGTACCGTTGAACTCGTCTCGGTCCCGAGTTCAAATATATAATCAAAGTCCTGAAATTCCATAGGTGGTAATCTATAGTACACCCCAATAAATTTTTGGGCTATATATTAAAACTGACTAAAGAATAGACAGCAGAATTTTTGATATTTCCAAGTAAAAAAACATCAAATCTCTCAAAAACTTTTTACTTCTGAAACAGAAAATTCCTGAAATCAACTCTTCAAGAGTTAGCAAGCCTAAAGCTGAGTAAAATACAAGCCTTATCTCTGAGGAAAGCACATTACAGCAACCTTGAGCAATCCTGTTGAACAATGACAGAATTACAAGTTTCAATTGTTATATTATTATTTTAGAAACTTAAATCATTAATATTAGCAATTGTGAAATCAATGATTACTGATGTATTGTAAACTGAATCATATCAATTCACCAAACCACCTAAATTTTTTTCAGAGCATAAATTTTTTTATTTTACTAACGTTTTCAACCTATTTTCTATATAGGCCATCCTCAGGTTTTAGAATACAATATAAATGTTCCAAAATGGAGTGTACCATTTTTCAAATTAATAACATTTTTCTTTTTCCGTAAAAATGTTATAAATTCAAAAAAGGTACATTCCATTTTGCAACACGTATATTGTATTCTAAAACCTGAGAATGGCCTATATAGAAAACAGGTTAAAAACGTTAATAAAATAAAAAGGTTTATGCTCAGAAAAAATTTAGGTGGTTTAGTCTATCTGTTAAGAAAGCTGTAGACAAGGACAATAACCTAAATATTAAAAAATAAAAGTATTTTTTTTTATTTGAATATATTATACCAAGTTACCATACATAATTAAAAGAACTCATTACTCATAAAATGAATTCAAAACAGCATTCTTTTCAGCTAGATGTATAATTATGGTCATCAACTACTATAATCAAGTGGTGCTTCAACACCATGACACAATTTAGCATAGTTGTTATTCAACTTTGATAGATGATTGCTTACTAATTATAACAGCCCAAATAATAAAATTATTTGGGCTGTTATAATTAGAATAATTTTCGGATTATATTAAAATTATGAACATAGTTCATAAAACTTTACAGGACAAAAGATTTTTCATCTTATGTAATTTTATATATGATAATATGCTGTATTATGACAAAAAAACTGAAAAATGAAGTTTTAATACCGTTCAGAATCTCACAAAACGAAACAAATTTTTAAATTTTCATTCAATCCTATCAAAGAACAATAACGAAACAAGGAACATATTCAGAAAAAAGAAATTGTCCACGTGTCACAAATCAACCAATCACAACTTAACAATGCCAGATCATTACATCCGTAATGAATGATTAAGCCTAACCTGAAAAAAACCTTTAAAATAAGTATAAAATAAGAATCGGATCAAACAAAAACTACACTCACTTTCTTTTATCTGCCATTAGGAATTCGTAAAATGATTCTAGTGATAGAATTTTACTGAAAATTTCCAAAAATCTGATTGATGTCGACGAACGCTATAACAACGCCACAGACCCCACAGAACCGGCACAATAAAAGGAACGAGTATCGTTCCGCAAATCATAAAATTATGCTTTAAAATCGATAATGACCAATTTATTGAAATTTTCTTAAATTTAATACATTAGTTATTTACGAATATCAATAAATAGCTATAAAAATGAATAAATAACATACCTTTCTTAGAGTTATTTAACACAAATTGTGGACTATATGTTCTTTCGGACGAATTTTACTGCAATAGAATCGGAAATGGCAGTATGACAAAATATCGCAATGATATTAATAGAGATCGAATAATAAAATCAGATTTAATTAATATTCAATAATTAGAATTTAATATTTATAAATTAATCTCTTACGTAAAATATTATTTTTATCATTATTTTAGAAGTTTCTAGATGAGAATTATTTCTATCATTTTCTTAAATATTAATGAACTCATACAAAACTAGTGTCACAACTAGGGTTTCTCATTTCTCGGTCTTTTGTTTGTCCCGGGATTCCGGGATAAAAGTGAACTGTTTCCCGAAATCCCGAGATAGAATTAATTATTTTTAAGATATACAAAATATCTTGAAATCAACTGATGTAATTATTTTTCATTTTTTAAAGTAATTTAATACGTTTGCAACCTCCAAAATCATATTAACAATGCTGTGTAAGATATATATTAAAAATTACCTTTGAATTACGTAGAAATTTTCCAAATAGAAAAAATTTATTAAAGTTTGCTGGGAACTACATATAACAACAACAATAAAAATGCTTTGAATTGAGTTGAAAATTTTAAAAAAATGAACTTAAAAGGTAATTTTCGTAATTTAAATAAAACATAATACAAATATTATTGTAAATTTTTTATAATAAGATTTTAAAAAGCAAAGATGGTCAATACTCCTATAACTCAATCTGATTCTTATTTTAGTAATGAAAAGTCCTGCTACCGAGAATGTTCTTTCCGATTCAATTGATATGAATGGAATCGCGTTTAATGCATTTAAAACAGATGTTATGTGTTTTTTTTACCTGTAGCCTGGAAGATTTCTAGTTCGTTTTCGAGATTGTAGTACTTTTTTTGCTCTCTAGTATTCTTGATTTGTCTTCCTCGGCTGCTTTAATAGCGGCATCAAGCTTTATAGTCCGATAATTCGGCAATTCGTTTGGCTTTAATAATCAGATTTATGAAGAAAAACTTCATACTTGCAGACTTTGTACTCGTTTGTATCCTGGCCCAATTTGCACAACCTTAACATAAAATTTAAAAAAAAAAAGTGAACTTTTAAGAAATTTGCAGGATTTCCCGGAATGAGAAGAATTTCCCGGGTTAGAAAAACAACCGGGAACCCGTTTGTGAAACCCTAGCCACAACATATTAAAACCGCTATGCCTGTGATAAAGGGTTGGTCTCGATTCCAACAAATAATAATAATTTTCTAATGATTTTTAAATCAATTTCTTCCTTTTTTCAATGCAATTTATAGAATGAAACTTCCGAATACTCATAACTTCAATAAGTTTATATTTCAAAATATCTAGGTTCCTAGAAAAAAAGAGTACAAGTCAGAAAATGGTCAAAATAAGAATATTTCAATCTTTTGGTCTAAGTAGTTTAAGTCTGACTTAAACTACTTAGACCAAAAGATTGAAATCCTTTCCAGGACTCCGGCCGTGGACTTTTCTTATTTTGACCATTTTCTGACTTGTACTCTTTTTCCCTGGCAGCCTAGATATGTTCTAGATAGAAGTTTTTTTTACCTAGAACAGCGGATAACCGAGACAAATAGGGCGACAGCCTACCACTCTAGAGGATTCGGGATCAAATTTGGGCAAGCACCCCAAAAATTTTCCTTGGGTAATCATTACCGGTTATCAGGGCCGGAATTACCAATCCAGGGGCCCTGGGCACAAATTCGGTGGGGTCCCCCCTTTAAGAGTAGACAAATTTGATGATTTAGAAAATTTACACAAAATACTGTACTTTCAATTAGATTTGAACTAGGAAGTTGTAAATTTCATTTAAAAATAAGGTTATTGTAAACATACATATATTTTATTGTGTAAAACTAATTATTTTAATTTAACTGAAAAATACCTATGTGAAATTTTTTCCCGAAATTTTCCGATGTTTCCTAGGTTTTTTCCCGGGTTTGGTTTTCTCTGCCTGTTGCCCTCATGATTAGGCCACACTAGGCTGTCGCGGTAATAGAAAAAAAATTATGTTTAAACATAATTTTTTTTTAGTTTTGTGGGGGCCCTGGGCACAGGCCCCAAATGCTCTTATGTAAATCCGGCCCTGCCGGTTATGTCAAGTCGTTTCCTCACCATCCGACTTTCCCATTGTGGTCGAACCTACGATGGGCATTTTTTTTTCTTTTCTGTTTTTACTCTTTCTGTCCTGCGGGCACTAAGAGGACTTCTTTTAGCAAGCCATAATGGGCTTGCTAAAAGAGCCCCGGCGGCCTCATTGTGGCCAGGCCCACAATGGGAAAACCGGGTAATGAGGGCGGGGCTCGACATATCTGGACGGACCACACCGGAAAAATTCCTGGGGATTTTTCGACCCGTCCTGATTCGATCCCGGGTTCTTCAGAGCGATAGGCTGCTACCTAAACCGCTCGGCCAATCGGTCGTCTACCCACGATGGGCTTAGAAAAAAATCCTCTTAGTGTCCACAGGTCAAAAACAGCCAAAAGTAAATAAATAAATAATATATTTAAAAACGAATTTATTTTGTACCAACAAATTTATTTATCTTCTAAGGTTCGGCTACAACTTAGCCGTATACCTATGCCTTTTGTCTCGACTTCTTTCTTTCTTTATTTTTATTTTTATTTTTTTTCATATGTATTTAACATCGCTTTGCATTCTCCCAACGGGTTTCAGGAGTTAATGAGGGTGCTTATTTTCCAAACACCCCATTTCCATTTTAATCAATTCACATAAGATGGAGCTATCGGTTTCATCTATGATGATATTATCTATGATAATTTTACCAGGAGTTAACTTCATTTTCTTAAATGGAAACCACCATTTTTTATTGCATATTACACAGTACGATTGTACATAAAAACAAACTTTTATCTAAAATATATTTCGAAATATAAACTTATCAAAATTATGTGTATTTGAAGTTTCATACGGTCGCCACATCGTGCAGGTGTGAATCTGTGGATGTCTGTAAATTTCACTGAGAAAAGGAAGAAAAATGCTTTAAAAAATCCTTAGGAAATTATTATTATTTGATGGAATCGAGACCAACGTTTTCTCTTTATCATAAGCATGGAGGTTTTAGTATGTTGTGGCACTAGTTTTGTATGAGTTCATTATTGACGAAAAAGAATGATTCCATCGAATAATAATAATTTCCTAGTGATTTTTAATGACTTTTCTTCCTTTTTTAGTGAAATTCACACACATCTATAGATTCACGCGTGAACGATGTGGCGGTGGCCGAATAAAACTTCAAACACTCATAACTTCCGATAAATGCAACTTTCGAAAAAATGTATTTGATAAAAATTTGTTTTTTATGTACAATGATAATATACAACAAAAAAATTATGATTTAAGAAAATGAAGTTGACATCACTTTCACCTCTTGTAGTGCCATCTATGATGAAACTGATAATTTCATCTTGCGGTCTCCTTGAAGTCTAACATTTTTGATGTAACAAATTATGCAGGACGCGTATTTTTGAATTAATCCAGTGAATTGATTAAAATGACCACCCAGTATATATTAAATGTAATAAAGTCTCGATTATCTAATCTAAACGAAAACGGGTTTTGGTTGGTTGATATAAGGCAATGCGACACGAGGGCTATCTACCAACGGGAGTGTCATTTTAGGGTTATTTTATGGGATAAGGCAACCCAACATATGGACAATCTGCCAAGGATGTGCCTCCGAGAAAGACTTTATGGAAAGTCCCCCCGAGAATCTATAGGAACTAATCCTTACTTAGATGCCAGACGCGTGAAGAAAACCCAGAAAAGAGCAGAAAGCAAGCCATTAGTTTTATCCACACGGTCAATTTTTTTTTCTTTTTCATTTCGCCTTATTAGCACTAAGAGGATATTTTTAAAGAGTTTTTCTAGATTTAAGAAATTTTAATTTTAAATTTGAATGAGTGGAAATAGTTAAGCCTTAAACAGTATTGAAGTTCAAAGATGATTTCAAAACCAAAAGATTTAAGCAGTATTAGATTTAGTATTAGAATTAGAAGATTTAGTATTAGATATAGGCGCAGAAAAAATGGCCAATAGACATGCCAAAGCTTTACGCAAGCTTACTGCAGAATGAATGTTTTGTCGATTAAAAAAGAAAAAAAGAAAAAATGCGTCATACTGAAAAGAGAAAAAAAGTTCCCAAAATGTGTCTATGGCAATTGAAAAAATAAAGATAGTGAAATAAAATCAAGGCAAACGTTGGTGTGCATTGATGTTCCTTTCTACAGAAATAATTCTCAAAGATCTCACAGGAGGGAAAAAGTTTATAATTTGGAACAGCATTTTACTGCATCCAGAGGGGACAAAATAAATGGAAAAAATAAAACAGTTTTTCCAGATCAAAAAATACATATCTAATCAAAATGTCACTTCGTCACGTTCTGTACAAAGTACGTAAACACTATATGATCAGGTAAAATTGTTTTAATAGCGAAGTTGCGGCCGAAGTTTTCAACGCGAAAACGTGAACGTCCGACGTTCAGCACCGCCATCCTGTAAGCCTAAAAGTTTGACAATGGCATTTGGAACGTCGAGCATGATTCCACTGACGTTCTAAACGCCATTGTCAAACTTCTAGGCTTACATGATGGTGGCGCTGAACGTCCGCCGTTCACGTTTTCGCGTTGAAAACTTCGGCCGCAATCTCGCTATTCTTTTTCGTTTGTTTTAGTTCTTCTGGGAGCTATCATTCTGTAGCTCCCAGAGGAACTAAGAAGAACTAACAGAGGAACTAAATGATAAGTTTCAAATTATAGCCTTCTTTCTGTCCTGTGAGATTTTTAACGAAACAAAAATGTATTCTTCACTGACAGCCGTATTTATTACAAATTACTATACTTGAAGCTCGAGAAGCAAACACAAAGTAGCTCAGCACTACAGAGAAGCAGAACTTGCATAACCCTTCAGGTTTTCAAGAGGACGTGGCACGCACTCTTTATTTGTTGTTAATAGAACAAAATATAGTATATACTAATTTCGACTTATATACAACTTTACAATTGGAACTGTAATTCTATCTGCAATAGGAGCTGAGATAATTTGTCCCTTTTACTTTCCCTGCTCTTTTATATATAGAGGGAAAGTATGGCGATCGGTCAAAAAATGACTCCGAAGATTTTTACATTTTTGGACTCGGGACCTTGAAACGTCGAGAAATGAAAAAAAAGAAAAAAAAACCATTTGGAGTTTTTTCTGCGTGTATGAATGTCAAGTGTGTGGGGAGGGGGGACGATTTTGTTCATCCTCTTTAAAGCTTAATAACTGCTGTGCTTTTTGTCGGAAATTTCTGAAATTTTGCAGGAACGTTTGTGTATTAGGGGGAGGGGGTTGATGTCATTGAATATTGATGGTTAATTAAAGATCGACGGAGAGATAAAGGGGGTTCGTGTGCCATATCTCGAGTCGAGTCGGACTTAATGACGATTTTACTCGTTATTAGCATTTACATCTTTTTTTTTTTTTTTTTTTTTTTTTATAAAACCCATCCCTATCCTCAAAATTAAGCTTTTTGCCATTTTATAATAGTTAAAAATATAAAAAGTTTTAAAATAAAATATCATAACAAATAGCTCCACACACGCAGTTTTAAACGTTGCCGAGAAATATAAACGACTCGTTGCTGGATTTTTTTGGGGTGGTAGAAGAAATTCACTAATGCACCAATAAATAAATCATTTTCGATAATGTTTGAAAGCAAGCAGTGTTTGCATAATCTGGCACTCCTTTCTGAGCTTATTAGCCACGATCACCTTTAGGAGGCACTCTGTATATATAAAATTATTTAAAAAATTGAATACATAAAATAAGTTTATTTTTAAAACGTTTTTAACGTTTTAGATGTTAATCTTCCTTGTTAATCCAAACTATACACCATTAGAAAAAAACATCGTCTATACATATATTTTCATCGC
Organism: Centruroides vittatus; assembly: GCF_030686945.1. Taxonomy (NCBI): domain Eukaryota; kingdom Metazoa; phylum Arthropoda; class Arachnida; order Scorpiones; family Buthidae; genus Centruroides; species Centruroides vittatus. Next base: position 343,318 of record NW_027122577.1, read on the forward strand.
GAATTAAATTCAACAATGATGTAAGAACTTAAGGAATTCATCACAGAATGTGTTGAAATTTAATTCATTGTCGATTTTGTGGATGATACTTGATAAATTATACAGTTTATAAACATGAGTCAAAATGAATTAAAGATGTAAACTATAATATTAAATTATATGAAATAAATATTTTAAAGCCATATTGATTAAGACTTAAGAGAATTTTTTTTCTTTTATATATCCCTATTATTCCGTAATATCCCTAGTATTAAAGTACAGAGGAACAGCCAGTCGAGACATTAAAGATCTATAGTCTGAGAGACCTGAAATCGAATCGGGGTGTGGACTATGGGAATTTTTCATGAGTGATCTGTCCTGGATATGTTGGGTCTTATCTCTCATTCTGCCGCCCCTCATTATGAGCCTAACCAATCCATGATGGATCTGGTAAAAAAAATTTCTTTAGTGCTTAAAAGGCAGAAAAAGCTAAAAACAAAGATAATAGCTGTTCAAAAGTATGAAGTTATATTCTATTTAGTGCTTTAAATATCAAATTTACACTTTTATTTTGTATTTTATTATATAATTAATACAGTCTCAATTAATGTAATAAGTTGTTAAATACATTTTCAAATATATTTCATACTTTATAACTTTTTAGCCAAAAGAAAACAAATGCATCTTAAATTAGCTTTTTAATTTATTTAAAAATTTACATAATAAAACGTATATTTTTGACAATGTTAATGTAGCTTTCTAACAATAATGTAGAGTAAGCGTTGTGCTAACGCAACACAAAAGAAAAAAAAGGGTTAAGGTTACAATATTTTAAAAAAAAAATGAAATGAATATATTACAAAGGTTTTAAATAACAAAAACTTTACAAAATGCGTCAACTATTGACACACTTACGACTCTACAGACCTTAGTTCAAATTATGTTTAGAAAACGCTCGAGTGGCGATGTGGAAGGGGATTATATTTCTGTCATTTCGTTCGAGGAGAATTCTTTTTTTCTATCTCCTGTGTGGTCTACTTTTAAGAAGCGAAAACTAAGCTAATGACAGTAGAAAAGATTTAGGAATGCTTAAAATGTTCATGTTTCTTTTACTACAGATCATTTTCATATTACTTTTTACACGAATTTTCTAGATCTACCGCTGATCGTGTCTGTGACATATGTTTCTTTAAGAATGTTCTCAAGCGACTGTTACTTTCTCGGCTGCCGTAGGCCTATATAATAGAGGAGAGCATGGCGATAGGTCAAAAATAAGACCTCTCAAGATTTTTACATTTTTGGACTCAGGCACCTTGAAATATCGCGAAATACAAAAGAGTCCGGATGTTTTTTCTGTATGAATCGATGTTAGTGTATGTATGTGTATGGCACGATTTTGTTCATCCTCTTTGACGTTTAATAGCTCTTGTGCCTTTTGTGGAAAATTTTCGAAATTTTGCAAGGAGGTTTGTGTATGAGGGGATTAAAGCTATCGAATTTTGATGGTTTAAGGGGTGGGGAGATAGAGGGAGTCTCGTGTCATATCTCAAGTAGGGTCGGACTTAGCCTAATGAAGATTTTATTCGTTATTACATTTACAATTTTTTTTAAAATAAAATTTATTTCTACCCCCAAAATTAAGCTTTTTATCATTTTATAATAATTAATTATATAAAAATTATTTTAAAATAAATTATCATAACAGATGGCACTACATACGATTTTAAATGTTTTTGCCGGAAAGTTAGGCAACTCTTTGCTGGATTTTTTTTTTTTTTTTTTTTTTTGAAAGAGAAACAATTAATATATAGTACAACCAAGTATTTTTTGTACATGATTCCTCTTCCACTACTAATAATAAATATTTAAAATTTTATGTTGAACTAAAGATATGTCGATTTAAAATACAGTATATAAAAATTAATTAATAAAATAATTTGCAAATATTAACAGTGTGTTAATGATGTTTTAAGTATTAATATTTTCTCAAAAATCGATTTCGTCATTTCATTTTAAATTATCAAAATTAATTTATAAAATATACAAGGTCGAAATAATTTAATATAGGCTAACTTTAGATGGGATTAGATGGGACCTTTTTCACTAAAATTAATTGAATAAAACACAAAATATATCAGAAATATAATTTTGTTAAATAACATTTTATTATAATATATACATTTAAAATCAGAGCATTATGTTTTGAATATATTTATAAAATTAAAAATATTAATTTCATATACGAACAAAGTGCTAAGAAGTTGAATAGAAATTTTCATTCGAATGGATGTTAAAAATTTATTTTTCTAATTTTTTAAAATATATTTTTGTATTAAATGATTATGATTATTTAATATTTCAAATATTAATTTATTACATCAAGTCTTCAATGCAGATCTAACATATCTGTGCTCTTCTTTATATTCCTTGATATTTTTGGCTAAACAAAATACTACTTCTCGATCACAGGCACATGTTGCTCGATTGCAAGAATTAGTGTCTTCAATTGCTAAATAAAAAAAGTAAAAGTAGATTTAATTTCTAATAATATAAGTAATAATAAAGAAATAAATAGTCATTAATTTTCATTAGCCATTTTAGTATATTCAAATTATACAAAAATAATTTGAAATTTATACTTGAATAAAAACAAAGTTGTGTAAAAAGATTGTTCGGATTTTTGAAAAAGATCGTGTCTAAAAATATAATTTTGTAATCTAAAAACAGAATATGTTTACAAAAAATACCTCAATCAAACTACTGTTCTGCCTGTTTATAGACATTAGTTATTATAAACAACGTCATAAAAATGTACGCTTAATCAAAATCCAAAAGAGCTTATTATACAATCTCATACCTTAAATCATCATTTAAGAATCACTTAAATTCTTCAATTAGGAATTAAAAAAAATAAACATCTAAATTCTGACTTGTAGGATAAATTTAGCCTTAACTATTAAGAAGAATAAGTAAAATAATCTTTATAAATTAATTTTTTTTTTAATAATATCAATAGAAGCTGTTTTAACAATATATTAGTATTACACTTGTTTTAGTTAAAATTTTCAATGGCCAATGGTCAGTCGGGATTGACTGCCTCGAATAGGTCGATTCAGAAATTTTCATACATCGAGAATCATCTTTCACTAATCGGCCATATCTATTGTGAGATTGACCTAATCTACTATAAGCATGAAAAATGGCTGTGTTAGTATTAAATATGTTTTAAAATTTTAAAAATGTTTTTATATTTTAAATTTACTCGTAGACAAAGAAAAACTTACAGCAAGAAATTTTTCCTCCTGAGCTGTTCCATTTATAATTTGCGACGTAGAGATTGAAAATGGAATTGCATTCTTTTCCGAGTTTATCTATGTAACAAAGATCGTGACGACGACAACAACTATTGAAAAATTAAAAAGTATATATATTTGAAATAAATGTAAAAGTAATGAAAACATTACTAAAAATAACAACAACATTTATCAATAATTTGTAAATGTTCTGATATAATCTACCATTAGAGAAAAAAAAAATTTACAAATTTGAAGGAGAGATTTAATAATCATTCCGATTTAAATCTTACTGTGAAAACTAACATAATAAATAATTTTTATTTTATATTATGCAAATATATAATAAAACGATAATTATAACTTTAAACAATGATTTAAAGTAATATCTTTATCATTGCACGATAAAAATATTACTATAACTGTAAAGGATTAAATGCATATATGTTTATAATTTCTCTAAAATAGCAAAATTGTTTTATTGTAATGAAATAAATTCAATAAATTTAGAAAAATATCTACAATTTCTATTTTTAAATACTGAATAAGAAATTACATCATGTTACATGATAATGAAATTAATAAGTTTTTATTTAATAAAACTTTACAGCAGTATAGAGCATAATCCATTAAACATACCCTGAGTTAGATACAATTTATATTAATATTATATTGGGTAAGGCAGATAATAATAATAATAAAATTTCAAAATTTTTAGTTTACATTTTCTAAGTTAATTCACTAATATAATGATATCGAAAAATCTGTGTCTAAACTTTTTAAATTTTGAAGTATGTTTGCGAAACTTTAAAGGCATAAAAAAAACCTCATCCGTTGCCATAGGCGGCTAAAACATTGCTATGGTTCCGGAGAAGAGTATAAATTATTAATTTAAATTTTTATGAGAGAAGTTTAAGAATTCTTACCATTTAAAAGAAATTATTTTAAAATCATTACTTTAAATAAAAAGAATTAAATTTAAAAATTATTTATTATTGAATGATAAGTTAATGTTTACTTCAGATAGCAAAAATCCAAAACACAGGCTTAAAATAAAACGTATTTAAAAAGTAAATATTGTTTTAATGAATAAATGGAAATTATGTACTGATTGAAAAACTATTAGCTATAATAGGTTAGAATTTTTTAAAATTAATTTGTTAATTTTTATATTCATATACTGTAAAAATAAAACAAACATTAGTTATTTATTTTTGAAAAAAAAAACTGGCATTAATTAATATATTATTCGGTTATGTTACCTATGGATCCAAGATGGCGGCGCTTCCAGTAATCTCGAAACAGAGTCGTAAACAAGAACTGACCATTAACTTTGGAATCGGTATGATCCGATATTGTGGACATTAAAATGATTTTATATTTACTTTTCTTCAATTAAGCTTAACATTTATTATTATTACTACTATTACTATAATGGTGTTGGTGGAATGTATCTCACAAGGCATATGTACTAGTGCCTAGTGATCAAGTCAAGACATAACTACAAAAATCAAATGTTCTTTTTACATGCTGTTTGTGTATGTATCTGCGTTTAAGAATTTCCTGACTATGTGGCATTTGTTTAGTATGGCAGTCTTCTGCAGCCATGCTCTGAAAAATTTATTTGTGTTCTTGGGTTTATAACAGTTAATGTTTGTGTGCAATTTTCATAAATGACATTATCATCATCGGTAACGCATCAAATTTCTAAATCGGAATATTTTGTCAGTAATGATGCCATCAGAGTCTATACTAATATAAATAGCAATTCATAAATGATGTAGCTGAATAATGTACAACTAGAAATTAAAAAAATAGTTCTCAATTCTCTTAATTTTATGAAATCTATTACGATAAACGTTAAAACAACAAAGAAAATTAATTTAAAATGAATATGAAAAGTAATTCTATTTAAATAAATGCGTTTTTATAAAAAAAAATTCCAAATAACATACGAAAAAAGAGTATCTATAGTGACGTGTTACATTATATTTTCTGCGTATTTTTACTTTTCCGGCTGTTATATATATCAGAGGAAAAGTATGGCAAAAGGTCAAAAAATGACCCTCCTCAGATTCTTTACATTTTTGGACTCAGGGGGCCTTGAAGTGTTGAGAAATACAGAAACATTCGGAGGTTTTTTCTGTATGTGTAGATGTTAGTGTGTGTAGAAGATACGATTTTATTCATTCACTTTCAAGCTTAATAACTCCTGTGTCTTTTGTCGAAAATTTCTGAAATTTTGCAAGGAGGTTTGTATATTATGGAATTGATGCTGTTTAAATTTTGGTGGTTAAAGGTCAAGGGAGTGGAGAAATAAAGAGGAGTTATGTGTCGTATCTCTAGTGGCATCGGACTTAATGAAAACTCTTCATTAGCATTTACATTTTTATTTTAATAAAATGCATCTATACTCTCAAAATTATACTTTTTTCATTTTATAATAATTAAAAATATAAACAGTTTTTAAAATAAAATATCATAACAGATGACGCCACACACCTAATTTTAAATGTTGTCGGAAAAGTTAAGTAACTCGTTGTTGGATTTCTTTTTAATATTCAAATTACTTATTTTTATATCAATATAATTTATTCCAAATAATTGCTGTAACACTTAATAAAACTGTAAATAAAGTTAATAAATCATTTCTACAGGTTAATTACATCATTAGTAGGACACATTAATATAGAATATTAATATAATCAATAATGAAAATAAATCGATTTACGTCATTTATGAACGTAAAACGTTCATAAATAACGAATTGTTCAATAAGGAATGTAATCTCCTTAGTTGTATGCAATAAATCCTTGCTAATCCCGATATCTTTCTAGAGATATATCTTACTCTACATCAAGTAAAGATTTATATCATATTTCAGAAGAATTTACAAAATTATCCACATTTCTTAAGCCAATTTTAAAATTATTGTAAATAAGAAAATAAGTGACTGTTATTAGGACAAATTTTTATTCTAATTATTAGAAAGGGACAAAGGTTAATAACTATTGATAAATTTCATCCAAGTTTTCCTTTTTAATTTTCATATACAAAAACAAATAAGGGCGTATACATACATATATACATTAAGAATCTGAAAAACATAATTACGTCTTTGATATATAACCTAACATTTTATATCTGATATGATCGAAAAATTATATTTATTTTTTTCTTTTCAGGTAATCTGTAAAGAAAGCGAATAAAATCAGATTATTACTAAAGCTTTTAATATAGATATTTCGCAACGAATGAATCAAATAAGGAAAAATTCTATTGAAGTAAGAAAAAATATGGAATAACTTTTTGGGATTTTTGCTTTGTGTTCCTAGAAAAACGCATACAAATTTTTCATCGTCATTTCTGGAAACCGTATGTGAAGGTCGACCGCCAATGGCGGAAAGCTGTTTCGGGTAATATAGAAAGGTAATATAAAAATAAAATAAAACCATATTTTTGAAACATGGACATTTTAATCAAGAGACTAAAACAAATATTCTATAATGCAATATCACAAGTAAAGTGTACCAAACAACAAATGAGATGATAAAATATAGTGGTCAACAAAAAATAAACGTATATATATATATATATAAAGCGCTTGAAATATAACCCAAGTTTCTCAATTTATGATTTTTCCAGAAGGATAATAATCAAATAAAAGATAGAATTATAACAAATGCTTCGAGATCAGTCGAGTTAGCGACTGTCTTGTCGTTTGATATTTTATTAGAAGTGAATGAGCATCAATCATCATAATTCAATATCTAATACCTGTTACGACTTTTCGTTATTTTTATTCTAGAAAATAATCTAAAATTTAAATTAATGTAATATTTTCATTTAATTTTATCATACGCTTGATATGCATCAAATCCTTTATATTTGATATTTAATTACTCTTTCTTTGATTTTCGCTACATGAACTATATCTGAACATTCATTTGGCAATAGTGTATTTAAGTTTTTTTTTTATTTAGAATGAAAAAGTTTAAATTATTCTGAGATTTCATTTTTTCAAGTAAAATTTTAACTTTTATTTAATATTTAAGTATATCTCTTTTTTCATACTACGCACTAAGAAACACATTACCTAAATAGAGTGGACGAAAGATTTTAAAAAGCTTAACGTATTCTTTGTTTATAAATTCTTTACAGTTAAAGGAAAATCCGATTCATTTCAATTAAAGAAAATACACAGATTTTAGGTACTATAGATTGTTTGTAAAGATATGGAATCTCGTACAATGTACTTAGTTACTTGAATTATCTAAATACAATACTTGTTTAATATACTTCTGATTAAGAAATTTAAAATTGTTTAAATATCATTTAGTTCAGTGATCCTCAACCCAAAATATATCGCGGACCGGCGAATTTTTCAAATGTTTACAGAGACGATAAAAAAAAACAATAAATTCAGTACATACTTTTATATAGAAATTCATTATCAAAATAAATACAGTAAGGGAACAAAATAAAAAATAGAATTTTGTAAATAAATAAATAAGGCAAATGAAGTAATGAGAAGACTTAGATCGGAACTAGCAACAAACCATATCTTTACTCGATCAATAAACATATTTATTTTTTCTAAAATGTTTATTTCCATCAACACTTTTCTTACGATTACATCAAACAATTTCATTGAATTGTAATTTTTGTAGTTTCAATTATTAAAAACACTGACCAGTTAACACTTTCGGTTACCATTAAAATCAATTATATATTAATATATATATATATACAATACACGTATCAATAAAACATTTTGAGAAAGTTGAAAATTTTCATTTATTTACCATTCAATAAAAGTTTATAAGTAATAATTCAAATGTGTTAAGCACGAAACATACTTCCAGCTTAACTTAAACTTACTCATTTGACCACACCTTTATTAAAAATAGAAATACGTGATAGTATTTAAAATGAACTTGGCAATTTTACACTAACTAAATTTAGCATTCATTTCGTTAATCTAAATGAGACATTTTAAAATTATGGGAAAGAAATTTGTACGAATCTAAATAGAAATCTTAAATTTGAGAAAGATTCCTGTAATGAATTTATTAAATTTCTTTCTTATTAGAAAATCTATTTATTATTTAAACAAGTGAGCATATTGATTGATGGTTTTAATGGTACCCGTTTTATATTATTTTGATCACTTACTCGTCAATAGCATCTAAAGCTTTTCCACTGCCTCCAATCCCGCACCAATTACCATAGGGAACGAAATCCGTTCCGTTTCTTCCTGTTGTGATTTTAACCATTTCTGCTAGATCAATGAGACTTCTTTCTTTTCTTCCCAAACTTCGAAATTCTAGAACAAAAAAGAAATTAATATTTATTCATAATTATAAAAAAATAGAGCAATTTATTAAAATTTCATTTGGTTAATGTTACCTTAGGTAGCCAAGATGGCGGCTCGTCTCTAATTCCAGCAAGGAAACAGTGGGACGCACGTTCTAACCTAACCTAGCCTAACCTATTCTAATAATTTGGTTGCTAATAATTATGGTAATTTATTAGAATAGGTTAGGTTAGAACGTGCGTCCCACTGTTTCCTTGCTGGAATTAGAGACGAGCCGCCATCTTGGCTACCTAAGGTAACATTAACCTTTCATTTTAAATGCTTTATTATTTGTATTACTTTACATTAAATGAATTAATCATATTACTGTACTTTTATAATTAAATTACAAATTCAACATCTCAAATTATGTATCAAATTTCAGTAAATATTTAATAATAACTAACAATTTTCCATCATTACCATGATTAAGATTCTATATAAATTTATCGTATATTTAACAAATTTCAAGAACGAATTAAAATTAAATTAGTAATATTAGAGATAAAAATATTATTATGTCAAGAACGAATACATTCTTGAAGGAGGAAACAATTTCCTGTAATTAGTCATAAGACCTTTAACGTAAATTCTTTTTATTTATTTATTTATTGATTTATTTAAAGAAATCTAATCGTTCGGGTCAAATACGAAATAGGAAATTGTATTTCTTTAGTTTATAATTTAGTTATAAAACAAAATATCTCGTAAGTTTCTTCACCTCGTGGCTATTTTTCCACAAATAACATCGGAGTGTTGCCAAAATATTATTTTTATTAGATATCTTATCTTAAAAATGTTTAACCGCATTGATATTAACGTATTTCACAATCATTTTGACTTTTATATATATGCCTTTATGTGTATAAAACTCAAATAACTCTATTTATTGTATGTAAATTTAATATTTGCAAAATTTTTATCTTGGTAATTAAGATTTAGGATAAGTTACAAAAAATCAATTTTAATTAATTAAAATATATAATATTAAATGTAGATATTTTTAAATAGCATTTTAATCTTTCGTAATGTCATATTCAGGTCAATTAAATTCCGCTGGTACATTTAAAAAACTGGTATTTTATTATCATTATTTTAGTATAAAATAAAATAGAAAAATGGAATAAAAGTCTGAAAAACTCTAGTTTACATTAATATAACAAAATTAAAATACAGTACATCACTTTTGTTATATTAAAGCAACAGGAAAAAATTTAGTTATCAACACAAAATTAGAAAATTAAAATAAAAATAAATTAGAAGACTTTTAAACTAATATTTATAAAAATTAAATTCTTTAAATTAGATTTGAAAATTAATTTTTTTTAAATAAAAAAAAACAATTTTTAATTACATAGTCAAACTATTAAATAATCAAAAATTAATTTTTTATTACACGTTTTAGTGTATTAAAACGATGAATCGAGATTCAATAAGTTCCTTTCGGAAATGGTAATTTTCTTATAATAAAAATATTTGTCAAATGTTTTATTAATTTACTAATAAACAAAAATTCAGCAACATAAAATTACATTTTTAATCTAAACGTATATAAGAATAATTTTTGCATCGAAATCCAACACACTAAAACAAATTATCGTAACAATCACTTGATCTAATTTTTATGAATCCTTGAGTCGACAAAAGCTAATTTTATTTCGAATGGATTGCTGACCTGAAATTTAAGTCTAGACCAAAAATTCAATCTTACAAGAACACTGAGAAAAAAACCTAATGTTTCTAGATTTATAGAAAATGTCGTAAATTACTTTTATGTTATCATTTATAAGCATTTATATTTTACGTTTTCTTTATATATAATTGAGTACATAATTAAAAATCCATAATCTAGTAATGTAGCAATAAAGTAGTTAGATTTTCAAGAGAAATCTAGAACTTTTCCTTTGAAATAATACGTCATTGCAATGTTTAGATATTCTGTGAATAGATATTAATCTATTGATATTATTCAGTATATTAAAAGTAATTGGGGAATTAAAGCTTTTCTTATAAAATGCGCAATAAATTTATAAAATGGATGTATTTAGAATATAAAAAATTTCATTTATGAGTAATTACAAATCAATAACAAAATTAAATAATAAATATTTTTATTACAATACTCAACGTACAATTTCAAACAAGTGATTATAATGCGTTAAATTTATTGTAATTAGATGTTGATTAGTAGAAGGAATACTTTTTGTAATTGTTAATTTAATATTTTTTATAATAATAATAATATTATTATTATAAAAAATTTAATATTTATATTTAAATAGAATCTTGAATTTTAACATAACCTTTACGAAATTCGAATTTACAGAGATAAAAATTTAAATAAACTGTGTTTACATAAAAAATGAAATGAAATGTATTTACATATATAATAATTATATTCTTTAATTTTTATAAATATATTTAAATTATTAATACAATAATTTAAAATAAAATAATATAATATATTTAAATATTTTTACTTTAAAATTTTAGTAATCAATATATTTTCATATTTTCGATTTCTTCTTTACATCATTGATTGACAATAGGAATAGTAAATTTATCCTGTAAAATCATTTTAAAACAATAAAATCACGTCTAGCGTAACTTATCGTAAAATCTTTTTAAAAAGCGCTAATGTATGTATTGTTTTTTTTATTTAATAATAAACTTTCCTACTTTTTATAAAAGAAAAAGATTTAGGCCACCCAAATTCACTCTTATTTAAAAGTTCAACATAGAATACTTTGCAAATTTAATCACAAAATTTTATTATTGAAATATTTTATATTAAATTTTAATAATTACTGTAAACTGTAGAATTTTTGAAATAATTGAATAATTTTGAAATTGTATAATAATTATTTTGATATATGTATTAATCTAATTACTATAATATTCTACTCATACAGATGTTACATTATAAAATTTTCACATGTTAATACGCAACTTTAGAAGTTCAAATCGGATGAGTTTTTAAAAACAAAACAAAAAAAAACGAAAAAAAAACGTTCTTACCGCATATCTGATGACAAGTGGACAGAAGAAGCACCACTAAAATGAAATTTTTTATAATGGATAGCATTGTTCCAACCTGACTTGTGAGGATTATCGTCCTTGGAAAATCTTTAAATTCGAGTAGTTGTTTTCTAATAAAAAGTTGGCACGATATCTAAACTCTGTTCGAAAGGGTAAGTGGATTGCGCCTATCGCTCCTGCGCAAACTGTTAAACCGGTTGAAGGAACACAAATGATTATTATATATTACAGAATAACATTAATTCACGTGGTAAAACGTAATGAAACATGAAACGTTAATATGTCAATTATTTGAGGACGTGACATAGTGTTTTTTTGCATTGTTGTAATTAGAATTTCAATTATTTGTTAGAAACTTATTGAAAATCATATCATAAAACCACTAAGTGGCTCCATCTGTTGCGCTAATCATGTGTATTGCAAATAGATTGTTTATCTATGTAAACAATTTGATCTCTTATGCTATAAGTGGGTTCAAAATTCAGGTAAATTTTAAAATTAATCAAAATTTCATGAATTATATGTCAAAAATTTTGATGTATTATTACAAATTGTTCTAATTTTTTTTTTTTTGTTAAAGACAAATAGTAATATGTAAAAAGTTAAAGGAAGTAATAAATATCAATTTAAAAGGTTTTTCTCTATTCTACTTACAATTTATAATTTATAATATATGCATAATTAAATAAAATGGACAATAATTTATAATAATCTCATTAAGTGACAGAAATTTAATTATATAATAATATTAAGCGAAATTAATTTATGACGTTTTAGTATATTTGATAGAAATTTTCAGTAAATATATGAATTATTTAAACAATTAAACAAAGTTTTGTGAAAGATAAAGTTTATTAAATTATTTAAAATGTTATGTTTGTACATTTCTTTTATCATTAGAATATTTTCCTAAATTATATAACAGGTAATTTTCGAGTGACTTATAAAATAAATGTTTAATTTCTATAATAAATTGTTATTTATTTTTAAATGTTACACTTTATAATAAAAAAAAGTCTTAATGATTTCACTGAACATTTTAACATGTTTCTGTTGTTCGATTTTTTAAATATCATTTAAAACTATATTAAGGAGTTTATAATTTTTATATCATATAACATTAATAAAATATTACAAAATTAGAGTGCGGAAAGCATTTTAAAGTTTTTTATAATGAGTTTTATTCAATTTTATTTTAATTTATCCTTAAGTCTTTTATTTTAAAAATTTATAAAAAAAACACTTTATATTTAGAATATTTATGATTATATCTACATTTTTTATTTTATTCAATTGTTTTAATACAGTTTCTAAATTAAACTATATAAAGATGCTTTAGATATTTAAAATTTAACAGTTAATACACTTAAAACGAATAAAATAAATCATGTTAATATAATGATGATTAATCATAACTTCTATCCAACTATTTAAATTGATGAAACTGACGAATGATGCCAATTTTAATTTCAATACTTCATTTAATTAGAATTAATAGAATTTTAATTTAATAATAATTTGACATTATTTATTTTAATTTCAGTTAAAGGTTTTAAATAATTAATAAAGTTAAAATTGAAACCACGAGAACGAAATTGGAAAAAAAAGTCAATTTTTTTTTTTAAATCCTGAATAGATAAAACTTGTAACTTGATAATTTTTTAAGGTTAATTTGTCCAAAACAAAAAAAAAATAAAAATAAAAAATCTTAAACGGCAGAGCCAACAAAAATATCAGTTTTTAGTGGTAAAACGTCAAAATGAAAATGTGTCATAGTACTCAAGGTAACTCTAATATGTCTTTAGATATCTTTAATGAAAGTTATTTTAAAAACTGTTTAAAGTTTTTTTATTTAAAGAAACCTAACAAAAAATATCAAGTTCAATTAATTTAAATAATGCACAATTATTTAATTTAAAAAAAAAGTTCTTATTGTTATGATTTATAAAATTTAAATTTAGGGGAAAAAATATTTTTCTCTCGTCAAATTGGAGTTGGTTTAAATTCTATTTTTAACACTATTCAGTAGGCTACTCTACACATAATTTAATTTATAAATGTCTAAAAAATGGAATGATTTTTAAAGTAATAAATTAAGATTGGTCTGATTGTTATTTTAATATTATACAATATGAAACATATATAAATTGTAAAGTATATAACATAAAATTATAATTATTTTTTTATAATAAAAATTATTACAATAAAATAAATAAATTATATATATAAATTCAATAAATAATAAAATTGGTTTTGTTTTAAAATGATAATTATCCTTAATATTGAGACTTCTCAAATATATTATTATTATTATTAGTTTTGGGTAGACCCTAAGGGTCTAGGGTCAAGGGTCTAGGCTAAAGAAGGGTAAGATGTATTAAAAGATCAGTAATGTCATTAATAACATCGCTCAAATTTTATATCACTATTATTATGGATTTTCTAAATATCTTAAGCTCTCTTAAATTCTATCGATACAAGAATACTCGAGTGTTTTTTAACCAAAGATCTTGATTTATGTGATATTTTCCATTCATACCAAGATATCATACAAAATGGATAAATGTATTAACTTATTATCCGATTAAGTAAACAACTTAAAATAATTTACATTGAATTGATTATTATAAATATTAAATAATTAAATATTTGCAATATTCTTATTTATTGCATCGCTGATGTATTAAGAGGATAAGAAAATTGGGACAATTTTGTACGCTAAAACAGTAAATGACGTCATGGCATCACTAAAAATTAACATCAAAGGAAGCATTTGTTTTTAGATGGGTGCTATGATGCTATTTCTGTCTCTCGTGACAACCAGGTTCGAAATGACGAAAGAGTGCCTTTTTGGCACAGAATTAAGGTGCGGTTTTACTCTCTGATTAAATATACTCGAACAGAATATTTTCTTAACCTTTTAAATTCAGTTTTTTTAGTGGAAAAGTATAATTTTAATGTCTGGAAAGTTAAAAATCTATTAGCGTTTTTTTACAACCCACGCAATTTAGAAGAAAGTAAAAGAAAACTAATAAAATAACTATCTTATGATACAACAAAGTGAAAAAGAATTTGATTATATCATCCTCTCATCATGCCAATTGAAATCAATTCAAAAATTTAAAAATTAACAGTATACAGACAGCAGACTTGTTTTTTACTACGAGAAATGTGAATAAATCATTCATTTTGGTCGCGATGTGGCTGGGAAAATGTTTTCAAGTTCTAATATTAGAAAAAAAAAATTATGTGAAAATGAGTAGAAAAGAATTTTATATATTGGATTACTGTGTAAGCTAATAAGCTAAACACTTTATATATTTATTGGGATTTATATTTTCAATAATTTAAATTCAAGATCCGTGTAGTTTTATGGATTAACGTCATGAATGTCATCATCAATCACTGTTCATTTGTAAAAGAGAAGTTGTAATGAAACATATATACGAAGGTTTTCATTTCACTTAACCCGTAATCGTTTCTAAAATGCGACTGGTTTAAAAATAACCGATCACGTAAGCATTAATGATATCAAGATTGTTTATTTTTTCAAACTTTACCGATAATATATATATTTTTTCACAAATATTGTCTCTCATTATCTTTATCTTTACTTTTTTTTCCAATATTTACAAATTTTCTTAAATATAAAATTATCAATAATTTGATAATTAATTTTTACGAAAAGATTTAATAATTTTATGTAAAAATATTAAAATGTTGGCTACATTTAAGTACACGCGCCATACTTAATTAAAATATTAATTTTTTCAACAGCGTTTACGCTTTTGTATACGTTTAAATGTATTTAATTTCGAAAGAGTGTAAATTTCACGAATTTCTTAAATATTCTAATTAAAATTATTTTTTCTTCCGTAAATTTATAACTGAAATATATGTTAATAATAATAATATTTTAATTTAGTTTAATTCATATTCTTTACTTTTAAAAATTTTTAAATGTGCTAAACTTAATTAAAGAATGATAATTGATTCCGAGTGTAATACGAAATGTGTTAAAAGCGATTTAAGAGAAGTGAAAAATGAAAAGAATAATAGAGAATTTATAATGTCCGCAGCCTTGTATTTATTTAAGGAAGTGTTCAAAAAGTACACAGGATTATCCAAACACCTCTGCTGGCATATTAATTGCTTCAACAGTATCGACGCGTTTGTTTTCTTTCATCTTCTATTGACAAAAAATGAAATAGAAGAGGGAAGAAATAAAATATCTATTCTAAAATAATACATAAAGCCGCTGGATCTTCTTCCAAAAGCACAATAGACAAGATTTTTCGTTAAAGTGTTATAATGTTGTTTTATTTCCAAATGCAAGAAAAAACAAATAACACAGTTTTCTTCCTTTTCACATCCGATATATATTTTTTTTAACTATTTAAATTATCGGAAGAAAAGCCACGAACGAGAGAAAAGAGGCTGATATTGTAGAATCCTTGTGTGTAGTCCAGCTTCTCATACATACGATATAAAAACAAACACAAGACACAGAAAAAATAGCTTCTTTGACGATGACACAATCTAATTGGCGTAAATGGAAGACGATTCTGCTTCTGCCAGCTGCTTTCCATGAGGTGTTATGGAGAGGAAAGGTGATATCCCGGCTGCAGTATTTAGGAGGGGACGGATGTCGATGTTGGCAGGCTGAAAAATATGAGCAAGTTAAAATCTAATTCATCAAATTAAACTGTAAGGTGTAAAACGGTCTTTTAAAATGTTAAATTATGTGTAAAATATTGTAATTAATAATATAATATCATTATCTCAAGTACATACATATTTTACAGGCGTTAGTTAGCAGATCTTAAATAATAAGGAAGCTGCTCACCTAAGAAATTTATATATGTTTTCGATCGATTTATTCTTCGGCGAGTTTGGATTTAGGACGTTTCATCATGGGCTGCACATAAAATGAGCAGGTAACCAAATCAGATATGATAATCGATAAAATATATAAAAAATATATGCAACACCAGGGAGTCCGAGAGTGGATAAAGACCAGTAGTAGGCAAGTTAACTCAGATGTTCCAATTATGTTTTGATAGGGACGTGTGGAATATTTGGTTTTTGGGAAATTGGATTTTCGGAATGGTGAGAGATGGAGAATCAGATGTTAGGCATTTAGGGTATACTTACACCTGGGCTCATTGCACGACCTACGGATGCTGAGCTGCGATTTCTGGCACGAAGTTTAGAAACAGCGTTCTCTGCCAAGTCTGCACGTTCTTCTGCATCTTCCAATTCTTGTTGTGCCTTACGGAATTTGGCGAGGTTGAGTGCAGCGATTTCTTCAGCTTCCTCGATCTGTCTCTTGTATGTTTTGATCTTTTGCTGCAATTTATCGACCAAGTCTTGCATGCGCTCGTTATTCTTACGGTCTTCGTCTCCTTGGAATTGCAATTCCTTAACTCTGCGTTCTGATTTCCTGGCATTCTTAGCAGCATCAGCGTGACGACGAGTTTCGTTTTCAAGTTCATTTTCCAATTCACGAACCTATGTTGAAAGTGTGAGAACTTCAGTACCGAGCATCTAATTGAACTATATCATTTTATAATTGAGCATTTATAAACAAACCTTCTGTTCGAGTTTCTGGATGATTTTCTTTCCACCTTTAAGAGCAGCTGCCTCAGCTTCGTCCAATCGAACTTGCAATTCTTTAATTTGTTGTTCCAAAGTCTTGCGCATCTTTTCCTGTTGTTGAGCGTGTTCTTGTTCAGCTCTAAGTTCATCAGCTAGACGAGCAGCATCAACCATAGCCTTCTTGGCCTTCTCTTCGCTCTGCTTGGCTTCATTCAACATTTCATCTAAATCAGCCTAAATAAATAAAATTAACATTTATTTTTAATATTGATTTTATAATCTTGTTTAATTGTTGTAAATTGTTTTATTAATTTCTGTCAGAAAATCTTACATGCAATGCTTGCATTTCGCCTTCTAACTTCCTCTTGGCCATAGAGAGAGATGAAGCTTGAGCAGAAGCGTCGTTAAGTTGTTCGTGAACTTCTCCAAGTTCGGTTTCAGCAGATCGTCTTGCTCTATCAGACTGTAATCAAAAATAATCAAAATTTAAGAATTGTTTATATATTGTTAATTAACATTACACAAAATTATTAAATGCTTACTTGTTCCAATAATTGTCTGCTCTCTTCTAATTCTCCATGCATAGCGTTGCATCGTCTCTCAGCCATATGGTATTGTTCACGCATGTCACTGCAAGCTCTTTGTTCATCTTCGAGAGCTGTCTGCATCTCCTTTAAGTTCTGTTGGTATTTCTTGATGTTCTTTTGGGCATCGGCATTAGCCTTATTGGCATGGTCCAAGGCAATTTCTAATTCATTGATGTCACTTTCAAGTTTCTTCTTCATTCGGAGAGCTTCAGCTTTGCCCTTAGCTTCGGCTTCAAGACTTGCTTGCATGGAATCAAGAGCGCGTTGATGGTTCTTCCTATAAAATTTACAAAATAATAACGTTTAATTGAACGTAAAATCAATGTACTAATTAAAGTGTTCTTTAGAATATCGCATTTTACCTGGTGTTGTCGAATTCTTCTTCTTTCTCTTGAAGTCGTCGGTCGATTTCTTGTCTAACCTGAGACAGTTCGAGTTGAGCACGGAGAACTTTGTTCTCTTCTTGTTCAAGAGCGGCTTCAGCTTCCTCTAAAGCGGCTTGGAGTTCTTCCTTCTCCATCTCCAATCGTTTTCGAGATTTTTCTAATTCGTGTACACTGCGACCACCCTCGCCAAGTTGGTCCACTAAGTCTTTTATTTCGTCTGGAAATGCAAATATTTATCATCAATTTCGAGATTTTAAGTGACTAATGATCGTTAAAATATTTTGAATAATATTAGAAGTATTTCTGTATGTAAAATAAAATCTTACCTTGAAGATTCTTATTTTCTCGTTTTAGAGCTTCGTAATGTTCTTGGCTCTCTTCGTATTGTGACCTCAGCTTGAACAATTCAGTGGAATAATTGCGACATTCTCGTTGAGAAGCATCCAATTCAGATGCTAAATCGTCAACTTTCTGTTTCCAGTCAGCAACAATTTTATCGAAGGATTTTTGTTTCTTCTCAAGAGAAGATGCAAGACCATTAGCCTAAAAACATGAATAGTAATTAGATTTATATAATAAATTCATTTTTAAATACTTTGAACAATTAAAATTAATTGTTATACCCTTTCAACTTCGATGGTCATATCTTCAACTTCACCTTGGAGACGAGATTTTGCTTTGTCGAGAGCATTGCATTTAGCATTCAACTGATCAATGGTTTCCATAGCTTCTGCTAATCTGGCATCGAGTTTCCTCCTAGTGTATAAAATATATAATGATAAATAAATCGATTATAATAAAACGCATTAATTTTTACAGAAAAATTATATACTTTGTTTCTTCTAATTCTTCCAGTCTAGCAAGACCTTCGCTCTCGTATTTGCTTCTCCACAATTGGGCTTCGGCATTAGCTTTGCTCATCTGCCTTTGCAGATCAGCTTTGGCTTCTTGTTCTTCCTCTAATTGTTCGCGGAGGCCATCAAGATCGTGTTCTAAGTTGCGGAATCTACCCATGATAGCAGATCGTTCCTGTATTACAAAAAATAAATAATATAGAAATGTAACTTTTAATTCCATAAAATAATTAGAATTTATTTATTTATTTTCTGTACTTACCCTACTCTCCTCATCGGCTGTTCTCCTTGCATCATCTAATTGTGATTGGAGAGATGATTTTAGTTTGCTAAGCTGGCTAACTTGAGATTCGGCATCTTCTAATTGTCTCTGCAATTCGGAATTCTCAACACTTAGTTTTTTCTTGGCGGCATCGTAATCAGATAAGGAACGGTTAGATTCGTCAAGTTTGCCTTGCATTTCTGACAATTGCATTTCTAATTGTTTAGCTTGTTTCTCAGCATTAGCCTGTAAATTATAAAATTGTAAATTATTCAATCATTTATTATTAATTTAACTATTTTCATAAAAATTTCAAATTTACCTTTTCCTTGCCTACGTGGTCCACGCTAGAACGTACATCGTCTAATTCTCCCTTCAGTTGAGCCTTTTCTTTCTCTAACCTATTAAGAAATTATTTCAATATTTCATTACATATTAAAATATCATATATGAGTCTAACTTCGATGTTTTATATAGATCTAATTTACAGTATTTTAAATATTGCTCAATATAGCTTTCTATATTATATTGAATAAGGTTTCTCTTAATCGGATAAACAGCACTACAATAAGATTAATTTAAGGCCAAGAAATGAGGATCGTAAGATAAAATAAAAATAATCTGAACTATGCATACTAGTTTACTCGATCAATTATAATTTTTAGATTTATTGTTACATTTAATTATTATTGGTAAAATAAACTCAATAGTCTATTTCTGAAAAATAAATTTATCTACCTAGCCTTCTGCTTGTTCATTTGGTCGATTTGGTCACTTAATTCAGCAACAACATCGTTATGTTTTTTCCTGAGATTGCCAAGGATTTGTTCGTGTTGCAGGTTAGATTCTTCCAAATCCCTCCTCAACTTGGCCATTTCGGCTTCACGTCTTTTGTTGAGATCGATCTATTTATTTTTTTAAAAAAAGTATTATTTCTAAGCTCCTATTTTAATTTCATAAATCGAAAGTGATTAATTTTTCAATTTAATTACCTGTGCAGATGTAGCACCTCCAGCCTCTTCCAAGCGCTCGCTGAGTTCATCAATCTCTCTTGCTAAGTCAGCACGTTGTTTCTCGGCCTAATTGTTAATAAACAGTTTTATTAACAAAAGGAATTATATTTAATTAAATTATAAAATTATTTAAAGAAGGGTGCAAATACCTTGGCGCGAGATTGTCTCTCAGCTTCAAGTTCTTCTTCGAGCTCTTCGATTCTAGCCTGTTAAAAATAATGACTATTATCAATAAATTATTTAATAGCTACTAATTCTTGAAATTATTCCTAAAAGTTTACAAGATCTTATTGTCAAATTTTCGAATTATTTTTAAGTATTTACAGAATAAATAAATTTTGTATAAATATATTTATCTGAAGAACTAATTACAGCAAAAATGGAATGCATAATACAATAAAAATATACAGAAAATAAATTAACTATGCAAAATTTAGAGAGAAATAGTATACCTATAGCTAAATATAAAAAATTGAAATCGAGATAAGTTTAGAATCAAGTGATATTTAAATTAATAAAATTTTATTTAGCTACTTTTTAATTATCGTATTTAGATTTAGATAAATAGCACTTCATATACATTTCAAATACGATATCAAGCCAAAGTCTCGGTTAACATTTGTTAATGAAAAGCAGTAAAGCTAAAAATAGAGTAACAAGAAGTGGAAAATTAGAACATAGTAGCGCTCCCTTGAAATTGTTACCTGCTATCCTTACTGCCAGACAATAAAGAAGAATGTTGCAAAGTGATGAGGCATGTTAGTCAGAAGACTTATTAACAAAGTTTCCCTACTTCGTAAAGAAAACGAACTGTACTAGTGCAAGTTGCCAACACAGGCTCTTGAGTCTTGCGAATTATTCGTTTACTTTCGGTGCTAAGTCGGTAACTAGGTGGACAGTAAGAAGATTTTTGAAAGGGATAAAAACTATCCTCGGGTGGTTTTAAGTTTGAAATGGTATCACTGTTAGATATTCCGTCCTCGATGGGTTGGGTATCACCATTAACTTGGATTGAGGGATCCATGTCGCAGGTTGGTACAAAAGCAGTAAAGTGACTCTCTTGTATACCGACAACGGATATAGTTGTTGAAATTCTATCCCAGTTAGAGATTCCATAAATGTTCTGCGAGAACCGAAGTGAGTCACATTCCACACACCCGTTTTTGGCAACAGACACAACACGTTAGGGAGGAAACATCGTCTAAATGGAATTCTCGAAAATTGCGGTTGGAAATTTTTTTCTTTCGCGTTATTTTCAGACATTATTACTAGACAGTTAAAAACTTCCCGTCCACTTTTTTTAAAGCAATGAGTTGGATATAAATTTTAAAAGGTTTAGAAGAACACGGCTATTGCATGCACTGCCTCCTGACTCATTGTATATCTGGCAACGGCACAGATGTTTCGACTCGTTCCGCATTCGATTTGAAAGTTTAAGATAAACTAACCGAAGACAGATCGTCTAAAGACTAAATCAATATTATAGGATGGTCTTTATAAGGTAAGTGACACTAATGAATGGACCAATGCCAATGGTAACAACTAAGACTTCCCGAAAATCGCCAAGAAAAAATTCCAAGTATGTTTTAAAAAAATATTTAAAGGAAACTTATTTTTCGTCACGTCAACACGTTTTAAACATAAAAGGCATTCCTCATTAGTTTATATACCTGAAGTTCTTTAATCTGTTTCTGCAGTTTAGCAACCAAACTCTGCTCGTCTTCTAATTTGGCACTAAGACTGGCCATTTCTTTGTCTTTCCTAAATATATTAAATTTTGTTTTAAACATTTACAGTTACAGATTAAATTTATTTATATTTTTCAAGACTACCTTTGGATTGTCTGTTCTAATTCTTTCTTATTCTTCTCTAAGTCAGCGATTGCTTCTTGAGCTAATTTCAGATCACCCTCGACTTTTCTCTTTGATTTTTCTACTTCACCTCGCAATTTCTTTTCTCTTTCAAGACTATCTTCGAGCTATTAGAATAAATGCTCAATTAAGTTTTTGAATATTGAGTAAATAATAATTTATCTAATCTTTTGTTACCTACCTCATCTAAGGTCTGTTCTAATTTAGCCTTGACTTTGTTCAAGTGGTTGACTTTGTCTTCTACAGCTTGCAAATCTTCGCCAGTTTTCTAGAATATAATATTATAATTAGTATAATATTAATAATTAAATAAATTTAAATTTATTTCTTAAATCTGATCTTTTGTAGCTTACCTGACTCATTTCCTGCAATTGTTTCTTTTCCTTGTTGAGCTTATTGATAAGTTCGTCTTGGTGTGCGATTTCATCGTTAAGGTTTCGGATTTGATGGTCCTTACTAGCTTTATCTTGTTCGGCCTATTTGTAATAATAAGTTTAAAATTCATATCTTCAAATAATATTTTTTTAATTAAATCCAACAGAAATTATTTCTACCTTTTGGATGGTCAGTTCCAAATCCTCCATATCCTTTTTCAAGCTTGAAATTTCACCTTCCAACTTCTTCTTGACACTGTTAAGGCTGGAATGAGCATCCTCTTCATGGCTCAACCTATCTTGCAATTCCTGTATATAGGATTCCATGGAATGAAGTACATCATTAGCGATTCCATTGGTCATTTTCTCAATAGGCAGACTAGTGTCGATTCCATCAACAATATCTGCCATTTCGATAGTATTCGAAAATAATTTGGACCGCTAAAATCACAGAACACTTTGAAAACACTGCACGTTCACTTGATTACAAAAACATCAAATTCGAATAATTTTCGAAGGACGAACTAGCGTCTCGGGATGTCCAAAGTCGAATGACTAAGACAATATTTTAAGACTCCGTATATTTCTATCAACATCATCACTTAGATGGGGAAGATGAACACCCACGCTCTGGATGGGAAGGGAGGAACAAAATAAACAGTCTGACGCATGCTCGGTAGAGAGATAAAAAGAGTAATGCGATACCCCATATGGTATTAGTAAGCGGTGTCTGCAGTGTAGCTTTCCGCATCACATACCAAGAATAGGAAAGAGTTGTACCATTGATGCCATTTGTGTCGGAATGATGCATGGATAAGGCACAGTAACAGGGATTCAATCCAAAAGGATTAAATTAGATAGCTCGACCTAATTATGCTGCTAAAACTATCCTCACTAGTTACCTATTAACTAAATGATTTCCTTGTTCACATAAAAATAGAATTTAATAAAATGGAATATATTATTTTAGAAATGAGTGACAGCTTTATTGACACATTTTGTAAATCTCGGATGAAATTCGGTATGAACAATATAAAAATTTAAATTCTGAAATAAATTTTGTAGACACATTTCAAATTCATTCCAATTTCCAAAACTGAAATATTCATTTTGGCAAGGTATGAGTAATTTTATACTTATATCTTACTGCCGTCATTACCTGAAAGTAATATCCAACTCTCCATATATAGAAGCGTCATCAAAACACGATTTTTATTTCCTAGTAATTTATTATTATTTATTTCTTTAAGAAGTTTATATTAGAAATAAATGTTTGCCGAATAACTGAAGATCGAAAGAGAAAATTCAAATATGAAAAAATTTATTGTTTATGACGAAAATACCCAACAGTAATTCTCAGTGTTTCTATTTGTGTGCTCGTTGGTGGTCCAAATATTTTCAAATCTTTTTAACTAAATAACAAAACTCACCTGAAGCTGAGCTTCTAAGTCAACTTTGATAGAAATAGTCTTTTGCAAACGTTCTTCAACGTCACCGCTACCGGCACGTTCGGATTCCAATTGCAAAAACATATCGTTCTTCTCCTGTAACAGTTTAACATTATGCATTTCCAGATCTTTCCTTAGTTTTTCTTCTTTTTGCAAGGCTTCTTCGGCTTTCTTTAATTTTTCTTCTAAAGCTTTTAATTCATCTTCTACTTTAGCCATAGTAAGCAAAGGCTTGACCTGTTCAATTGACACTTCGGCATCACAATCTTCATCCATAGCGAACAAATATCCAAATTTTTGACTTTACTAATATTTTTACCTTAGCGTACAATTTCCACCACAACCAGTTGCGGAGTGTAAGGAACCTTCGTAGATTGCGCTGGATAACCAAAAGGGCAACCCTATAAATGGAGAAATATGTATATCATAACTGTTGATCCATTGGTCCCGTGTTGACTGCTAATGTTTGTAAAACATCCAGTAAGAGTAACCCCATCCATAAGTAAAATAGACTTGAGGGCGGATCTGCACTCTACTAAAAATTAGTTCTCTGCCAAATAAGTAACTAACTACAGAAACTTGGCTTCATTCGCCATATTTCGTATTTAGGGAAATAAGTAATTACTAAAAAAGATACTAGGTCGACTAAAGGATTAAAAAATAAATCTGGGGTTTCTTACTCTTACTAAACGATACTCTTAAACGTTTACTGAACGATATTATTATCGTTTAATAAACTTTTATATTTTTTCTTACAAAAACTCACCTCTGTTCTTGAAGCCTCTTAAAGGTCTTGACGGCATTGTACCAACGGATCCAAGATTGCACCCAGGTGACAATTTTGCCAAGACGATCATCTCGCATTTCCTCAAGACGACCTAATACACCAGCTCTGAAGAATACCTGTTACATTCATGATAGATTAGTACGGTCGTTTTTATTACAGAAAAATTTACCATTCAAATGAAAATATAAAACATTTCACCTTTTTTCTTTCATCTCACGAGTTTCACGTGCCCTTTATAAATATAAGAAATGTTACCTGCCTTTGAACTACCGAATTTAAAATCATTTGGATCGAGCTGGATAGCTTCCAATATTTTTTCTGAGACATTTTTGGCATCCACAAAACCTTTAGGTATAGCATTAGGAGCAAGAATGGTGTATCTAGGAAAGGATATGGAAGAATAAGTAAAAGGAAGGGAAATTTTAGAGGATGGTTTCTTCAGGTCTTCATTCTTCAGATGGATAATGTTAATCATTGAAAAGAAAAGGATTATTTGTTTCTACTATTATTCGGAGGAAAATATTTCTTTTGAAGAAGTATAAAAGGATATTCTTGTAAAATTTCAAGTAGAATATTCTATTTTGGTTAAATATAGATCTATAAGGAAATAATGAAAATTTCTAAACTATTCGGCGAAGAGCATTGGCCATTTAGACGAAGGTATTACTAATAAAATTCTAGATGAAGTTGAAATAAAGGAAGTAAATGTTTCGTGCAATAGTATTGGATAGGAATAAGATTCGAAATAAGAATTCTAGCCGACTATTATGAGAGTATTCATGGAGAAGATAACATTATTATAATTGTGAAGGATTTGGGAAATAAATGATTATTTTTAATTCAGGAAATAAAAGAATAAGATAATACCTAATTGGATCTAATGGGCTTATTTCTATTATCTAGAAAATTGGGTTCTTAAATAAAATGTACTTTTCATATAGGAAATAGACTGGGATATTTTATTTAAACTTTTGATAATAGGATTTCTGAATAAGCAAGAGATAGGCTTCTAGATTTTTTTTCTAAAATTAGAGGAAATATTCATGGGAAAATGATCGAACAGGACTGGATGGGGTATGGACTTTTTTTCCTTACCATTTCTTGCATCAATATTAATTCAATCTAATACCCTATTGTGGGGAGAGGCTACAATACATGCCTTTGTTAAACCAAGACGATAATCATTTTCGTCGAGTTGGATGGTTTTCAATACACCTTCTGCAACTTGTTTGGCTTCAACGAATCCTTTGGGTACAGCATTGGGGGCTAAAATTGTGTATCTAGAGAATGCAAAATGTTATCAAAATACACGGTAATTAATATAAAATTTAAAATATGGGGAAAGAACTGTTGATGGAAAGTCAAAACTGGGTTCTAATGGTCTCAAGATTTGGGAAGTTGCTAAAAATTTCAGGAAAGATGTATGGTATCAAGAAATAATTCACATGGGTAAAATATTAAAGGAATCATGGAAATCATGGAATGTGAAAAATGGTATTCTGTATTAAACTGTTTCATTTACAACTTAGGATAAAAAGGGTAGGGTATAAAATTATACTAATATAAATTTAAAAAATTATGCTAACACAAATTAAAAATAAACTTTATTACAAATATTTTCAACCAGTAAAACTTACCTTTGTTTGAAATCAGGATACACGATTCTGTTGGGGAAACCTTTCCTGCAAATACGGATACCTTCTAGTACACCATTGCAAGTCAATTGATGCATTACCAAGTGAGCATCAATAAGACCTATTAACACAGCTTACTATTAGTCCGTAAATATTTATTACTTTAATTATTTTATCTAAAAGTTTTTATTAATTACTTTTGGCGTTTATTTACCATTATTTTACTTTTAAATATAATTTAATAACTGAATTAAAAATAATAAGCTATAAATCTATTCAAAGATTCAAAAACATATATAAATATATAACTGTCATATGAAACAGAAGGATATAAAAGGGGTAAAATAGAATAGAATAAATATGCATGCTAATTAGCTAACTTAGGATAATGCGGATAATCTGGAAAAATTTATCCCAGACTAATGATATTAAAACCAATTTATATATAGAAAAATAAAAGAAAAATTTTATGAAAATTTATTTTCTTAAATAAATCTTGATAAAAATTTCTTTTTAATTTTTCTTTTTTTAACACCAACTTACCTGGAGTTTTGGTTTCATTAGGGATGATGCATCTAACAAAGTGAGGACTTGTGGTATTAAGGGTACACATCAATTTGTTCAATTGTTCCTGTTATTAAATATTAAGGGAGAAAATGAGGAAGGTTGGAAAACCTCTGGGTAAGATCACAGGACTGAAGAATAGCATAGATGAGAATTATGAGCATCAAACTGCAGAGAAGGATCATGTTTGGTTTTAATTGAATAGTTAAAGAAAAGTGACATGTTTTGACCAGGAATATGAAGAAGTTCAGAAGAAATAGTAATGATAATTTTTGCTGCTTTTATAATTACCTGGTGTCTTCGTTTCATTGGGGATAATGCAACGAATAAAATGTGGTTGAGTGCTGTGTAAACTGGTCATCAGCCTATTTAATTGCTCCTATAAGCATATATATATAGCCAAAGCAAATTAAAACAAGCAAATAGCAAATAATAAATATAAAAAAATTATCTTCATTTTACGGTAATCATTTACATCTTCTCATTCATTCGTGTTATCATTTAAGACTAAAGCAGTTAATAAGATTAATCAGTAATAAGACTTTTAAGCAGAAAAACGACATTTAGATATGTCGAAGTGTAAATAAATATATGGATAAATATTAATTTCTATGGATAAAATAAAGGACTGTGTAATTGAAAAAGATGTTTGAAGGAAATTTTTAGGATATTTAGATCTATCGGGTTCGGTTTTGTTTTTAATTGGACAAAGAGAAGAGGGCCTCGAATAATATAGAATTCATATAGAAATGTTTTAGGTACAGATTCAAAGTATTTATGGAATGAATGTTTTTATTTTAAGGCAGATTAGGAGGTTATACAAATATTCAAACAAAGCAAATATAATAAAATAAAAAATAACTTATTTAATAAGCAACTATTCTACAAAATTAAAATAAAATTATAATTAGATAAAATTCAGATATTTTTAGTATATGTTTCATTATTCAATGTTTCAGAAGGATGTGAAATAATCAGTTGATTCGTCACTTTAATTATCCATAAACTTGGCGCTATTCATCTTTCCTGCTTTGCTTTATAAAAAGTGTCATTACAATTTAATTTAAAAATTAAAATTAAAATTCAAATAAAATTACAATTATTTGAAATTTAGAATTTTAATATTATCTTCAAAATCCTTTTACTTAAATATTTAAAATTTTACAATTAAACGTATTCTTTGATATACTGTAGTATGAAATTTCAAATAATATAGCTTTCAAAATATATAGATAAAATTGGCATTTAAGTTTTTATACTAAATTCTCACCTTGTATAAACCAGATACAGTCTGGAAAGCGGAACCCTTCTTTCTGCCACCACCTGAAATATATGCGAGTAAGAAAAAAAAAAATGTAATTTGAAAATTATTTCATCATTTCAGAAATACCCGATTTCCGAATTAAAAGGAAAAATTATTAACAATGACATTAGAGAGATAAAAATAATTTGGTGCAATTGATTTATCTTTTATTAATTTATACCAATTTATCCATAATTAACTCATGATAACAACGTATAAGGGCAATCAGCACGAAAGAATATATGATATCAGTTAGCTTAAAATTTAGTAATCGCTTAGATGAATGATTAATTTTTATATCTTTGCCTAATTTTAAATTCGAAACTCACCCTTGCCGCCGCCACCGGAGTCGGGAGCAGCACTTTGTCCTGGATGGTCCTCGAAGATCCAATTCACAAGTTGGTTAGAAGCATGTTTTAATTGATCAACGACAGTGTCGTTCAGAGGATCCTTGTTCTTTTCTAACCATCCAGTTAGATTGTATGGTACCTATAATAATTACATCATTTTACAATATCCATCTCCTCATTTTTTAAAATACTTTTGTTAAAATTATACGTACGGTTCCGGCATAATGGGCGATGGAGAAGTGAGCTTCAACCTGACCAGGCTTTGGTGGTTTTGGTTTCTGGAAGTTAGGAGACTTGCCCAAATGGTTGTTCTTCAATTTTTCCTCAAAGGACTTATCAGTAGCCTTTGGAAACATAGATTCTTCTTCAAGGATGGACAAGATACCCATGGGCTATTTTACGAAATTCTTATTTTAGTACAATCTAACTCGCCTTGTAGAGTTTCATTAAAATTAAGATTAATTTAATTATAAACATTTGCTGATTTTATTTTAAACAATTTTCATTGAAATTTAGTTTACAATTAATCGTAGTTTAATATTTAAAATCTTTATTTACTTTTGAAATAAGTAATTTTAAATTTACTTACAATTCGAAGTTACAAATGTTCTTAAATCGAAGAAGAAATTTATATTTCTAGTATTTTTAAATTAGTCACAACAAACAGTTTCTACGTTAACTATTCCAAAATCTACATTTAATATCTAATAGTAATAATTTGCACGAACTAATCTAATTTACATAGTATAAATAAGTGCAGGGAATTAAGTAACATGTAACATTTCTACCTTCTCAATTAATTCGATGCAGGCTTGCAGATCCATACCAAAGTCAATAAATGTCCAATTGATGCCTTCTCGTTTGTATTCTTCTTGTTCCAATACAAACATGTGATGGTTGAAAAATTGTTGCAATTTCTCATTGGTGAAATTAATGCAAAGCTGTTCAAAGCCGTTGAACTACAAGGTTTTAACAAAGGGTGAAACATTTATTTGGTAAAGGAGGGAACATATAAGGTATGATAAGGGAAGAAAAACAAAAATAACTTTTGTTAATAACACATATTCTACTCTAGTCATCACTGCATCTACTTCCACCTATGTTTAGCCACTATCCACTTTAGTCCACTCATGCTGTATTTATTCTCTCGCGAATATCATACCTTCTCGATTAACTCGATACAGGCTTGCAAGTCCAAACCAAAATCAATAAACACCCAATCTATTCCTTCACGTTTATATTCTTCTTGTTCCAAAACAAACATGTGATGATTGAAGAATTGTTGGAGTTTTTCGTTTGTGAAGTTGATGCAAAGCTGTTCAAAGCCATTATACTAGCAGAGGAATAGAGGAAAGGAAAATATAATAATAGGAAAAGCAAGATTGAAAGGGAAGCATTCGAAGAAAATTTTTTAAAACTCGTAAAAAATAAGAGAATTATAAAATAAAATAAAGATAGAATAAAGAAGTCTTGGTAATGTAAAATGAAATCATAAAACATTTTGTAATACTGGAAAAGTTGAGGAAAGTAATTACTCAGGCAGAATGAAATTAAATTTAAAATGTGATTCATTCGTAATAAAGTTGAGAAGGGTTAAAAATCTTACAGGAAAATAGAATTTAAAAAATGGATTGAACAGTTTATAAAAAAATAGATTCATAAAAATTGATTATTTCTTTTCTAAGATTCTATTAAAGAATAAATACAGCTGATATTTTTCAAAAAAGGTCTTAAAAAATATTTATTGAAATAATTTTCTAATATTATATAATTAATTTATATTAAAATATTTAAAACCCCACTAAAAATTTTGAGTTTTATAAAAATTCCAATAATTCAAAAAAAAATTATCAATAATCTATATTTAATTTAATAAGTTCAAGCAAAATAAATTAAAATTAGGCTTAATAAAAATTTAAAATATTGTATATTTATGATTGAAAAATAAAAAAAAACTTTAACAAAAATTTAATTTAAAAAAATTTCAGTTGTGTAATATTTAACTAAAAGATATACAAAGAAATATAATTTTTAAAATATTTCTACTAAAAATATGACATAAAATTTTAAAAGCAGTTTTTATATTTTAAATTTATAGAACAAATAACTTGAAATCTGTTTAAGTAAAAAATTATATGGACTTACGTCGAAGATCTCAAAACCGGCAATATCCAATACACCAATGAAATGTTGTCTCTTTTGCTTTGTATCCAGGGTTTCGTTCAATTTCTTTACCAACCATTTGAAGAGTCTGTCAAAGATAGCTTTAGCCATCGCACCAACAGAGGCAACTACCTGTAAATCGTAATTATAACAATTTAAACTCAATATTTATACATTTTATAATTTAAGATTAAACAGATTTTAATAATTAAAATTAAGTACCTGTGTAACGTTTCTTCCTTGTGTTACCATTTCGTTACCGACTTTGATTTTGGGTTTTACAATATTCTTGTAAAGATCAGCAGCATTGGTACCAAGCAAGTGAGCAATACGCTCACCTTCTTCTGTACCATCAGGTTCAGCCTGTTCTTCTCTGGGTCTTTGCTTAAATTTCATCTCACCAAAATGCATAACACTAGAAGTGATAGAATAAATATCTGCCTTTTCTTGTGGAGTAAAGCCCAATACATCAAAAGCTTCCTGTTTGTTAGAATTATGAATTAGTAATAAATCTTGAATATTTTGATTTTTAACATAATTTATTATGTTAAAAATCAAACCGTTTAATAAATATACTGCGATAAATATAAAGCGATTGAAAAAATAATAGCAATGAAGCAATTAAGTAAATAAAATTAGTGAGCGAATAAAGAGGAATTAGGTAGTTGGGTAGAATAAAAGCAAGGAAATTATAATAAATATAGAAAAATAAATTAATACCCCTAGATGCTACTTCATATACAAAGCTATAAATGCGTTTTTGCGTAAAGCAATTAAATGCGATTTTACTTATTTTATGCAAAATAAAAAAACCAAAAATAAAAATCAGCCAGGCAGCAAAATTGTGCAAAATTCTTTTTAAGTACTTACATCAGTAAGTCTGAATTCTTCAGCATCATCTACATTTGGAATTTCAGTCTTACCCTGAGACACGAAATGATAGTCATAGATATTATCGGAAAGTAGGATTTTCTCTGAGGTAAGGAGAAAGTGAAAAGGAAAGAAAATACTATTTAGTTTTATATTTATCAAGTAAGATATCATAGAATCTAGGATATTAATTAGTTCATGAAAAAGAAAATATAGCTACAGAAACTGTATTCATTGTTTTTAATAATATACATTATAGTGTATGGGTAAATTGGATAAGTGGATAAGACCTACGAAATGGAGTTTGGACATTTGGGTTCAGCATTATATCCAGAAAATATAATTATTGTAGATTGAAGGAAAGTCGTTTGGGGCAAAAGATGAGACTAAATCTGGCAACAGAGTATAAAATTTAGACCTAAAATTCCAAATGATCAAAAATGTGTAGACATTTATAAATCAGACGAAAATTGCATCTAGGCCATCTATCTTGGAATAATATAAAGAGATAAATTTGTAAGAAAGTAAAAGAAAAGTTCTTGAAGACAGTTGAATTTTGGGATATACATAGAGAGAATTCAAGGGGATTCGTGTTTTCTCTAACTTATACTCACATCTGTGAGTCTCAATTCTTCAGCATCATCTACATTTGGGATTTCAATCTTGCCTTGTGATACAAAGTGATAATCATAGATATTGTCGGATAGGAGATTTTTCTCTATTTGGGCAAATTAAATGAACAGGATATGTATAAATAATAAATAAACAAAATAAAAAAAGTATTTATGAAATAACTAAAAATAAATTAAATTAAAAAGAAAACTTAACAAAATAATTATTATATAAATAAATGAATGTTGTAAAACTGTGGAAATGTAGTAACCTATATGAAATAAAAATAAAATACATTTTTACTATTGGTTATGTTATTTAAATTCATGTTTTTTTTTAATTTTTGCAAAGTTGAATTTAATCTCAAAAATGTGATAATTGAAGAAAAATAAAACTTAATCTTTAACTTAAAAAAAATCTAACTCAAGTTTTTGTAGAAAGAAAATAATTTGAAAACTATAATACTTTGAAATACCTTATTATAATATTATTTTACTAAAAAGAAAAACTGTAAATAATCATTCTTAAAAAATATCATTGCGATAAAATTATAAATAAAAATAATATAAACAAAAATATTCCTTAAGAACAATAACAGTTAATAATAATACAGATAAAATCTTTGTGTGATAAATATTACTAATCTGATGAACAATAGCATTTACGATACTATAAGTTATTCGATTAATTTATTTTGACAAAATATAAAATAATAAAAAATGAAACAGTAAAAGTTTTTAAATGTTTGTTTTATATATA
Organism: Centruroides vittatus; assembly: GCF_030686945.1. Lineage (NCBI taxonomy): Eukaryota > Metazoa > Arthropoda > Arachnida > Scorpiones > Buthidae > Centruroides > Centruroides vittatus. The sequence goes on from NW_027122577.1 coordinate 376,420, forward strand.
TATATATATATATCGCAGTTAAGTTTTGTAATTATATTATATTTATATATATATATATATATATATATATAATATTAATCTAATTACAAAAACTTAAACCTGCGACTAATAACTAATCTACACATAACTATGAATTATTCAAATGTCACGAAATTATACCTCTTGTGCCTGGAATACCCTCGGACATTATCTGATAGAAAATATGGTATGATCTTTCCAAAGGCTGTTGAGAGATTACACGAGCCTTTTCTAATAGATCTGAAAATTAAACACACAATTATCAATTAACTAAAATGTATTATCACCATTATTATCATTATTATTTTTTAATCATAATATATTATCAATACTTACATGTTTCAATATCTGCACCGGCCAGTTTGCCCATGGGACCGAAATGAATACGGATAAATTTACCCTATTCGGGGAGAAAATAATTGTTAATCAAATGATATACATATGAAACTGCAGAGTAAATAATTTTAACACATATAATAGATTTAACGGTAACTATTTTTTGTACTAATTTTCGAAACATTAATGTAAACATTTAACGTAACGACATTGTCAATAAAACACTGTTTTTAGTGTATAGTATAGTAAAAAATACAGTATAAAGATAATATTCCTCTTAAATGCTTGAATGTATTAATTTTTCTAAATTATATGTTATATTTTATAAAATAATTTAACATTTTATATTAGAATTACATTATATGTATTAGAAGATATTAGAAAAATAATACTTTAATAAATTTTATTATTAAAGTGTTATCTTTTTAGCTCTTTATACTGTATCTTATATATAAGCCATATCGAATAATGTTAACTAAATGCAATGTTTTCAATGTTTCAAATTCATGTTTGATCAATTCCTATTCTGACAAATATATAATTGCCAGATTCGATAGTTATCATGATATATATTTTAATATAAGTGAGTGACAATTAAAAAAAATGCATAAAAACAATCGGAATAGGCTATAACAAATTATTTATAGTTTTAAAATAATTTAATTTATCTCATGATATCAATATGTGTCTAGTCGGTAAAGAAACACAAATCTTATTTTATTCAAGCATCCAAATAAACATTAGTTAGGCCTATATTAACCTGAACGTCATCTTAGTTTAAAAATTGAACAATGTTGAATAACATTCTGGTAAAAAAAAGAATAAAATAATTTTCAATATTTATTAAAATGAATTAGTTTAAATAATGAAATAGTAATTTATTTGCCAATTTCCTATAAATTTCAAAAATTATACACTTTTAATATTCAATATCCAAAACAAAACATCATCTATTATGCGTATCGTAATTCAATAAAACTATTTAAAATTTCTATATGAATCCTTTAGGATAATATCAATAACTTTTTTGTATCTATATTTCGTGATGTACACAAAGCATGTTAATATTGGTATTAGATATTAAGGATAAAGTGAAACTTTGCATTATTGTGTTTGTTACTTTTGTCTGTATGTGTTTATCTTATTCGTTATATTTTTAAATATTTTTTAAATGTTTAATATTTCTATAAATGATTATAAAATAAATATATATACTTACGAAACGTGAAGAGTTGTCATTTCTTACAGTCTTGGCGTTACCGAAAGCCTCTAGTACAGGATTAGTCTGAACGACTTGATCCTCCAAGTTGGCCTAAACAGAAACATTTAATGTTCAAACACATGACTAAAAATAAGTAAAAATCCTTTATAATCGCCTTCTGAAACGACGTCAAATATGTGTGCTCAACATGCATAAATAAAAGCAGCGATAAAATCCACATCTATTATTTTAAAATACAAAAAGCTACTTGAAGTTTTATTTTGTTGCCTGCCCTTCTAGCAAAATATTAAAATATATATACTAATGGTATTTTAATTTAATTTATAATAATCTTGCTAAAGAATGAGGCTAAAAAATTATAGCCTAATATTATTTTAAAAATTTTGCTTCTTTTCTGCCAGAATCATGCAGAGAAAATGTATGAAATTAAAAACTGCCACGAAATTAATCGTCAGCGATATCCACTTTTAAACTACTTTTGCCATTTATTTAGATAATAAAGGCAGTAAAGCTTGAATACATTTAAATATAAAGAGCACCAAGTTTGAATCGTCGTAACTATAAAATGATAAGTTAATTAGAAAGATGTATAATTTAGTTAGTTCTGTTAAATATTAAAAATAAAGGCTTTTAATTTGCATGCAAGCCATATTAGAATTGATGTATTAAAATTGTGTTTATTCACAAAGTATTTTAGGAAAATGAAAATTATATGATTATTATGAGTTCCAATTGAGGTTCCAATTATATATATTATGAATTCCAATTGGGTGAGGATTTCGAAGTCCTTAGGTATATGGTGTCATATCTGGAAACACTGTATTAAAGGGTAAAACGTAAAGTCTTCCAATTCTTCACTTAGGAAAATATGGTAATTCAACATGCTCAGTTGGGAAAGGGTGGATCTCCGTTCAGGACAACAAAACATTTCATCACAAGAATACCTTTTTCTCTTTTTTTTCTTCTCCTTTTTTGGGAGCGGAAGCACCGACGTTAGCAAAGTAAGCAAGTACTTTCTTCGTGTTTTCTGTCTTACCGGCTCCAGATTCACCGCTGAGTTAGAAAGAAACATTTTTGCATAAAACGCTTACATCCTAAAATAATATCTTAGGGTTTTGGACAGACAGGTGGGATTGGAAGGAAATGAGGTAGAAAATCCGGGAACGTTCTTGGATGTTGTTTGATTGGTTGAACCGGGTGTTATGTATGTAGGATAGATATCAATCGACAGTAAAGGCTGAATCGTTAATAAAAGGCTATACGTCTAAACAGTATCAATTAGCAACAATTTTCCTTTTCCAAATACAGATAATTTCTTACAACGTAAAATTTGGATTTCGTTACACCTTAAAAAATATTTTTATAAAGACATTTACTTACGTAATCAACATGGACTGGTTCTCACGGTCTGCAGAAAGATAAACATTTTATGAATGCGAGAATCATATTTTAAATGATAGTTTTAAAAACGATATTTTAAATTAGTAAAAATATTATTTTTAAAATATTTTCTCGAAAATATTTATTATAATATTAACAATTGGTTATTACATTTCAAGAATATAATTTAACATAAATAGTTAACTTTAAACTAATTAACAAATTGTTTTAAATCAACTTTAATTTAATAATATCCTAAACTTATACAAACTTAGTTCGTTGTTATACGAGTATTAAGGTTAATTTTCCTGATCGAATAATTCTACTATCCGGTTGTTTTGATTAAAAACACGCACGATCGTGTTTTTAATCCAAACAACAGGATAGTAGAATTGTTCGAATACTAAGTTTTGGTTTAAAATACGATCGTGTTTTAAGTGTTTTAAGACAAAAATTAGCTGAATAAATTAAATGTTTATAAAATCTAAAGATCTTTAATGTATTTTTTAAAACCGGATTAAGTAACTTAATTTAACGTATCTAGTCTTACAGATAGATCTATATCTATATATATATATATATAATTACCTATTTTAATTCTAAATGAATGAAATTTAATGCCTTATTCTGTTTTAAACTTTATAGATGTTATTTAAATTTTTTTTCTTTTAACATTTAAAATTGATACCAGAAAAAAAAACGAGCAATTATTCGTAAAGCATGAAGGTGTTGGTTTGATTATTTCAAATAAAAAAAAAATTACTCCATCGATTTACTACTGGTTATACGAAAAATCGTATAACCAGAGAGCGTATGATATTTCTACGAAAAAGCAGAGTATATGACGGTATGTCCTCTACTATTTTTCGAATTAAAGATATCATACCGCCGTATATCTTCCACTACAGCTCTGTCTATATTAAGCGCTCTTATTGTATAGGCTATTATTGCTATTTTTATTTATTTATGCTATCAATTATCTCAGAAATAATTAGCATTTAATAATATTCTTAAACAACGAGAAATTTCTTAACATTGATAATATTTAAAAAGTTACAATATATATATATTTGCTCCCGTTCAAATGTTAAAAATAAAACGCCTAAGTTACAGTATAGGCTAATCTGAAAATACTAAAATCTAAACAATTTGTTTATGTTGCAAAAATAAAAGCTTAGCTTAGCATATTTGTATGTAAATTTATCTTAAGTTATTTACAATCACCTGTTATATACATTTATCTCTAAATACATCATTTATTATTGCCAATTAAATTAATAATTTATGATTTTATGTAATGAAAGTTTAAATCATGAATTTGAAACCTGGTCTCAAACGACCGTCGAGGGGTCGATAAATTACTAGGAGTAGGTGAATAAATATATTTTTGTTATATTTAAAAATATAATAAAACAGCAGTGTATAATAATAGTAATCGTATATCTTTAAATTTTAGTAAAATACAAACGTTTGGATTTTGATTTAGGTTTAATAAAAATAAATACTATCAATTCCTATTTGATTTCTTTATCTCTTCCTATTTGTAATTTATTCATATGTTTTATTAGTATATTGTAGAAAGGGATCGACAAGCAAAGCCAGTTGAGAAGTCCTAATTTAAATTATGTTCTTCCTCTGAACAAATCTAATAAGAATTCCTAAATGTATCAGTGATATAATTTTAAATCTATGTAACCCTATTAATTTGCAAACGTAAATTCACCAGATCATTTGAGAAGATATTCTTTAAATTTTTCATAAAATTTAAAGAATAAAGAAATAAATTTTCTTTAATTATATAAAGATATGGTTTATTGTTTTAACTTTTCGAATGAAAAAAAAATCTTTATGAAATTGAAAATTTGATTTTATCAGAATGAAAATTACAGAAAAATCAAACACAAATTTCGGGGTTATAATAATAATAATAATAATACTGGTAAAAAAAGTAATTTTAAATTAGCCATGGCTCTAATGTATACTACAGTTAATTTAATTTATAGTTGTATTAAATTCTCTTTTCCTGACACCTGCGATCAAATATTTGTTAGGTTAATTCCAAATTTTTAATACAGAAAATATTAATGGAGATATTCTTAGAGTTTTAATAACAATACGTAAACAAATCAATTTTCTACTTTCGTAAAATAATTTCGAAAACTGAAAGTCACTTGTGACAATTAATACAAATTTTACAAAAAGTAAATAAATAAAATTTATTCTGTTTGCAAGTGTAATTAATTGCATTTTATAAATCAAAATAACAGGCTCTTGTAAGAAAGTTTCTTTGAGATTTAGTATTGTATTTTATTTGAAATTAATGTTAACTTTAGAAATTATTGGCCTTCTAAATTGCAATAGGGTAACATTAATATTGAAAATAATTTGAAATTGAAAGTAAAATGTTTAATCATACCAGATGATTTTCAATTTATGCGATAATTTGGAATAATAAGAAATTTAAAAATTTCTGTTTAAATTTAAAACAAAACGTTGAGTTACTATCAATTCTTAAAGAAAACTTATTTATAGTTCCTAGCAAGTATCTGCCAGGAAGCTGTAAAACAGATCTCCTACAACGGATTTTAGCGGAGGAGCGAGCCTATTGTAATGTTCAAGTAATGCAATAGTGTTGTACCTATAATTAACGATGTCTCCTAAAAATAAATGAAAGAGAAGATTACAGTGAAAGACTGTTGTTTAACTTGCCAAATATGGAGTGAAAGAAAGAAGAGACGAAGGGCGAGTCCAAATTTTTATCCGACATTCGCATACATTATGCCGTCCCAGTTGGCACAAGAACATTAGCTGACAACAGCATGTTATTTTCATACTTCTATTTTATGTTTATTCCTTTATATAGTAAATAGTTTACACGATTTATTTTGTTCTGTATTATTAAACTATAACATAACTGCTGATTTTTATGCTAATATTTTTATTTGTATATTTAGTGTAATAATTCTCTTTGATTCGAGTAACTTACTTGTCAACATGTTATTATAAGCACCATCAGCAATAGCAAAAAGATGGGGTGGTACTTCTGTACGCCTTCTGCCTTTGTAAATTTGAACAGCACGGTTTGTGTAAATGGGAAATCTCTTGTAAGGGTTGATAGCAACGCAAAACAAGCCAGAATAGGTCTGTAAAAATAAAATTACTTATCTATTTTTTTGTTTCGATGATATATCATACAGTTATAATCTTTCAGCGAAATACTTACGTAAATAAGCTGAGCAACGTATCGTTGTTTTAAATTATGCAATACACTGGCATCGTTCAGATATGTCAAGTTGGACATATCTTCGCATTTTTCGTATTTGGGAGGATTTACTTGTTGCAAAAGATCCTTCTTAACTTGACGGGTCTAATAAAATGTTTTAAACGTAATTTTAAAATGAATACATAGGTATATTAAGTCATTTAAAAACTGATATTTAATAATGTTAATTGACTTTTTACAAAAATGAGTATGAAACGATAATTTATTTTTAAACAAAAGATATTACTAATTGTAAATAATTTTCTACCAAATTAATTTTTGTTAAAATGCATTTAAAGCTTTTAAATTTATTTTTCTGTTTTATTAAATAAATCTCTTGCACTTACCTCACCGCCTTCAAGTTCAACGGTAACCATGTCTCCTTTTGTGCTTTGGATATTACCAAACAAATAGCACTCTTTTTCATCTGGGATCCATACCATCTTTTTGCCATCGTATGGCTTGGCCTGATCTTTCAATTTCTGTTCTCTAGAAATGAAGAGGTATGGTGTAGGATCAGGATCGTCCCCTACTTGCTCGACCTTTCTCGGCATCTTCCTTCTTGCAGAACTCTGCTTTCAGAAGCTAAAAGCTGGAACAGATTGTGGTACACACAAGGCAGAACAGCCCTCGATATCTCCTATTCAAAAATAATATTTGAGATTTTATAAAGAGTTTAATATTTTAGTATTATACGAGTATTAAAAGAAATTAATTTAATGATACACTATTAGTATAAAAATTCGAAAAATAAAATTTATCTTCTTAAAACATTATCTCTCTGATTAATTTTAAAGGCATCAACTAATTGTTACTCTTCAATATTGTAAGCTAACATCAAGATGTACAAAATAAAAATATATTTCCTGTAAAGTTATTAGTCCTGCTTTAGTTTAATAATTGAATTATTTTAACAGTTAATTTAGAAAGTTAAAATTAAATTATAATAAAAATAAAATAAGCTTAAGTATTCTTTAAGTAAGTCTATCTAAGCCTAAGTATTAATTAAGTCTATTTAAGCCTAACTATTAATTACTAAAAACTAAAACTTCAAAACTACAGAAATCAAACAAGGAGGATATGGACTACACAAGGAACAGATGAGAAAAATTTTGGATGAAGCCGCTCTAATTTGAAGTACGATCAAACTTCAATAGGTGAGTATGAAAAATAGCACAAGCTCTATCCACTATAGAATAGTAGCAGAAATCACTTAAAGTATCCCGGCAGAGGTAGCAGACAATCAACACATAATATAATTTCCGTACAACAATAGTAGGCTTAAAGACAATGCAAGCTACAAGAAGTTTCACTTACGTTCGAAAGCTATTCTGTAGTCACTCATACAAACAGTGGTTTATAAACCCCTGCAATCGGATATCAGCTAGCTTTCGGTAGATGAGTGAACCCATCCAGCTCTCTGATTGGCTGAAGGAATAAGAGGGTGGTATCATTAGAATTTGGTTCAGTCTACCAGTGAATACAATACAGTGGCAGAAATGACGTGACACTCATCATACCTTATAGGGAACAATGGTACGATAGTCACTCGTGGAATCTGCTATTAGCACATCTGACCCGTTCTTCTGTCTCTCTCTATTTCAGTATGGGATCCTCCAGCAGTAAAATAAGCTAAATATAACTATACAATAATTACTTGGACAAAATCTTTGCAATAAGTGTCTTCATTATTATCTACCGTGAATCATCAATGATTTTTTAAAAGCATAAAGCTAATTATTATAGCACTAAAAGTTTTAGCGATTAGTGTTTCCTAGCCCGACATAGCGAAAAGAAAAATATCGTTCATACATAAATTAAGATCACCTGCCGTCAGCCATTTGACTCATTGCCCAAGCAGGTCGTATACTTCTATACAACCGTAAGTTAATGAGTCACGCTCAAATTCATAACTTTTGAGAAGTTCCGAAATAATATCTACTTTATGAATTTAAAAGTTTGATTTACATTTTTAATTCTGTTTATATTTCTTCACGTATATATATATTGTATTAAGCATACTTAGTTTTTAACTTAAGCATCGTTGAGTCCCAAAATACTTTAAAAATTAACTACAGTATGCAGTTTTATTAACGGATTTTTATTCCTGTAAAATTGTTTCAACAGCCTAGCACGAAAGCTATGCAAGGAAATATGCTTTTTTTTATTATCTGTAAAGTGTTTTTTGTTATAAATCATGCTAATAATTTATAAAATAGCTTCGTTTCTTTGAAATTATTGACATATTTTCTTATTTAGATCACATCGTGTAAGCATTATATATGCCATTAAATTTTTAATCATATTTAATTTTTCAATTAAAATTAAGAAATAACCAAAACATAAATATTTAGCATAATAAATCACTTTAAAAAGTATCTTAGAAATAAATAATTGATTTCGTTCCTGCATAATCGTTTTTATCCCAAGGCCAATAATTTAAAAATAGACTGGGATAAAATTTTGAACTTAAACATAATAATAACATGGCTTAGAATAAAACATACCAACAGTTAGAATGTGATTCGTGAAATTCAATAGAAAATATTAAATAAAAAATTATGTTTATAATGGTCTGTTTAAATGTTTTTAATATGGAAATATTACTATTTTCATAGAACATTACATTAAAAATTTGTTTTATTTAAAAAATATTATATCAATATAATCCTAATATTAAATAGCTTATATTTAAACAGTAAATATTAAAATAAAATGACACAATTTCTTTAATTAGTTTTTCTCAATTGATAAATTCTAAAATCACGAAATTAAAATTATCTAAACAAACAATAATTTAACTATAATAAACTGATAAATTTATTACAGATTTCAGTAAACCTTTTTAGTGAATTTATCGTTATATTTTAAACGACGAAAAACAAAAAAATACAATAAAAATAAAACTATTTTTTAGGTCACTGAAGAAAGCAGCAATTAATTTAAAATATCTTATTTTACGATTATCTTAAAATAACTTCACGTAAGATTTATTCACAGAATAACATAAAAATAATTACTATTATATAAAGATGATACCTAATATTTATAAATATAAGATTTCTGAATACGAGAAATGTTTACAGAACACTTAAAAATAAATAAATTTCAAAGCAGTTGATTACCATTCTTTTAATAGAACAATAGCTATTTAATTCTCAAAATATGCTATGGAAAGTACAAAGGGTAATATATGTAAATTTAAATTTTAGATTTAAAGCATCTGGGAAAGAATGAGGTATGGAAGGTGAATACTGATCAGTTATTATTATTTTTTCTTCCTTTTAAGTATGAGAATTTCATTTTTTTCTCCATATCCATTGCTTAGTATAGATCATTTCCAATTATTTTTTTAATAATTAATATCTGAATTTTTATACAGAGAAATATAAAATATCATTATGATTATAATAAAAAGATTAAGTATAATTAAGTTATTTAACTTAATTACAATAAATTCCAAAATATTATAATTAGTGTGAGAAATATCTCTATTAATAGTTCCCATTAAGAATATGACTATATTATTTTATCTCAAAAAGAAGACTAAGAAAAATCTTAAATATTTTTTTTCAATTTGTTGCAATTTACAGAATTTTTCTTGTTTTATTTCTATTCATTGCCAATCTAAACAGAAAATTAAATTTCTATTAGCTTTAAGGGAAAGTTAGATATTTTGCAGATTCTACATATTACAGAAAATTTAAATTAATTGTTTTAATTGTTTAAAAATTAATAAAACGTTAATTATTTTCACAACAGCCATTACAAGAAATAATAATAATAATAATCTTAAATTATTAAAATCAGAATTATATATTGTGTTCTCTTCAGTCTGATAATTTCATCGCTAACAAATGGTCCTCATAGAAAATTGAAAATATATGCTTCAAATTAAATACAAATACCTCCAAATAAAATTTTATTTAAAAAATAATAATGATGTTAATATTATAGCAAAAAAATTTATACTGGAAATCATACAATAAAACTTCATATAATTTTCTGAAAAGTTAAAAGTATTATTTTACAAATAAAATAAATTTGAGTTATTTAAAGTCAAGTTTAATTACAGTAATTAAATATCTTTCTATTGTTTTGTTTCCATTGTTTAAATAAGTTTCTGTGTCATAAATTTTTTCAAACTTAAAATTTATCCTATTAGAGACTATAATAACTAAAAAGTGCCATAGTTAGCTATTTTAATAAATAAACTTTATCTAGTGTTATTTAGGGAATAATTAAATATGATTTTTCACAATATTAATTTTACATGTAAACATACAATTCTATTTAAAGATTATTACACCTCCAAATAGAATTTTGTTTAAAAAATAATAATGATGATAATATTGTAGTAAAATTTTTTATACTGGAAACCATACAATAAAAATAGAACTTATAAGCTCTATTTTTAGGTAGAGATGACCAGGTAAACGTATAGAAAGAACAGAATTTTATATCTGTAACTAGTGAAATTGATACAATTTGAATTTTGCTCTCTACATTAAAACTCTAAATTCTGTTCACATTCAGATATAAGATGGAATATATTTAGGTATGTGTATTTTGACTCAATACATTCTTTTAAATATACATTCCGAGGTTTGGTTAAAACTGAAAAGAAATTAAATTAAAATATATTTATGATATATTTAAATAGCTTAGTGCATAAGCATTTAAAATATATTTGAATTGCTTTTTCTATATAACGTCCAAAATATTGTAAATCTATTTTTAACAGCAAAACTTTATTTCACAGGATTTAAATAGCAAAATAAATAAGATTTTTCTCAAAATAATCCTTATATATCTTTTAAAAACAAATATCTAAGACTACAGGTTATGAAGGTAAATAGACATTATAATTTTAAACAAAACTGCAATTTATCTATTCTTGTTAGTAATGTGATTAATTATTTGGTTAAATATCAATTTAAAAATTTATAATTTAACTACAATACTTTTCAATTGCAGCCCAACAATGAATAGAAAAGAATGTAATTCTAAACTTCACAACTGTAATTTGAATTATTATTAATACCATGCACTATATATACTTAACACAAAACTATTAAGATTTTGATACTTTTTCCCCTATAATATTATTATTATTATTCTTATTATTATTAAATTTTTCTTAAAAACATATATTAAAATTTTTTTAATCCAAATAAATTTGGACAATATTGTGAATATATTTTAAATATTCATTAATTATAGTTAGTAATAATAGCAATTTTGCTATTCAATCCAATGCCACCATATAATTTTTATTTTGAGCAATGACCATTTGAAGGATTTGTAATCGAATAACTTAACATCTGCTTAACGATTTAAGATGTAAAAAAAAAAAAAAAAAAACATTAAAGTAAGCAAAAAAGTTCTAATTTGTTTTTAACATTTCCAGAACTACTGTACTTTAATTCACCGCTTTTAATTCGTACCAATTAAAACTGAATTAAATTGAAATTGAATACCAATTTAAACTGAATTGTAAGCGAAGGTTATTTTTTGGCTTGCTCTGAGGCAGAAATAGGCAAGATGTTTGATTGTCTGTTTTATGGTGTAGAACTGCAAACTGTGTATACATTTAAAAGTCTAAAAAAAGAAAGAAGATAATACTACCACAAATTATTTTAATTGATAGGTAACAACAGATTTATAAAAACTGGAAAATAATGTTTACTTAGCTTGATTATTCTAAACTGTCGACTAAATTTTGGTTGCCTAAATAAACTGTCGTTCGAATTTAAAATAGCCATAATAATGTAAACCAGATTGACATAAGCTTCGCTTCCGTTTGGTCCGTGACCTTTATGTGACGTAATAGTTGTGACATAATTGGACTACGTTCGAGACGACTAATTTGCATATATTTCCAAGCATCAGAATGGAACATTGCTATATTTTGAATGAATTTCGTATTCATTTTGAATAAAAAATACAATTTACCTACTATCGTGATAAATGGATCGTAATTATTTCGTTAAATATCAATTAAAATTTTTAAAATTTATTTTTTTAACAACGAATAGAAAGTAATATTGTAATTTGAAACGTTAAAATCGATGTGTTATCTGATATTTTTAACTAAAGAACAACATGCTGTGAGAAAGCAAATCTGTTTATTTTAAATCAAGCCTTTATTTCAGCATTTATTATTATTATTTTTTTTAACAAATGAAAGGAAAACGTGAGAGTATGGAGATAGTTCCTTTTCAATGAAATGCGGTTTCTACAGAAGATTTACGACTGCAGCATCCAAAACGTCTTATATCGTATTTGTCTGTTGAGAAGCAAAGAGGCGCCTATCAAACAAAAGTCATTTGTTACAATGAGCAGAATCAGTAGCTGATATACAATCGGTAGCTGATCTAGCCAAAAATTAGAGAACTGATATTTAATCCTTATATTTTATACATTTTAATAACGTTAATTTCAATTAAATATAGTAGAAAATTACGTCAATTTTTGAACGTTTTTTTACTTAATAATTTTGTCAAATAATGATAATTACCGTGGCTTGGAACCTATAGTTGACGTAAATTATTTTTAAAAATATCAGAAAAATTGATGTAGAATTTTTAAATTTTTCAATATTTTTAAATATCTAATTAAAATTTAAATAACAACAATAGACCAATATCAAAATATGGTCCAAATTATAACATATTTGAAGAAGAATAGGACAAAATATTTATTCTTATGCTATTTTACTTTGTAATTTCTGTTCGTAACAAATATATTGTATCAAGAAATAAATGTTAGAGGAGGCAAGGACGAAACTAAAATAATACGACTATCCAAAATCGTTTCAAAACTATAACTGCATCCAAAAGGTTTTCTATTACTATGGAAATAAAAAATGAATTATTGCTAGCCAAAAGCTTGTGTATCATGACTAATAAAAACAATTAAAAATAGTTTGAAGGAAAGTAATTATTCAAAATATAAAATTTCTTAAATTCAAAACCTACCCAGAAATAAATTTTGAACACTTAGAAGACTTAAAGAATCAAATATACTTAATAATAAATAATCGGAATCGTTGAATATGAAAGAAACGAAAATAACATTTTTTTTTTAAAAAAAAGCAAAATTTAAAATGTAAAATATAGGAAGATAATTCATTATATGTTAACTGTAGATTAACACACATTTAATTTTATTTTAATAAGACAATGAAGATTAATTTGATTTGTTTAATATATAGAAACTTGTATTCACTTTATCAGTATGTCCCAAACCATTTTCCTACAATATAACAATGCAGTGTTATAAAATGTAAAGAATTTAAAAGTTATCAATCATGCAACTGATAAACGAAAAGAGAAATTAGTACGCGTCCAAAGCACTTCTGACCTTGACAATTTTAGCAACACAAGAATGGCTATATATGGCGCGTGAACTTCCAAAAACATTGTAATTGACATACCTAGCTATTTGAAAACCATTTCGTGTTACCTTAGGGCTGTTCGTATTTTACATCATCAAAAAATGGATCGTTTCTTGCCCCTCTTCCCTTCTGTCACCAAGCATTATTATTGTAAATGTCCCTTTCCTAATATTAAAGATAATCAGCACAACCCACTTTATTAAATTAATAAAATAGATAGAATTAATTCGAATATGAATATGATCAATTCCATATTGCTACCGATATATTTTTTACACTTCTGTCTCACTTCAGTCGCTTATTCCGACTGTTTATGTCGCTAATTGGTAATTTGTCGACATGTTCAGTAATCTTGCAACGGGAGATACTTATCAACCTATTATATATCAGATACCATATTTCAGGACCGTAGGAAGAGGAAAAAGAGGTTCAGTCCATAAAGGAGAGCGGTTACCGTAATTACGACCACGTCTCGTAGTTTCTATATAAAGATTTTACTTTCAATATTAACCAAGTTTTTTCAACTTGGTTAATATTTAAATTTTCCTGGGTACAGACGTGTGTAGTGACGGGAAGGGGAAAACAATACTTTAGGGATAATCATTCTCTCCCTACACAAAAGTCTGATTGAAAAGGGAGAGTAACCTGTACGAAGACCTGAAGTCTAAAAAAAAAGGTTCCAAAATCAAGTAATGTAAAATTTCACGATACAATATATTGGTTGACAATAATATCAACTGTCTTTACAGGTTTGGGATTTTTTTTTTCCCCTTTTTTCGGCATGAGCCTTCGACAGCTATTATCCAATGTCTTTCGTGTGGGAAAGTATAAATTCAGTACTTTTCTTGTGATAGTCATTTTTTGTGATCTCTGAAGACCACAGTATCTCGGCTTTCCAAAAATTTTTAGTTCCAAAAGGACGTTCCCGGTTTTCCGCAATTAAGTTAATTTTATGACTTTTCAAAGCAGCAGCAGAAACTTTTCAGAAACATGATGTAACCATTTTCACTGATTAAATTCGTTTCACTGCGGTTTTCATCCAAAAGAATGTTTCGGGAATGAAATTCATCGGAAGGCTGATGAGATCCTCCACCAAGTCACATACTTCGTCAATATTAATTAATAACGACTTTCTAAGTGTCATGTTTTCTTGGAATAAAGAGGATTCGATTCTTAATAATTAATTATACGAGTTTGAGAACTAAATAATTAATTAACAATAATTTTCCAGAGTTAGAAGAGATGTTGGTTTGACAGTGTTGAACGCTAGCGGTTGATTTGAAATTATCAATACAATTATATTCCTAACATTGATGGGGGGCGCTTAAGTCTACGACGTTACTGACGTTTTTTTTCCTCTAGGCAGTTAAGTTTTAAAATAGATAATTTAACGGTTTTTGTTCTGTTAAATGTAATTAAAATGAACAAAAATAAGTTCATATTAATATTATAGTTAATTTGTGGGATTGAATCAAACTCAGCAAGGGGAGGAAGATCATCTTCAAATCGACATAAACAACATTCGGTTAAAGTGTACCTACGTAATCTCTATGGCGGCACTTCCAGAATCTCGATAGATTTTCCATTATAAATGCAAATTTTTAATGTTGTGGGCCCGAGGACGCACGTTCTAACCTAACCTAACCTAACCTAACCTATTCTAATAAATTACCAAATTATTAGTAATTCATTAGGGAATAGAATAGGTTATGTTAGGTTAGAACGTGTTCCCTGATTCCAGCAAACAGAAGAAAAGAATAATTTGGTAATTTATTAGAATAAGTTAGGTTAGAACGTGCGTCCTCGGGCCCACGAAATGCTATCGAGATTCCGGAAGTGCCGCCATAGTGGTTACCTAGGTACACTTTAACCCAACACTCTAGCAAAGCAATTTCTTCAAATTGGACACGAAATTAATTACCGAATTCACTGAAGTAAGGATATCTGATTCTCCTACTCAATTCCCAGGTGAGCAAACTAAGTTAAATTCCTCGCAAGACTTATTAATAGCGGATAGCGAAGACACCACAACTGCAGATTTATGGACAAAAATTGTTGAATTAATTACCTCTAGTAATGAAAAGTTGGTTAGTCAAATTTCATTAATTAGAGATGAACTTAATATAATACGAAATGATATTAAAGACTTTAAAAATCAACTACAAATAGTTAATGAAAGAAATGGAAAAATTAATCTAGAAATTAGAAAATTAAAAGTTGAAAAAGAATTAATTCAATATTTTAGTAAATAGTACTAATAGAAATAAAATAATATTATATTATTACCCAAGTACGTTTAAGGAAGGAACTAAAATAGCAATATTTAATGTTTTCACAAAAATTCTAAAATTAGAGAATATTTAATTGAAAGATATAGGGTATATGTATACTATACCTAATTAAAAAATTAATATTATATGTTTAGTGTTGCGGTCGGAACAACTAAGACTTAGAATTTTTTCTGCTTTTAACAAAATTAAACAGACTAAGGAAATAGGAGAATGACAACAGATGAACGTCTGCTGATCTAGTCAAAAATTCTCGTAAAAGAAATTATATTCCTAACGTTTGGAAGGAAATAATGGTTCGGCCATCCTACAGATTGACATTTACATTTAAATTGATGAGAAACTAAGTTACACTGCAGAATAATAATTAACTTCTCTTATGTTTACTTCTATTATCAACTTCATGCAACCACTCACTTGTCAGTGAATTCTTGGTTTAATTTATCTTTCTGTATTTTTCCATTTTATTTCTTTCTGTTTTGTGGACACTAAAAGTCTTTTTTTCGTAAATATCGTGGGTTCGACTATGTCCATAATGGGGACGGTCCTAACATCTGGCTGAGACAGACAGATTTTTGGTTAATTTTACCCTTGGTGCCAAGATGGCAGCTCGTCTCTGATTCCAGCAAGGAAACAGTGGGACGCACGTTCTAACCTAACCTAACCTAACCTATTCTAATAATTTGGTTGATAATAATTATGGTAATTTATTAGAATGGGTTAGGTTAGGTTAGAACGTGCGTTCCACTGTTTCCTTGCTGGAATCAGAGACGAGCCACCATCTTGGCACCAAGGGTAACATTAACCTACTCATATTGAAGCGCATTTAAAATGACTAATAACTAATAAGAAGTAAACTTTGTATTGTTATACCTTAAATTTTAAAACTTTAATGATTAGTTAAATTATTTAATTGATTTCCTCAAAATAAATTAAATTTATAAAATTAAAAGACCTTGTTAAAAAAACAAGGTCTTTTAATCATAAATTTAATTACCGAGTAATTAAGTATATTTATTTACCGAAAAATTTTTTAGAATACATAAAATGAGAGTTTAGATAAGCTTTTTATCTTAATTATTGGTAAGGAATCGAATAGAAAAATTTCTGTATAAAATACATAAAAGAAAGCTAGAAATATTTTAAAATAACAAGTAATCTTACTGATATATAATGCAACAATTCCAATCCATTCAATGGTAATCAGATAAAATATTAACAACATATTTATGAATAATTTTAGTCACTTCTATTTCTAAAATTTTCAAGTAATAAACAATAATAAATACATTTTTTATAACTTTTAA
The DNA here is from genome assembly GCF_030686945.1 of Centruroides vittatus. NCBI lineage: Eukaryota > Metazoa > Arthropoda > Arachnida > Scorpiones > Buthidae > Centruroides > Centruroides vittatus. The sequence goes on from NW_027122577.1 coordinate 393,632, forward strand.
AGGTATATTTAAATGAACAATTCGGTGATAAAATTTATCTGGTATAATGAATTGTATAAGATAGTCTACTACAATGACTTTTCCTTTAAAGCAATTGAAAGTGATTTTAATTTCTTTCATAAAATCTTTATATAGTTGAGTCTCGCTCAATTTATAACCATGGTCATTTTTGATAAGCTTTTATATTTTTATTATTCTTAATATAAATATTTTACCATTATAAGCAAAATTATTAAAATGTCTCTTATTTCCTAGGAATAAACAAGAATCCAAATAATTAAATTTGGTACGACTAATATAGGCTATATATATTTATATATCTAGCCTATAAATTTTATTTTCAATTTTTGAAAGAATATTTGTATGAAATTAATATACTGATTTATCAGAAAAAGCATTTATCTTAACTGCACCTTTTGACTTAATGTTTCTTCAGTACTATTTACATAAAAGTATCATCAATATTATAATACTGATGATACTTTTATGTAAATAGTACTAGTTATATTAATTATATATATATATATTATATCCTATAATATATTATATGTAAAGATATCAAGATAAAAAGTACAGTATATTAACGTTTTTAAGATAAAATAATAAGATTATGTAGTGATAATGATTAAGGTAAATGCTTTTGCTAATGAATCAGTATATTAATTAATTTTATACAAATATTCTTTCAAAAAATTGCCGAATATCTCTCGCATTTTGTGTTTTAAATGCATCTTCAAATTATTTAATGGAGAAAAAAACATATGGAATTATCTCCTACGTAACTAGCGATTTAGCTTGAGGTTTTCAAGTGTGATAATCCTATCCATAAGTTCCTTTTTATGTAACTAACACCTTATGAAAACATAATATGCTATTATGAGCAAGACACTGACTCAATTGACTATTTTCTTAGGCGTTACTTTTAACTAACAAATAAAATAATAATTATAATAAAATGTTTCGATTAATCAAATTATTTAAAAAATAGTAATATTAATGATAAATTTTCAAACTTGTAAATTAATAATTTTAAAAAATAGCGGGCATAAAAGTAATTTATATCTGACGAAATAGGGAATTTTATTGATGAAAAAATTGATATACAGGATGTCCGAAAAAAACTGATAGATCACGAAAGGTATTTTGTGTTTAAGGAAACAGATCAACCCGTGATTTTCAGTTATCGTCAGCAAAACTTAAAAAGTTTTTCCCTCATTACAAAAACTCGGCGAACTTTTGAATGAAGTTTTTCCTAACCGATGAAAAGGCGAGATAGGATCAATTTAGTTTCCATCCCGATCTCTTTTCAAAGTATTCTTGAGCGGTTATGTGAAGGGCTTGGTTATTAAAGACCTGTTACAGATATTGAAACATTAAAAGGTTTCATAATAAACGAAATCGGACTGTCACTAAAGACATTATGTAACATCCGGAGATAGATTGAATATCATCTCGATATTGTGAAAGTAACATATGGTGTACTGTATGTATCAGATTTACTAAAAATGAGACATCTTTTTGAGTATTTGACGTATTTGCAGACACTCGTAGTTATTTAAGGAAAATATATCTATTTTCCTTAAATAAATACGAATGTCTGCAATCCGTCTAATTCGAACAAAATGCAGTATAACTGCAATCATCAGGATTTCCCTCCGATTTTGTTAAAAAATAAATAAAATAACAGGCATGTATGCATACGTACTGTATATGCATGAAAATTAATTTTCTTTCTAAATGTAGAAAATAAACTAGGGGAGAGCGAGGGAAGATGACAAGGGTAGAAGAGTAGACGAGGGCTTCTTTTTACAAGTTTTGAAGCAGCTAGCACCAGTTGTCTTAGTAGATAATGAACAGTTAAAAAAGAACAATTATGTAGTTAAATTCGTTTTCGAAATTGCAGTTTTATGCATTTTGGAAAGGAGTTATTTTGATAGCTAACGTTTTAAAGTGTCTGAATTTTTATGCAACTAGCGTAATATTTTCGATAAGTGTATTTATAAATAATAATAATAAGAAGAAAATTGTTGAGGAATTGTTGGTTGATCATAGCCAAGTTGTATTGTTCCACCATGTTTTGTACCGAAAAGTCAAGGTGCATCGTCTCTTCTCTATTCGGAAGAGATGACTTATTTAGAAGTGAGGAGAGAGAACACTGTTTTCATATATATTTTAATATGAGGAGAGTAACTACATACTGCTAACATTGGAGTGTACTGTACATAGTCCAATACTATTCTAGCTGTGTATTTTTATACTTATAGGATAGACTATCATTATGTTACATGTATAAATATTAAATATATTTTGTTTAGATTAAGAATAAAAATGCATTCATTTTCTGCTGACTTATTATCATCTATTTCGGTGCAATATCTACCACACTCATAAAAAACATAAAAATGAAAAAAAAAATTCTTTTAACGTATACGTTTCTAACGTGTTATTAGCGAGGTTGAGGCCGAAGTTTTAAACGCGAAAACGTGTACGTCGGACGTTCAGCGCCGCTTTCCTGTAAGCCTAGAAGTTTGAGAATGATGTTTGGAAAGTCAGTGGAATCATGCTCGACATTCCAAACGCCATTGTCAAACTTCTAGGCTTACAGGAAAGCGGCGCTGAACGTCCGACGTACACGTTTTCGCGTTTAAAACTTCGGCCTCAACCTCGCTATTATTTGTATTTATTTCTCCATACGCCAACTATCTATAATACGTTTTCTTATCAACCCTAGTGGGAGAGATAGAAAAGAAGTACCTAAGATATATTTGTTATAATTAATTTTCTATCATCATGATTTTAAAAATAACAATTTTCCTAAAGAGATTAACAATTATAGAATGTCGCACCATAATCTATTCTTCGTTCTGTATCCATATTATTGGATACAAAACGATTTTCCAAAATATGCGTCCTTTTCCCTCACTTTATCTTATATTCATTAGTAGGTACATTTCCACATTTAATATTTTACTTACACATAATTATGTACATACGTAAAGTACATAACGGGATATTCGGATTGAAAAAAACTATTTTAAGCAAAAATTCAATTATTTGTACAGAGCCGTTTTACCATTAGTCGAACCTAAGTGATCGCATAGAGGCGCCAAGATACGGGAGCTCCAGCCTTACTCGTAAACAAAGAAAAAATAAACTGTTAATTAGTGTTAATTAAGAAAATTTTTTTAAAATGTTCATAATAATATTACTTTTATAAATATCCACATGAATGAGTGTATGTGTGCTTGTATGAGTATGAAAATATATGTATATATACAGACAATGTATAGAGGCACCTAAATTTATTTTGCCTAGGGGAGTCAGATACTCTTGCGCGAGCCTGATATTCAGCATATCTGGACAGCCCAAAGTCCCAATTGATTCGGAAAATTGGAGTTTTACTATATAACGTTTTGACTTATTCTGAAATAAAATCAATGGAAAAAAAAAATAGAACAAAAAAGGAAGGAATTTCAATGTTTGACCCATTAACGTGGAGATTGCTTTTATGGAATTCAATAATAAATAATCACGTATACATTCAATCAATATCGTCATAGTAGAGTATTTCTCGCGTTATGATTTTACGCATAGTAGTATATTATGTATTTAATATATGCAATGCTTTTCAAAAAACACGCTACATTCAAATTTCATATATATATAAAGAAATAAAATTTCTTTATATATCAAGATTCACATATTTTTCTGTGTATAGTTTGTTTAATAAATTATATAGCTTTTTTAATAAATAATAATAAGGAAAGGAATAAACTCATCTTGAAAAGATATTGAATATAATGATCGATATTTACGATATTGTTTAAATATATTGGGCTAACAATAGTGATAATGCCCAATTTCCCAAGGTCTTTGAATTCATATTCACCAAATACGTAAACTATTAAAAAGTGGTTTCGATATCGTAATCAAGAAAACTAGAGCGACTTTTTAGAAAGATCTGTATAGTTACTTTTTATATTCAGTTCATAACTATTTTTTAAAACAAAAATATAGTTTTTAGTAATGATGCGGCTGGATGGTGAGAGGAGATCTGATTTATCTGGATCAAATCGTTTATGAAAATTCCCTGGGATTCTCTGCTCGAATTTGACCCGGATCCTCAAACGGCAAATTGATGCTTCTATCGTCCCAGTCTTTCAGTTGGAAATCATATATTCACAAATGTTTATTTAAAATATAGTATATTAAAAGTTTCCGAGATATAGGCAATATTAATGGTTATGCTTATTTTTTGGACATGAGTGTTCACAGCATATCTGTAAGTTATTTATCATGACTATCATATTAGTCGGCCAGATAGTACTTCTATTTCCATGAGAAATTGTAGTTCAAATCTATTTGATATTTCGTGTTTTTTCATGTATAGTTTGATTCCAGATACCATTTTCTATTCTTTATCATTCATGCTAATTGATCTAATTACAATTAGTCTTGACTCTCAATAAACGAAACTTAAGATGTATAGAGAATATCCAATCGCGAAAAAATTTCATATAATTCAATTTTATATGTTAATATAGTTATTATATATTAATAGTATAGTTACTATATATTACTAGTATAGCTACTACTTACACATCTGTAAAGTCACAGCTTAATTACAGCGTAATTAAAGAATTATATAAAATAAAAATCGAATATATACTTATGCTATTTTCATGTGATAAAGTGTTTTAATATTCAAATTAATACAATACTTTAAGCGGAATTTATTTCAGTTTTTTTTTATTAGAAACGAGCAATTATTTATTGTGAAATTGTCGCAACGCCGGGTTGCAATTTTCAATCATATTTTAAATTTATTTAATTGAAAATATACGCTCTCCATCTCAAATTAGTAATGGCTTACCCTGTACATAATACTTTTCCTTTAACAATAGAGTCGTCCGGTCAACTATCTACCTCTTATCTGTCAGGGGAAAATTTTTGAATTGAAATAACATAATTTTCGGTTTGCATCGGAAGTTCGTATATAGTTAATCGCGGCCTTCTGCCCCTAAAGTTTCCATACTTTTTCTCAGTTTTCATTTATCTAACTCCGTTCTCGAGATTAAGGAAAGACAGACATTGTAGCTCATAAAATCATATTTAACTTATACTTCTGTAGTATTTTGAATTATACAAGAAATGTGTTGTCTCTAATATAATTTTAAACGATCGTGTAGATTTCCTAATAAAACCACTTTCTTTGAATATTATTTATGAGTTATTTTTACTTTAGATCTCTTCAATATTTAGGTTAGTTGGTTAATATTGTGTATAAGGACTGTAACAGGCCAAAGAATACCAAACCAGGTTAGATGTAGTGGCAAGTTATAAATTCATTCATTTTTTAACAATAATTTGAAAATGTTGAAATATTAATTTAAAAAATTGATTAGTTATAATGTATATTATTGTTATTGTTATTTTTATTAAAATCATACAATAAAATAAGTTTTCAAAAAAAATCTGGGATAGAAAACTTATCGTTTTTAAATATTATTTTATTTAAAACTACAGAAATATACTTTTAATTATTTTTATAGATCATATATTATTGCAACTTTTTTACACGATATAGTATTTGTTAATAAAATATAGGTTGCTTTCAAAAGTATTCTTATCTTTCAAATCAATTATGGAACGTTTAAAGAAAGTAAAAGTAATTTTCTTAATTATTTTTTAATTAATTAATAAACTAATTCATAATTATTTTTGCTAATAAATTTTGCAATTATTATTCCATAAGAAGCTTAATAAAAATTTATTTGAGCATTTTTTTTAAATAACAGTAATTTATTACATCTTCTCTCTTACTTTTTCCAAAAACATTGGGAATTGCTCCAAATCTTGCACTTGTTTCAACACACTATTCTAAATCATCATATACTAAAAGAAATGTTAATTATTTTTAGATTTACCTGAAAATACAGATACGACAACAATAAGTTTTATCATGAAATCTCGTGCAGTTCTAAAATTAAAAGAAGTAAAATATAAATTGTTTTTACATTGAAATAATAAGTCAAATAAACTGTGATCAACTTCAATAAACTATTTTTAAATTATTAATAATTTAAAAATAGTTTACTTTTATAAAGGTAATTATAGAAAAGAATGTATACAATTCAATAAAGTTTATTATTAAGTTTTAATGTAAATATTTTACAATATGTATTGTACAGTACGTATATAATATCAGTAAATTTATATTCCAATAGCTTGAAGGAAAATAATGTTTTTCATACCTGAAGTTAATACCTGTACTTTTAATACATTATATTCCACCCACCCACCCATCATTGGCCTAGCCAGGGTTTTGTTATGGGGGGCCTAGTAGAGGCTGTAATTTTCTGGGGAGGGGCACCAGGTTAACTGGGGAGGGCCATGCCCACCCATGCCCTTTCCTGGCTACGCCCATGCCATCCATAGAAAACCATGTACTGTACATGCTACTTCTATATATATCCTTAATACGTATAGAGTTCATATATTGATGTGTTTGTCTGTGTATGTGTATAATCACACAAACACACCATTTATAAGAATGCTTTAAATTGTATTAAAGTATTAAATTATTTATAATTTTAAATTTACACACACACGCGATATTATATATAATATCAAGAAATTATTTTGATTTACAGCAATAAATTATTTTTGGCAAAAATAATTAGTCATATAATTTGTATATAATTTGATCTTTAATTACAATTTCAGGTTTTTTGTTTATTTAATAAGTAATTGTTTTTCCAAAACTTTTTATATCAAAATTACACAATTGATTGTTAATTAGACTTTTAATTATTGAATAAATTGTGTATTTTTTATTTTGAGTTTTCTATGATCAAAGATATTTATATTTAATATTCTTCTATGTTTAACAGAATACTTACCAATATAAAATAAAGTCTCGTGCAGTAAAAATGTCATAAAAATTATTACATAAACAGAATATAATCAATATATGATTTAATCAAAGTAATGTAATTATTTTTATCAAAGAAATAATTTTAATTAAAAAATACAGTAGAAGAAATGTTATATGAATATTTTCACAAAGTCAACGTAACAAAAATAATTAAATTGAATAATTTTACATTGAAATTTGTTAAAATTTAAATTACCAATGACGCGATTAAATCTGTTTGTTATAAATCAAACTATAAATAAATAAATAAAAATTGGATAAAGAAATTTTTGTAACAACTTCATGAATATGAAAAATAGTGTAAATAACCCGCTTTTTGATTATTCTTTTTGATATTCTCCTCTTGTAGCGAGAAAAAATTCTCTAATAAAGACAATAAAGACAGTTTCACTTGACTTAAAATAATTTTTAATCAAAAGTAAATAAAATGACGATATTTTATTAATAGACATCGATAAAATTTCATTATTTTCTATCTTTTAAAATATTTATATTTACTTTATAATTTTTTAAATTTATTTAAATCATACGAAATTATCTTTTCGACTTATTAATATCTTAAATCTTAAAAAAAATATTATTTGGATGAAAAATTAATTAAATTATATTATTCAGCCGATAATCGTAAGCAGACGATGTTTTATTAAAAGAAAAGAAAAGAAAAAAAAAAGCTAGGTGGCACTGAACATAAAAATAGCAGACGAACTTGGACATCGTAAGTTTGTATTAAAATTTATAATTGAAACATTTAGACAAAAAGAAAAAAAAAAAGTATTTAAATATTTCATCTAATTACCTGAGCACTATAAATAGCTGTTTTTAGGACTTATCACACACTCAGAGACTGATATTTTTATTTATCGCATGCAGGGGCGGGTTTAGGTTGTTCCGGGCCTAGGGCTTATTGAAGTCCAATGGAGCCCCATTTTTTGTTAGATCAAGAATCTTTAAATTGGGGTTTAAAATTCATTTTAACAGCATCAAAATCAGAGTTGAAATATATTTATTTATGGAATTAATAAAAACGTATTAAAAATTTATGATGATAATTCAATTTTTGTGAGCCCTCGATACTTGGGTGCCCAGGGCTTAAGCCTTATTAGTCCCTATGTAGATCCGCCCCTGATCGTACGCATGATGTCCTAAAAATAGACTTATGTTGAATAAAATGCTTTGTTACATATCACTAATTTATTGTTATTTTAATAATTTTTATCATCAGGATTTGAACGTATGTTTTCTATAAATAAATAATCCCAAAGAAAATGAAACTCTCAATTCACGTAATAACTTTAAAAATAACCAAAACTATACAAACCTACAGTAATTTTAACTAAGATATTTTTTGAAAGGAAAATACTGTACATGTTGGATTTTACCTTAGAATCTCATGTCCTACAAATATGTTTTTTCTTAAATAATATTTACTAAATTATGGGATAAATGTTATATCTCGGTGCGTCTTATATGGCAGGAAATGTGTAATTAAAATCATTATTTTTGGTTTTATCTAATATCATTATTATATTTTTCATATTATTATTATTATTAGTAGTAGTAGTAGTAGTACAGTATATCATATACTTTTGCTCGAAAAAGTTTATTATGAAATAAAATAATTATAAAATGTAAAATTAATAAATCATTAATAAGACAAAGTCATAGAGGAATAATACAATAGTATCTAAACAGTTTAAATTAATATAAATCTAAATAGTTTATTTTCATTCACGCTAATTTTATAAATCAAAATGAAACTTATTTAAGAATATTTTAATTCATAAATTGCTTTAAAAATACAGTAATAGATAAAGTGTTTAAGAATAGAATAGTAATTTATTTTTTCAATAGTCCATGATTTAACTGTATTTTTTCACATTGCTATGAAATAGGAAAGTAAATGTAATTTCTTACTTAAAAGAAAAAAAAATTCATATTTAATTGTAAATATGATTAGAATAAAACTTAACATATTTTTGAATTTTTAAATGAAATTCTTTTTCGGAAATGAAAAGTAAGTGTAATTAAATAATTTAAATAAACCTTTCTGTTGATTTTTGCTTTATTTTCTTTTCAAAAATAAAAAAAAATTAGATAACTTATTTAAATTTTAATCAAAAATTTGTCTCTTGTAGGACAATTAAATAGTTTTATGATAAATGGCGCAAGAAAATTTATTAATTACTATTGAACATCATACTCATGGTGACAGATGGATGCTGAATCATTCGAATCTTTCTTTATGCCTGGGTTGTTGTGTATTATTATTAGAAGATCCAAATATACCAAATATGAATAAAAAGTTTATCTTAACAGCTATAACAGAAAATCTGCGTGAAGAAAATCAAAATTTTACTCAAGTTATCGTTAAAGATGAAAATATTTGCCTTCGTGTAATGCAGATACTTTTAGGTAAGTCAGCGTTATCCATATTAGCATAAAACAAAATAAATATTAACATGTAGATTTTATAAGTATTGTAAAATATGGAATAACTGAAATAAATGAAAGAAATACAGTATAAATATGAAAATATAATTATAATAAACTATGCGTTCTCTATATTCTTTATCTTCTTTAGTTGCATTTCATCACGTCATTTTAGCTTATTATAATACATTCGCTTTGATAAAAATCATTAATCATAATTTCTTTTTAGTTGAGATGAACTTATGATATATTTTTTGCTCAAAATATATTTTGAGAATATTAATTTTTCGCAAACATCATATAAAACCTATATCTAATCTATTTAAGCATAAAAATGCTTAAATAGATTGCTTAAATCAGTGGTTTCCAACCTGTGGGGCGCGCCCCCTAGGGGGGCACGAGACTGTTGCAAGGGGGGCATGCAGCTGTTTCCAAAATATCATTTTCGAATACAAACCAAAAAAGTCGAATAGGTGTCAAAAAAATGAATCAGCAAAATAGGTATACGTAATCCACAATCCTCGCCGCGAATTTTTCGGGTACAAATGCTAAAACATCCATCCATACTCTTGCTGGAAAGAGAACATCTCGCTTTCGCGTTTGGAGCCGAGCGCGCTTTGAGTATTTATGAAATTAGATTGTTAGAAAAATTAAGGGGGCGCAACAATTTTTTTTAAAAGGGGGGCGCAGGTACAAAAAGGTTGGAAACCACTGGCTTAAATGATGCTTAAATGATTGCTTAAATGATTAGAAAATGCTTAAATGATATAATAAAAATTTCAGATAAAATTAAAATATTTCAATTTAAATTTTGGCTAAATAATTTTGTCAAAAAAATAATCAAACAAAATTATCTCTGCAGTTTATATCTCAATTCAAAAAAGTAAAAATATTATATAAAGTCGTGTAAAAGCATTTGTATATTCTGACAAACTTCAAGAGTAAACAACAACATAATTTTGTTTAAAATTAAACCAAATGCTAATTATTACAAATCGCCTTGATCAGTGAACAGCCAAATAACAAAAAGATTGTGCTTTGTTACTTTGCTGTTTAAATTCAAATTAATTTTTTTTATATATATAACGCTTTTTAATACTTTTTTTCAAGTACCGGTACATTTCAAGAGAGAATTTCTATATGATCGTCATAAATTGTAAAGTATCACTTTCTTCAATATTCGATATTAATATCTATAACAATCTTAAAAATTCTCTTTCCAAAAATGTTTGATTAATATTATTCTAAATGGATCATGTTTAAAATAGTAATTTCCTCTTATACTCGAATATTATAGAAACTCAAAATATAATGTACTGTACTTAAGCATAATGTTAATTTATCAATAGTGTTGAAGTTTTCAGAATTTCCACAGGCTTACCAGACTTCTACTAATTCCCGATTTTAAAAGTAAAAAATCAATTTAATAAAAAATTAAATTCTTAATTATTTATATCAAAATTAATGACAGATTTTTTAAATAAAAAACGTAATCAAAATCACACAATGTTTTTATTAATTATTAAATCTCATACAACTAAAAACTAATTGTTATTAATAGATTAAATAGAAAATTTTATTTAATTAGAATTAATTGGACAAGAAGAAAATATAGCTGCTCCATCAGCAGCTGAATGTAAGTATTTACAGTATTCATTTTCTATGTATTAATTTTACACAAACTTAATTTTAACTAATTATTTTACGAAAACAAGCAATTATATATTTATTATGTGTATATTCAAAGACGGAATTAAAACATAATAATTATTATTAACCGTCTTTTTATTTCCAATTTTTAATTTATAAAACAGACCAAAACAAGATTAATTCTGTAATATAAGTATTGTGTATATACAATTTCAAAACGCAAAAGTAAAATTAGCATTTTCATTTTTATTTTTAAAATTTTTTATCTTTTAATTACATCACATAAGTGCATTTAAATTTATGGCTATCTTGATCAAATCTCTTGGAATCTGATATCATTAGATATCTATATAATTGTATTTGTTTTTCATTAAATATCTTGCAAATTGAAATTACATCGATTATTTTGTTATATATCTACCGGTACCAGTTTTAAGTTAACATATAAGCTGCGACTATTTAACCAGATTGGATAAGGGCCTTCCTACCTGAAGGATCGGAGAATTCTTTCGGTAGCCCTCGAAACAGATGCCTGTAAAATTAGAATAATAATAATAATAATAGTAATAAAGAGGAGGCGATCTGCGTGCATTTTCAAATTGGAGAATTGTGCGAGTGCATCTGTTCTTGTCATTTTTTTTTTTCTTCTTTTTTTTGATGGAAACGCGAAATCACTCTGGTTAAAAGTAACCTTTGATAAATAATGTGAGTCTGCTAAGAGTTTATAAATTGTAAAATATTATTGAAATTTAAATACTGAACCTTAATAATTATCCGAATCTCAAGTATTATCTGAAAATGTTTTTCCAGATATGTTTTTTATTAATCCGGATGACGTAAAATTATAATTAGCATGTTCAGTGTGTTTTATGTTAATATAGTATTGTGTATAATAATAGCTTCTTTTTTTTTATCAAACAGCATTCAATGTAAGTTGTATTAATGTTGCCAGGTCGTGAGGCCTACTGGCAAGACTTTCATTCATCCAAATTATTATTAATGCGCATAAAACGCAGTATTAAAATAATTATGATATAAAACAAAAACTGGAAATACAAATATTTTCGTCCTTTTTAAATAAAAAAAGTAAATGTAAATGAAAGTAAGAGAATTCGACAGGTTTCAAAATTCAGATTTAAGTAGAAACAAATTCGTTTTTCTTATTTTGATTTGTAACTGAAGAATCCTCAAATAAAAAGTGAAGATACTTATATTTCAAGTTTATTAGTCTTTTGTTTGACGTTTGGTTTTTATTATTATAATCAATTGACACTGAGTTTTATGAACTCTAAGTTTGATTAATGACTTCAGCGTGGCAAGCTATAATTTTCGCTCTCAATGATATTAATATGTGTGTTTTGCGTTTTTGTTTTGATATTTAAATTGTGCGAATTACTAAATTTTCATACCAAATGCAATGATGAAGAATGATATAATACTAATTGATAACTAAATTACTGTAAATTACTATTACTTATTATAAATTACTTATTAAATTACACAAACTTTAAATATTTTTTTAATCTGTAGTTTAAGCTTAAATTCAAATTTATAACATAATATTTAGCGATAAGATAGATATTTGCTATCGAATTTGGCAACGATGTTATATTGAACAGTGCCAAACTCATTACACTTGACCTAGAGTAAAAATAAGATTTTTTCGGGAATGAACAATCACAGATTCTACTAGTTTTTTAAATAAAATACATAAGCTTCGCTAAACGTTTATTAAGAAATTACTTAATTGATTATATTGTGTCTAAAAATAACTTTCTAAAATATTTCAGGTCTTCGTACTTCCTAAGTTCTCTCTGTAAACACCTTTCTTCCTGCAACCATTTGGCAGCGTAATAGGTTATTGTATTGTGGTTTCACTAAACTTAGAACTGAAAGAATGACTTAATTTAATTTTTGCGTTCCACATCGACTTGATTTGAAAGGGTTGTGTTTCTTTCGATATCAAAATTGCGTTCTGAAATTGTAATTTTAACATAGCGACATAACTAGAATTGTGTATTTTTAATTTATAAATAATTTTATTTTAAGATAGATTTTTATATTTTACATAATAATTCATTTCGATCTTAATATCAAAAATTGATTTGCTATTTACTCTGTGTGTAATTTGCATTTATAAATTTAATAACAGTATTTATTCTATATTCATTTTCAGGTCTAACGCTTGCATTAGAAAAATTAACAATTAAGAAACTTGATGATTTAATTGTGCAAAATTTAATAAAACGTGTAAGTAGAACAGAAAAGAGTAGCTATTTTTACTTTTAAAGAGGGATAGTTTTGGCTGATGACCAAGTTGTGAACATCTTACAAAATCACGCTTGGCTGGCCATCTTAGAACTTTTATTTACACAATAATTCTTTCATAGAATTCGAAATTATTTAATAGCTTAACTAACAATGTAATTGAAAACTAGATAAAATAATTAACATTAATGATATTATTGCAAATTATTAAATATATATATATCATTATAAAATAAAATTTTCGGATGCTATGTAATAAAAATTTGTTATCGATTTGTCTTTTATTTGAACATATATTTGTATGTAAAATGCATTTTCTTTTTTAATAAAATATTCTCTAAAATAGAATAATTTATATTAGATTTTTATTAATAAAACATATATCGTGATGTGTATGCAAAACAGAAAATGTACTAAATTGCTAATAATATGTGTTTTTTTTTTTTTATTTATTTATTTATTTTTTTTTTTTTTGTTAATATACCAAATAATGTCTACAGGAAACTGTCTACCTTTAAGATTTTAATGTAGACATTTCCTGATTCACTTCACTTTTTCGATATCACTAACTAGCGAATGACAAGATAAGAAGTGACTATGTCAAAAGACAGAATGGCCCATTTTTTATTCGCTTACAAAACCAGACGTTACGATCCGGTAGTTGGTGACTGTGACCAAACATGGCAACCAATTGTAGAAGTTCTCTGACAACAACCAAGAACAAAAGGAGAGACGAGACGACCGAATGTCTCTCCCTTGGCCAAATAGAACATGAATCTGGTTAGATAGAATAAAAATAACTTTCTTTCTGACATCCTCTTGGCTTGGTTGATGTTACAATGTAGGCCTACGTGTCATTTGACTGAATCACCTTCAATTACCTATTCCGGTTTAGTTCAGTTACCGATGTGAAAGGTTTCACACAGGTCTAAATGAAATTTCTAATAATTGTTATTTTATTTTAAATTGCATATATTTTATTTTAAAAATTCAAATATTTTGAATTTTATATTAGTAAAATGTTAAATATATTAGGAATAAAATATTAATATTTAACGTGGACGTATCAGAGAGAGTTAAGATATGAAGATAATTTATATTATATTATTTTAATATATTTCATATTCATAATAAATATAAAAACCAAAGTTTGCATACCCACAATTATATCATTTAAAATAAAATTTAAAAACTTAAAAATTATTAATATTTTTATTTATTTAGTTTTGTTATCTATTCCTGTTATTTTAATTGCTTATTATTTTTAACTAAAATAATGAAATTATTAAAACGTTTTTATTTATTTTAAATCGAAGTTATAATAATTATAATTTTGATAATATTGCCATTTATTTAATGTAGAAAACAAGTAATGCTACGGGATTGTCGATATTTGTTAGTTCCTCATTAAGAAACGGAACATGATGCCAAAGGGTGATGCCATTTTCGTTTGGAAGACAAATATAGCGTATCAAATACGCCACATGATGGCTTTCTCTTCATCAATCAGTTTTCATATACGCATATAAAAAAATTAAAATAAATCATGTATTATATATTTTCGAGGAGAAAGAAAAATTAAACTAGATCTATGAAATAATATGGTTAGATATAAACAATTAGCCAATTTAACAAGAGTATAAAACACGAAAAACTAAGCCATTTTGTTCTGTCCTTGGAATTGAAAATTTGCCAAGACAAAGAGGAGACTTCCGTCCCTGAAATTGTCCATTTCGAAAAGAGGCATATAACCTTGAATGTTTACTTAAAACAAAATCAAATAATTTATTTTAAATGTTCCCTAATATATATTTATATATAAGACGTAAAAATGCAATTATTTTCATGTTTTTCCATTTTGCAGATCGAAAAAGAATGTAATTATGAACATTGTTTAATAAAATTGCATCTTCTTGGGAATCTTTGCATTCGCAGTAACGATATTGTAACATTTATTGTTAATCGAGGTAAGATTAAAATTAACATTCTAGGCAAATTTCATAATAAGTATTTTTGTATTATAAATTATATTAAACATTTAAAAAATATTATTTTAATATGCTGGTTTGTTTGAAACATAAGAAATATATTAGATCTTAATAATTTTTAAAAATTTGAAACGTAAATAAATATATAAAAATATAAATGAATTCACATAATTCGATTTATTAAATAAAACAATTAGAAAATGACTATAACGTTTAATAAAATTTATGTTGTAAGTAAGTAAGTATCAAAATAGTTATGTATATTCATTTTAACAAATCATTTTAATTAATAATCATATGTAAACGAAGATTCTGTCTCTAGTTTTGGACAAGCTTGTATCAATTTGGATCATTTTCAATTGCTCGGTCGCTGACACTAACCGAATGACACATGAAATTTTTGTTTGAAATATACATCTAAGATAAGAGTCAAATTTTGCATACATTTTCAAAAATCTTAGAGATATGTATTGAATGAAAGAAAAAATATCTCATTGATTATAATATAAAAGCTTTCGTAACTATTCAAATTACTTTTTGAGAAAGTAATCGTTTAATAAAAATAATTTCACTGTATTTGCAGATATTAATATGTTATATTTTCATTATATTTTAAATTTTTATTTAAAAATTATCTATTGTAAGCTTTTAGTATTTATATGAAGAAAATAATGGATAATTAAAAATATAATAAAATATAATTTTCTAGAGTAAATTTTTAGTTGACTATTACAATTATATTTTAGTTAAAGCTTTAATTATCCGTGATATTTTTTCAAAAGACATCGTCCCTATTTCTTTACAAATAACTGAAAATACTTATTGAAATCACTATATTTTATTTTGTGTCCTAATGATATTATGTGGTATTCGATACGTCACCATTTGTGGCACTGTGTCGACATATTGTACTACAACGCTAACCAACCCTGACTGGAACGAGAGGTTGGGTTATAAATGGAAAGCTTCTTCAAACCCATTGTAGGTTTATAACTATTAACAAACACATACTCACAAACGAAACAACTTCAATAGCATATCATTCTATAGTACTGTAGCAACGTATAATAAAATAATATTTTAAAATTAATTTTTAATAATAACTAATTATAGCCTAATATTTATAAATTAATTTGAAAAGAAATTCGAAATCATATTAATTCTTTGCGTAAAAATTGTACACAAATCTTAAATAGAATTTTGTATTAAACTTACTTAATTTATAATTTTGGATTTAAATAACTGAAAAATCAATAGCAATATCAATATCAATAATATTTGGTGCAGTTTTTTACATATTGATAAATGAATATTAATTATTTGTAATCTTGAAAATGTTAACTAATAATAAATTAACTAATTAATTTATACATTATAAAAAGTAAATTTGAATTAAAACAAAAAATTTAAAGTTTTCATTTATTATATAATATGAATTTTTTATTTGGTTAAAATCCACGAACAGCAACGACTGTTGTAAAAAAACATTCAAAATATTTTATCTTCTAAAGATGCTCATTATTTTATAATTATCGTGTCTTAATAAAATGTTTTAATTTCATCAGCTTTTATAAATTATAATTAAGTTTTTTATTATTAAATAGTTATGTATATTTAATGTGTCTATTAATAATAATCCCATTTATATATTTTCTAAATTTAGTGTTTTTTTTTTTGTTTTATGTCTCTTATTTGAGAGTTGTAAAATAAATTATGACAAAAAAGAGTGAGTGAGTGATTTAACTTAGATTTTTTAAAATCAAAGTTAAGATTAAATTAATTTAAATTTTTCTAAAAAAAATATTCAATTATAATTATTTCAATGAATACTATACAATGTACAAATTTAAATGTTAAAATTTATTTCTGAGCTTTTATAATAAACCTATATATCAAACTTTATTAACACAGCATGTAGAAGTGCTATGATATACTGTAGCCATGACTGTATAAAGAGCGACTGGATCATTTGAAATCAATTTCTATTAACGACATATATCCAAAATTATCTTAATGTTTTCTTTTTAATTTTAGGGTTTATGAAATAAAAACATTTATTTAAAATTAAAAATATTAAGAAACTAATTAATAAAAATTAAACTATTTATTTGAAATTGTATTGTTTTTTTAAACTAATAACTACATTTTTTAAAACAAAGCTAATATATTACCAAACTTTTTAAAAAATTATTGCCACTATACTTTTTAATTTTATTTATAAAATAACCAAGCAAAAATAAAACATCAAAATTTATTTTGATACTTTATTATTTTTTTATTTTCTAGTCTTATAAATTTCTCATTTGTATGTAATCAAATTGAAATAATAAATACAAACTTTCAAGCATTTTTATTATCATTAAATTTTGCTATAAAAATAATTACTTTTTAATTATGACATAAAATCAATATTTTATTTTAAATTATTATAAAATACTAATATTCTGTAAAAAAATTTAATTTAATAATTCAGTGATGTTTTTTAAAATAACATTAGTAAATCTTTAAGATAAATAAAAAAATAACAGATTCTCTTTATTTAAAAAATTAAAAATATAAACGTTTTCTTTCACAAAATTCCAATTATTATAATTAACAGACAAAAGATAAATTATACGCTTTAATACTATTTAAACATTTATATTTTCAGTTCGATGAAGTTACATAAATGTTTAGCTGAATACAGATACACAGGCACATATTTTCTGAAGGACATACTAGAAAAATAGAGAAGACATTCTCTCCCTATAGCCCTACAGGGTATGAAGGTCAAAGCATAAAAACTATAAGATAGATAAGCCATAATTTACTAGAAAGTTTTGTGTTGAAGTTACAAATGTGACATCATTGACTATCAACTCCAACGATTCATTACTAATGTGGCTGCTCCGCAAACGTCTCAAAACAGTTGTTAGAATTCATATTTTTCGAATTAATTTTATAAATTAAGGTATAAAAAATAAAACGAACAAAGTATGTTTTAATTATTTTAGCGTTAAGTAATCAATATTGTAATATTGATATCATTGAACGAATGAATTACAACAAGACCAACTTCTAATTTGACTAATAACATGATGATACTAAAAACATCTATATTGATAAATCTCATACTATTAATCCCACTTAATAGGGTATTCTATCTTTTGATTTTATGATGATTAGCTAGTATAGTAAATGCCTATTCTTAGTTGTTTTAGGGCATGATATTCTATCTCTAAACCTTCCACTAGAGGCGCTCATATTCGGGTATAGTTCGACGGCTCTTTAGTGACAAAACATTGGATAGGATAGGAAAAAAGAACGAAACAGACGTGCGATTTCTTATCTTTACGATGTCACGTTACTTTTTCATATTATTATAAAATAACTTTATAAGCCGTGAAAAGTAGGTTAAATTAATCAATTTTTTAATTGAAAAAATTGTTTCTCAGTAAACAATTTAAAATTATTTGCATAAAGATGCAAAAGCCAGGATCAATTAATCAGATACACATTTTAACATGAAGATGATTAGTTGAGATTTAGTATAAAATAAGTTTTCCTCAATTACTAAAAACGAAATATATTATTTAGATGTAAATCAGTACCAAGAAAATTATTTATTTTATTATATATTTATTATATATTATTTCTTATAGATATAAATGTATTTTTATACTTGGCTTATCAAAAAATTTCGGTTATTTTTCTGTTAGATACAGAATTATAATTATTTTTACTATTATACGGAAAGATTATAACTATAAGATTATCATTATAATCTTTTCGTATAGTCTACTGTATCTAACAGTATACTGCACTTATTCATATTCTGTATCTAACAACGTTATTAATTTCTATTATTTTTCACGCAAGAAATCAACTTTGACATTTTATAGAAATTAGCCATTCGATAAATACTTTTGATATTTATATTAAAATATCTATATTTATGGAATAGATTTTGTGCAAAAAATATGCAAAGATAAGTTCGTTACAAGGTTTATACATATAAAACTGAAATTCTGATAGTTTATATATAGTATTACTGTCCCTTTGACAACTCATGAAATTTTAACTTGTAAATGTTAATCCATAATAAATACTAATTCATACATTAACATAAAGAAAAATGTTAACATATTGAAAGTAAAATAGACTGCATTTTAAAACAAAACTATATCTTCATTTCAGATATATTTACATTGAGTTATTATAGAACTTAGAATAAAATATATTAAAAATTAAGCTTTTAAAATATTAAATATATTCAATTTATATTTAATATATTGATATTAAAAATTAAATAACAAATAATATCCACTATGATTTTTTAAATTTTTCTTCAATAAATATTTTAATAAGAATATGTTATATATATAACGTATACTTAATTTTTTATTATAATGTTTATTAACTAAAGACGAACATTTAAACATATAAAGATGAAAAGTACATATACAAATAATTGTGTGTGTGTGTGTGTGTATAAAATATATGTATTGAAATCCACCGTACTCATAGATAAGATTGTATAGGCCTAATATTTTTTTTCCCCACACATATAAATAAAAATTAAGTCTACTTTCTCAATAAACTTCATCTACACCTAAGAAGGATATCATTGATGTAAACTAGATAATATCAGATCATAAAAAATTGCATAGTTTTATTTATGCTATATATTGCAAAACAGATTTGGAACAGACTTTAATAAACATTTTAACTTAATGAAGAATATATTATAAAATAACACTAATATAGTTATTTTATGTTTTATTATTTTAGTAAACGTTTGTAAGTATTTATTTCTATTAATTGATCTTTATTAATGTTAATGCTCCAGCATATTGATAGCCATAAAATTAGATTAAATTTGTTTATCCAAATCGCTTTTTGTTCGTCGGACAGACAAACAAACGACAGTGAGAATGTATAAGTATGAAATTTGAAAATTAAAACCCAATAATAGTTATTAAGTTATCACCATTGCTGATAAAAATAAAGGAAAATGGAATATTTAATGCAAATAATATATTTAATTTATTTTTCGTACATTTGTCATTATATTTTACTTTTGTTCAAATAGTACAATACTTATTATGTTTCGTGCTAGTGCACTTGTTATGCAGGCGGACTTATCATACTGGACGGTCACGGAACAGAAAGAAATTGAGACACTTTTTTCATTTCCTAGGTATTTATTGCGAAATGCATTTCGGACCTATCAGGTCACTCATCAGTGTATAGTAACTGATGAAGGACCTAATAGGTCCAAAATGCATTTCGGACAGGGTCAAAGGGAAGTAACTGACGAAACGAAGAAAATGGCAAATTAAAGTAATAAAATCAAGGACACACTTTATAAGAAATTCCTATAACGTAATCTACAGTCAGGGGTCAAGAGGGAAAAGCTGGGGATTTGTCCCCGGTCCGGAGAAAACGTAAGGAGCGTATAATGATTCCAAACAGTATAAAATTAACGTTATTTTTACTAATAAAAATAAAATCTGTAAGACCGTTTATTAATAAAGAAACATTCTATTTCATTTGTTCAAAAAACTAAAGGCTAAATGAGCTCTCTCTAAGGTCTCCTCGGCTCTGTCTACAGTCTATTCCAGATGAATTGTTTCATTCCTTATAGTTTTAATAGTGCAATAGTGTTTTAAATTTTATGGAGACTCGAAATTTCTACAAAACATGAGATTAAAAATGTAAAACTTTTGGACGAGTTTATTTTTTTAAAATGTCGGTGATGTAACACGTTGCATTTTAAAGTTAATAATTTATGCGAAAAAATGTTTAATTTGAAAATATCTGAAAAAAAGAAAGTGCCAACACTGCATAGTAATTTTTGGGACATCTGTAGAATGCAATGCCAAATATGTACAGAATAAATTTAAAACATTTGAACAAAATAAACACATTAATATACCTTCAATTATGCCAGCAAAAATATTTTTATTAAAACAGTATCAGTCATCAGTTTAATTAACTGATGAATTATTGGACTACAATCTTCAAATTGCCGACCTATTGGAGTCCGTTCTCTGTTATTCCTTAATCTCATGAAATGAGTTAAATAAATAAAAGTCGAGACCAGATATAAAAAGTTTAGGCGTCGATTAACTATATACGAACTTCGGGTCTGGACCGGAAGTCTCGTTATTTCAATTCAAAAATTTTCTTCAGAACGGAGTTATATATATGACGGACATGACACTATTGCTAACAGGAATAGTATGATGTACAGGGGCAAGACACTACTAAAATCGAGAGAGAAAACTAAAATTGCAGCCCAGCATTGTGACTATGTCATAATAATTTTTCCTCGTTCTATTATAGCGAAAAATATCTTTATACTTTTCGAATTCTTTTAAAACTGAACTGAATCTTGAAAGTAAGATATAAATGTTTTTATAGTAAATAAAAATAAACTAGATAGTTTGTTTTATTTACTACAAAATTGATTTACCTGAAAATGAGCAATTATTTATTGTGAAATCGTCAGAATACCGAACTGCAATTTTTAATCGTTTTTTTAATTTTAAAAAATCACATGACTTCCGGTCTAGACCGGAAGTTCGTATACAGTTAGTCTGGTTTTCGGACCCTGGGCTTTTTATATCTGACCTCGATTTTCATCTAATTCTGTTTTCGAGATTAACGAAGGACAGACAAACAAACGACAGTGAGAATGTATAAGTATGAAATTTGAAAATTACAACCCAATAATAGTTGTTAAGTTACCACCGTTGCTGATAAAAATAAAGGAAAATGGAATATTTAATTCAAATAATATATTTAATTTATTTTTCGTACATTTGTCATTATATTTTACTTTAATCATTTTTTCAATAAAAATTATTTTATAGATTGAGAAAGTCTATTGTTCATGAGGGTTTTCAGAGTCAAAGCACAAAAATCCATCTATTGTTTTTAAAATATTTCAATTTGTTTTGATGGATTTCATATTTTTTGAAAAATATTAAAATTTATAACTATGCTTTAGGTTTAAAATATTTTGGGATAATAATGAGAAAAGAATGATCCAATTAATTTTCAAGAAAAATTATTATTTGAAACAGATCAGACTATATCTGAATTTAGCTCAGGCGATAATCACTGATAAATTATTAAAAATCATAGTATATACATTTGTATTTATTTTGCAATTTTAATGTTTTGTCTTCTCTTAATAGAATAAATATGATACTTGTATAAATATAAGTTTTCATATTTATATCTGTATAAATTTTAAATGTTTTCTGTCATGTTTTTTAAAATTCATTTTAATCCATATTTGAACTATGAATTAAGCGACTATTTTGTGTTGTGATATGTTAACAAACACTTGTTTTATACTTTTATCTTTATGTTTTTGACAAATAAAAAAGTACTGCAGTTTATGATATTGTTGTGTGAATAGATGGTTTACAAGCAGTGGCGTAGCGTGGGTGTCAGCCGCCCGGGGCGGAGGAAAATTTTGCCGCCCCCTTATTTAGGTATTATTATTATTTATTGTGAAATTTTGCCGCCCCCTTAAAGTGCCGCCCGGGGCGGGCCGTTCCTGCCGCCCCCATTACGCTACGCCACTGTTTACAAGTTTTACGTTATTCATTAGAAGTACAGTATATAACAAGTATGTGTTATCATATCACAATCCCAAAATAGTAATAATAATATACTAAATGATTCCAGAAGAAAGTAAGTAAATTTTTGTTATAGAGATGTTTAATCTATTCGTTTTTTGTTGAAAATAGTTTATTTAGTGTAAAATTAATCTGAAAATGATGAACCTAACTCGTAAGAAACATAACATTTATACTGAATTAATTTTTTATATTTTCCTCGACTAAAATTTCTCATGAACAATAAATATATGTAATCTATGCGAAATCTTAGCATAGGAAATGCCAAGCAAATGAAAGTTAAATATTTTCTAATGAAATCTGGACTCCTTCGGAGTTAATAGCAAAAAGTATTTTTGCAATTAAGTAGGGTAAACATTGGTAAATTCATGATGAAATTAATTATTCTTTGATTATCGGATATATATTTCGTAAATGGACATGTTAACTATACTATTAAAAGGACCATACTCTCAAGATAACAGTATGGCTTTTTATCATTATGAATATATTTATATCTTAGTTTTTAAAAGAATATATTTTTATGTTGCGCACAGGTGGTTATTTCGTGATATCATGGGTAATTTCGTGATAATACATTGCTAATTTCGTGAGAGGGCCCTTTAGCATATATATTTGTATTTGGCTGCAATTTTTAACAAAATGTAGACCTATAAATGCCCACTGTTGTTTGTCGGTATATCAGTCTATTTGTCTGTCCTTAATCTTCAGAACACAGTTGGATAGATAAAAGACGAGACCAGATATAGAAAGCTTCGGGGCAGGAGGCCTCGATTATTTATGTAATAACTTCCGATGCAAACTTGAAGTCATATTATTTCAATTCGAAATTTTTTCCTTGAAAGGAGTTAGATAGACGACTCAATTGCTAATAGGAAGAGTATAATGTACACAGGAGCAAGCCACTACTAATTTGAGGTGGAGAGCATATATTTTTAATTAATTTAAAATATGATTAAAAATTGCAGCCCGGCATGTGACGATGCCACAATAAATAATTATTCGTATAATAAATACTTTCCATCCTTGCGACTTTAAAAAATTTTTCTTTTTTACATTGACGATATTTTGATGGCATCTCGCTTAGTAATTTCGTGATATATTGGCTATTCTGTCGTACCTCATTTTGAACCTAGAAAGTATGGCAGATACTCAAGATATGTTCGATTAACATTATCTGTTAATTATACATATTATTATTTTATTTTTCTAATCGACGATAATTTATCATTAAATCGTCCTTGCGTTCGATATATCTAGAATTTCACAGCGAAAGCTAAGAATGTTGTATTTCATTTTAATTTATTTTATTTAATGCTAAGACTGTTGTCTAAATAACTAAGAAAATTTAAACGCATAATAAAATAAAATAATAACCGTGTGTTTAAATATATCTCCAGTTCTTAGTTTATTGAAATATCAAAGAATACTTCACTTGCCATCAATATTTTGTTTGTAAATTTAAGATAAAACTAGTCCCCTATAACGTTTTTCAAATTTCCAGTCTTCTTATTCTTACAATAGAGATTGTTTTTCTATCAGTTATAAAATGACAGTTTACTCAAACGAACAAAATTTTTTCAAATTTATTATATCCCACGCTATCTTCGAGCAAAATTTTAAATCTCATCTTACATTACGTATTAGATCAAGATGAATTTAAAAAGTATCACGAAATTACCAATGTTTACCCTACAGGATCACACGCAAGTTAAATTATTAACAGATGAATGAATATAACAAGTTACCTTTTCACTGTCCTGTGATTAGTTTCCTTGTTATAATGAAAGATCTTTTTGTATTTAACTCAATATCCTTTTCCCATTTTTAAATTATTACTCCCACTTTCCATTATTAATCAATGCCTCTAGTATAAAATATTTCATATTATCATATAGATGTTAACGCATTTCTAAAGTTTTATTAAATTTTTCAAAAATTAGTTTTGTTTTAATACAATTAGAATGTTTAAAATATTTTATAAATTGTTTTATACAACGAATTATTTTTTTTTCCAGAACAATTTATTCAATTTTTACTTATGGGTCTGAATTATCCAAATAATAAAGTGAAAATTGTTATCGTATCAATCTTTATTGAAATATACAAATCAAATTGCAGTCATATTGATAAAACAAAAATGATTCATACACAGGTTATAAATACAATTTTATCTGAGTTGAAAAATCATCAAACAAGAGATTTACAATTGAAGTCCTTAGGTAAGGTTACTAATAAAGTAATCATACATTTATAGACCTAATTATTATTTAAATTAATAATAATTAATTTAAATAATAATTATTATATTAAAGATTTCGTATTAAATTTAATTTAATATATAAAACAATTTAATCATTTTACTACATTGAAAAATGTTTCTGAAGTCATTGACAAAAGAATTTATTTAATTATAAAAAGTTAAATGCTAAAAATATAAACTCATTTTTAATAACTTTGTAGTATTACTAGTTTTGTACGTGTTACACAAAAACAATTATCATGGTTTATAATCTCATAATCAGATACGAGAAACAATAAGAATAATTATTAGTTTTGTACAAAATGCACAGAATATATTTAGTGAATAACTTGTTTAAAAAAAATAAACTTAGAGAAAACAAGTTATTCACTGAGTTTATTTTTTCTTGAATAAACAGTAGACATGTTCTTCTTTCTGAATTTGTTCGATTAAAATGTTTCTATTTATATCTTTTATAATTTTATTAAATCATTTTTATAGCATAATCTGCGTGTCTCATTCTAGATAGATTTAAAATTTTCATAAAAATAATCATATTCATTTTTCCACACCGTAGAAGTAGAATAGCAATTTTATACCAGTTAGGAATTTTAAATTGTTTTATTAGCGTTATTCTTCTTGATTTATCAGGTAACAATAATAGGAATAACCTAAAAGATTATTACATGATCAGATATAATGCTAACATTTGAATAAATAAATTTAAATGTTAGCATTGCAAAGCCAATATTACTACAGAAATACTTCACTTGAATTTACTTCAAAAATATATTTTTAGTTTAACAACAAAATTGAACATTAAAAAAATCAGAAAAAATTAACTGAATTTATAAGTTCAAAATAAAAAATAATGAGTAAAGTGGGAGAATTTCGATCACTTAAGGGAGAAATGTTAGCGAATGGAAAATTTATTCATTACAAGTGCAAAAGCTATATATAATTAGCAAGCTTAAATCTATATGACTACTTAAATGCTTACGAAATATCAGCTAAGAACATTGAAATTAACCTTTTTGTCAAATACACTTGATCGGATTTCCCCTGACGTGGGAAATTCCAATCATCTGTTTGTAACATATGAAAGTGCTTTTTTATTCCTCAAAATTAATAAAAATAAAAATAAATTAAAAAAGTTACTTCGTTTTACTCTTAATGTATATCACTGCAGAAGTCGCAGATATTCTCAGTTGATTTGAAGTCCGCGCATTCTGCATGAACATAATTTGAACAGGTATCATTGTACGCTCCTCGCCGCATTGGATACAAACATCATATGTATTGCGCATTGCAGGTTCGTTATCATCATATTTGTTGTGATCACAAAGTTCTTCGGGTGCAACATCCTTCTCTGCAATTCCGATCAGTGTTGATCGGTAATCGTACTTGCCCCAAAATGAAATGTTGGAAATTAGCATTGTTTTGGTATGTGGTTATGGTAGTAACCTCTGACATAGATGTAACTATTTAATAAAATCTATGCTTTCATATAATGTGACAATTATTGTTTACAAAATAAATAATATACCTCACAATAAATAATACACTTTTCTTACAGTAAAAATTCACTAAATATAAAAAGTTTGTTCCACTAATTTTATAATTCTTTTATTATATTCTCTTTTTGTGCTAAAGTGCTAAAGATGTCTTCATAACAGATCAATATAGAACAGGCGGCCAACTTTTTTAGATATAGGCTGATCGAAATTACTCCACTTTACCCTAATAATGGAAAATCGTCATTACAATAGAAACAATATACTGTATGAGTATAACGTCCAAACGTATTTTAAAATATGCTTAAAAGCTCTCGTGAAATAATTTAATTCTCCATTCTCATTAATTCTCTTATTGTTACAGAAAATGTTAGTATTTTACTACTAGGTTAATTTCTGCTACTTAAATTTAAAAAATCCTCATCATCTATATAAAATACAGTATGTTCAATTAAAAAAAATTCTGAAATAATACGAAATATATTCTATATAACAATCTTATTTAATAAATTAGCAAATCATAAAATAATTATGATAATTAAATAGTTAATAGTATAAAATAAATTATTATTAATTAATAAATACAACTTTATTTCGTTATAATATATTTAAATAACACATTATAAATAATTTTAGCTTTACTTCACTTAATAGTACGGATGGAAGATATGATGCAATTATTTTTTGAAAGAAATTTAAAAGAAATACTTGCTTTTGCCTTGAAAAAGCTATTATCATCACATGATTCATTAATTCAAGTGTCTGCTACACAGTTAATCTGTCGTTTAATAAAAGGATCTTTAAATTCTGAATGCGTTATTATTTTAATGGATGCTAATATACCAGGTAGAAATTTCATCGTTTTCTAATCAAATTACTTTATTGTTAATATCTTTTAATTTAAAAAGTGTATCAATTGCTACATACAAAAGTTTTAAGTATCCAATATAATTTTATTTTATTTATTAGTTTCTATGATCAAACTTACTACTAGAGATCAGTAATTGGTTTGTCAAAGCTAGTTAAAGCATATATTAGTTTTTCAACATTTATTATTTAATTAAAACACAGTAAAGCTTAGATATTACAGGAAATGTTAATATGTTTTCAATTTTTTAGATAAGATTATTATTTATACTTTTCTTTCTTTATTAAACTTACATATGTATTTTTAAATAAATTTTTTTGATTTTTTCTAGTTGTTATTCATTTCATACGTTAAAAATTTTTTATACGTTTTTAAAGTTTGCTTATTTTTCAGAATTATACATGTTATTAATTCTTTGTGTCTGTATGTCCTTAAATACATTAATTTTTGTTTATATGTTATCCAGTAGACATTGTTTATAAATAGAACTTATTATACTGGTGTAGTTTATAATTAGCAAAAACAGAGGAAAACAGTCAAAAACGAGCAACTATTTATTGACATCGTCACAATGCCGGGCTGCAATTTTTAATTATATTTTTAATTTATTTAATTTAAAATATATGCTTTCTACCTCAAATTAGTAGTGGCTTGACCCTGTACTGTACATCATACTTTTCCGTTAGCAATAGTTATGCTGGTCATCTATCTAACTCTCATCTATCAGGGGAAAATTTTTGAATTGAAATAACGTGAATTCTGATTTGCATCGGAATCGATCAGTTAATTGGGGCCTCCTGCCCCTAAGGTTTCTATATCTGGTCTCGAATTTCATGTATCTAACTCCGTTCTCGAGATTAAGGAAAGATTGACAGACGGACGACAGTGGGAATTTATAGATATACAATTTTTTCAAATTGTAGACCAATAAGACAAAATATCTTTATTTTCACTTGTACATTCTTTTTGTGTGTTTCAGACCTGTAGGTCCCTCCTCAGAAGGTTTACAATATTCTATAAACAAATTTTATAAAGCAGTTTTAAAAATATCTTATAGTATAATCGAGATGAGTTGATAATAATAAAGATAATAATAAGCGCAGAGCCCAAACGGTTAGGAGTTGAAAGTTTAAATTTGGTACACAGTTAGGGTACGTCATGAGAATGTACACTAAGAAGGGATTTTTGGAAATTCTCTCCCGCGGGGAGAGGGAGAGAGTCGAGTATTACTCTGAAGAACTGGGCTTCTACTGTACTATTTTAAATGCGGTTGTTTGCGTTTTTATGGAAAATCGAACATATTTTTAGATCCATCTAAAAATTTTCTAATTAGCCTCGGAATAGGGGAACATAATTCTTGCACCCGGTGAAAACCGGGTAAGATCGGCTATAATCTAATAATCTTAATCTTCGCTATCGTTACTTTTTTGCCCGAGAAATGCCGGGCTCATCTGCTAGTAATATTAAACACGACTGCTTTTTGCTAATTTGAAACTATACCAGTATAATAAGTCCCATTTATAAACAATGTCTACGTGGATAATATATAAACAAAAATTAACATGCAGGTTATTTTTTGAAATATTCTAATAAAACGTTAGAATTTTGTTTTGCAGTTTATAGTTTTTATATACCGGTACTTATTGAATATAAATAAGATAAATTTAATCAAAGAAATTTGCGAAGAATTGGAAAAATTTTTCATCAATTGATTTGAAAAATCGAGAGTACCTAGTATGATAAATTCTGATTCAAAATTCATCTTATAATATGCCTATATGTTGCCAAATTGCCTAATTCATCGTCAGAGAGCTTTTTTATACAAAATTGTGGAATAAATTTGCTCAATGTTTGGAAAATACAAAGTTTTAATTATATAAACAACTAACCATATAAATAATTCAAATAACAAAGGAACAGCCTTGAAAATTCTTTACAAGTAATTCCCCTAATGTTTAAATTATCTTTATATTCTGTAAAAAGACATATAGTAATTTACAATTTTTATATTTTGTTTAATATTTCAAAACATTGGAAAAAACTAATAATTAATTAAAAAGTCACAATTTACAAAATAAATAAATAAACAATTTTTAAAATATGAAATAAAACAAGACTAAAAATTTACTCTAAAATCACAGTTTAAATGAAATAAAATCCTGCTGTTCGTTTGATATTCAAAGTTTTAATTAGAAAAACGATTAATATTTTCATTCTTAATTGCATGTGCAGTGGGTGATCGGTTAACGAACATAATCCGTTCCAAGACTTTGTTCGCTATCCGAATTGTTCGTTAACCGATTATCCATTTACCATAGGTTTTATGGGAATTTGATTAATTTGTTCTGGAGACCCCCAAAAATAAAAAAAATATATAATATTTCTTACTACGTTTATTTATATGTAATAATAAAAATACATATATACACAGTTCGGCATTTTTATTAGTCATGTTTTTTCCATTTGTGGGGGTTAAAGAATCTGTCTAATGTCGATTGCTTTTCTCTCTTCAGGATTTTCAGAAGTAATTAATAGCATTATAATTGTAGAGATCCCCAAACCTATTAACTTCAACCTGGTTTGGATGCCATTCTAAGGCCATTATTCTGATATCCTCCCACTTCAAAAGATCTTTAATAGCAGATGTCGGCATTAATCCTCTTTTTCAGAAGAAAACACATCTCGCCGAGTTTCTTGGTGTTCTTCATTCAAGCGTTCTTGGCATACTTCTATCGTCAGATCAGTTTCATGTTCCATTATAAGCTCTTCAATGTTCTTTATTTTTCAGGTGTGACTTTTGTTACTCCGTAAGCTGCTCGAGTCTTCTTTATAACACAGTATCTTTCTTAAATAAGATTAAACTGCAGCCTACTGTAGACCTGTTTAAAGCCATACTGCCCAGCGACATCAGACATCTTCTGCTATTATACGCTCACCTTTCGAAAATAAAAACTGACGCAAAACTTAACGAGTGCCTACCCAACAGTCTTGCGAATACTATAAAAAAATAAAAATAAATAAAAATTGTTTCTGTCAGAAAAATAAAAGGCTGGAATTACAAGGGAGACTTTCAAAGTTCAGAGGAATACTATCCGATCAGTATATACCGGGTTGAGCGTCGCAGTCGACGTCTCCCGTGCTCCGAAAGGTTTCGAATTGTTGCCCGAAGACAAGGGAAGACCAATCGGTATTCATTATTTTACGTCACTTCTTCTTGTGTTTGTTCTGTGAGGTGTTCGTTGTCCGAACACAAAAATCTTTCGCGAAAGTGTTCGTTAACCGATCACCCACTGTATCTTTATATATAGGCTAATTCCTTAGTCACGAGTAATTGTACAGAAACCAATGGACGGATTTGTATGGTTGATGAACTGATGGAAAGATTTCAGCTCCAGGATAGTGGAAAAAATAAAATAATTTTGAAATTTTTCAAAAGAAATTGTGGAAAATCCATTTTTCATTTTTAAAATTAGTATTTTAACCCAACACGGTGCTATAGTAAAAACATTTTTTTTTTTTTTTTAGTTTGGGGAAGGGAACAATGAAGTAACAAAGGATACGTTTGTAAAGTCGAACAACTTAGACGAGAATGACATCATCGTTACTATTTCTTTCATCGAATATTGTGACCGATTCATTTACCACAAAATGGCTGTTTCTAAAATCGAAGTTGAAATGTTGCTAATATAATACATTCTTATCCGAAATATTTTTGTTAGATTGCTTAACGTGGGCGGTTATTAGTATCATTTCACCTTTTAATTTATACATTCGACCAGATTTAAAAACATCAATATCGCCAGACGCCATTTTCTTCGCGATTTAAACTCTTTCATATATAGTCGGCTTGCTGTATGGTATCACAATGTGGATTAGTCTCTGTAAATCTTGTAGACTGGTAGACTTATCTCACAGCAGGTTTGTGATTGTTAAACTCTCCCCTTTGTGAGAGTTGAGAGTGAGAGTTGCCAACCTTCTGTCATAAAAAAATCCCTAAACAGACCCAAAATTTCCTCTAAAATTAACAAAAACTGAAACAAGTTCCCCGTAAATAGTTTTGCTTCAGGGTGTAATGTATATCAGAAAAATATTAGTCTTTTGACAATCCTGCGAAAAAATTTTCATTGAACATACACATTAACTTTAATTTCATCTCTCTATACTTCAATAAAGAATTATACTAAATAGTCTACATCAGTGATTCTCAAAGTGGGGGTCGCGACCCCCAAGGGGGTTGTGAAAAATATTTGGGGGGTCGCTGAAAAATTGATTCTAGATCAATTTTTTTCAAATATTTTATAAATTTACTATGGATTCATGTTTAGAAATAATAGAAATAAAAACTATATAAAATAATTTTTACTTAAATAAATTGCACATATAAATAATAAAAAGAATACAAATATTTAAATACGAGCCTAACTTCCTCCCTCCGGGATGTTTTTCGACACATACTCATTCTTCGGGGGTCCTTTGAAATTTTTAAGTGCAGAAGGGGGGGCGCGGTCCAAAAAGTTTGAGAAACACTGGTCTACATGATCATGATCTTTATGATCAGCAGCATTAAGTTTCTGATTATACATGGTAGAAGTAAATTTTTTGAGCATTTCATCTGCTGTGATTTTCCCTAAATTTTCCAATCCTGCTGATTTTTCGTACGTTTAAAAGGAAAACCTCTAAATTGTCATCACTAGTTAGTTTCGTTGTAAATGTCATCAACACAAGTTTGTGCAGTGAGTGCAATTAATATTTAGGATAGACTCGTTAGTAATTCGTTTAACTTATTCAACTTTACGGTAGAAGTAGCTTTCGATCCTGGTATCAACAATAGAAGAATTAGTTTTAGGAAAGAAAATGCACCCTTAAAGAAAATGTTTATTAAAGTAAACCACCAGTATGTATATAATATATTTATTGTATATACATACATACTAATTATATAAAATGTTTACTTTGAAAATAAGTTCCGAAAATAAAAATGCTAAAATAATGAAATCAAATATATACAGTCGAGTCCGCATAAGTCGACACCCGGATAACTCGACACCATCGTTTAAGTAGACAGCTTTCTGTAGTCCCGGCCGACTTACATAGGCATTAATGTTAAAAAAAAACTCCGGTTTACTCGACACTACTGGATAAGTCGACATACTTTTGCTGTCCCACACACTGATAAGTCGTCACCCCCTCCTGAAAAAATGAATTCACTCCGCACATGTGGTACGAACTCATTTTTTTTTTTTTTTAGGAGGAGAAGTCGATTTATTTATTAATATATAATATATACATATTAATAAACATGCCTTAACATTTTATGTATTTTTATGTATAAAATAGTAACAGATAAACAAAAAGAAAATATACAATCCACATCAACGTCACACCAGAATCCAATTTTGCATTTTCTCATGCCAGAGGCATTAAAAGAATCCTTAGACGTTACTTGCCAACAGTTGGCAATTGCGAAGATGATGTTTTAAAGACATTCATGATCGTTGAAAAAGAAAGTCGAGACAGTCAAGTGCTTAAAACAAACAACACTAAACAAATTTTTCAGTTTTTCATCTACAGAGTAATTGTAAATGGTGGACACAATGTATTGTAAGCCTATACTACTGTATAACGCACTACTGTATTTTATTAATTGTAGTTTTGTGGTTTTTTTTCAACTTCGCTTTAGTCGTCACATCGGATAACTCGACACATTTCCACTTCCCCTTGGGGTGTCGACTTATGCGGAGTCGACTGTGTGTGTGTGTATATATATATATATATATTATTAAATATATCTAATTAATGAACATTATTATTATTAATATTTTGTATTTGTAGATAGTGTAAGCAGTAATTACAAGTGTATATATATATATATACAAAATTAATGTAAAAATTATTCATTATTTTTTTGATAAATTAAAAAAGTTCAGCTATTTGTTTTATAGGTTTATATATACACAGTATTATAAGACTAAATATATATATTGAATATAATTTTAATGCATTTAATATTATTTTTGAAATTAAAAATGTTTGCTTTAAAGATTTTTGTGTGCTTAAAAGTGAACGAATCAAATAAAAAATTAATTTAAAGTATTCTATAAATTGTATACACTTTTTTAATTTTTAAATTAAAATTATTTAATATTTTTAATTTAGAATTTTTATTTGAAGCACTTACTACACAAAATGAACTTTTGATAGAGTAAGTATAAAAAGTGTTTATTATATTTTATTACAATAAAAGTTTTAAAGCAAGTTAATTATGTCATCAATATTTTATAAATTTATTAAAGAAAAAAAAATCTCATAAACTATGATTCTTTTCTTCAGTCTATTTCATAACTATTATTCTATTCCTTCTTTGTTACAATTGACATAATTTCTGTTGTAATGGTAGGACTTTTATTTCTCTTTTAATTGTTCATTGTTCATTCATTGTTCTTTCACACCTATATATTCATAGAGCCAGTCATTTGATACATGATATTGTATAAATTCTGCACTCATTGATTAAAAAAAGTTACAGGATAAGATGTTGGAATCAAATATCTGTGTGAATATGATGATGATGGCAAAAGTGATTACTATATCATAGCAAAGGAACATTTTCCTGAGGAACAACAGTACAATTTAAAGGACCTTTTACCCTTTTAGTATCTTGTAGACAGTGCTGGATTAAGCCTTTAGTAGGTATTATACAAAATTTAAATTGGGGCCCCATTTAAATAAGTTGCTTCTTAATAAATCTTAAATAATGTCACTTAAAATTTTTATTATTAATAGAGAATACAAACACTAATACAATAATATTTGTACAACAAAAGAGTTTCTGGCACAATGAAAAATGTATATAATTTTAGCCAATTAATCAGCCTTTAAAATATTTAAATTTTTCGATTTTGGATTTTCATTTCAGAAAATTGATCAATCTAGCTGCTTGAGAGTGTCTCTTTCTTTAGTAAGCATTGTTAAAGACAGCTTTTCCTGTCCTATCGAATTTCTTAAATAATTTTTAACTTGTTTTAAAACAGAGAAAGATTCTGCACTGAAGCTGGGCCCCTCTGAATTATGGGCCCTAGACATTTGTCTAATTTGTCTATTGGTTAATCTGGCCCTGCTTGTAGACCTCTTTGCATAGATATATGCATCAATACTGTCAGTCATGGGGGTATACTAGTATAACAGGGAACCCGAGCCTCTCCCTTCATAATGAAAAAGTGAACAAAAATGCTAAATGTAGGAATAATAATTTAATTGTGGAGTTAACTACTGACGTCATAATTTATATATGTTTGTTATAGTCCTGTATGTAAGTATTAAAAGCAAGACTTTATTAAAATGTGTACTGATTCATATTAAATTTTAACTGAGTTTCCCCTTAGCTTCAGATCTGGTTATGCTACTGTCGGGGCTACAATGTGTTATCCTGCAACATATTTGCCAATAAATGTTGCAACTTCTGCTCCAGATCCCTTGAAGTTGTAGATGGCTGATATTTTATCTGATCTCACAAATGTTCATTGAGTAACAAATTTTGAGATTGGACAGGCCAAGGAAATGATAAGTTTCCAGGAAGACATTCATGGGAAATCCTAGCTGCATGCAATTCAGCAATATCTTGCTAGAAAATGGCTGTTTGCAGCTTTACAAACAGCCATCAACTTCATTGACTAGCCACATTTCTTTGCTTTTTACATTGGAATGCAAGACAATTACAAGCTAAACATGACCTATTCAGTAAACAAAGTGACTTTCTTTGTAGATATTCTCTGTATTCAGGAGATTTGGCTCACTACAGATGAGGTGAGATGAGATCACTTTCACACTGGTGGGATACACCATATTTCAGCAGAATCTCATGGATAGCTTAGGCAGGAGTGTCCAACTGCTGTATCCAGTGCCTGGCCAGCATCTCAGGAAGAGATCCCCATCATAGACCCTGAGCTTAAATGCTTGGGAATAAAGTTCCATGGCCACAATTCTACTTACACTATCCTAAATGTTTATACTTCTCATGTCACTTAGACCACTGTCATCCTCAGCTATTTAGACCATCCCTTTGTGGGGGAGTGATTGGAATGCTCATCAGCCCTGTGGGATTCAGGTTGCTCTTGTCTTGTCCTGACTGTCTTCTGACCTGTATTCACTCAATCACAAAGAGTCCATATTGTTCTGGCCCAGTGGCACTTCCACTGTGGAGATCTGTGTACTCTGGTCCTTTTAGAATCTATATCATGGGCAGTGAAAAGAGATGCTTTCAAGTAATCATGCCCCAATGTGCTCATCCTCCCATATTCTTCTGTCAGAAACCAAGTCAGCCTTGCTTGGGTCATCAGATCACTGATTGGAGTAGATACTCTACAATTCTTTGCCAGTTTTGGGGGTCCAAATCAAGCCTCTATCATACATGTGTAGAATTCATAGTCTACATTAAGGCAACCCAAGGTGCTTGCGTAGTCATTGGTTTGTCTGAGAACTCTCCCTTTCCATTTTGGTAGACTCCTAGATGCTACTGTCTGCATGTCCAAAAACATCAGGCATTCAAATTGGCCAGGTGCTTTGCTTCACAGTCTTGGTGGTGAACCTAATGATGGTTAGATGCTCTCTGATGCTAGATTCAACAGGAGCAATGGTACTGGTGAGGTCATTTCTGCTCTTTCTCTCCTACTGTATCTTCTCTCTGCATCTTCCTCTCTGCATCTTCGTCACCATTATGTCACCTGCATCCTAGTCTCTGGGAGTCAGAGACTAGGATGCAGATGACTCCCACCATGTCTTTCTTTCCTTTGACAGGGAACCCAAATAAAAGGAGTTTCCTTTGGTCCAAGGGCAAATCCCTTGAAGTAAGCATGGGCACCCACTGTACAGTACATTTTGGCTGCTTTTAGCTACTCAGCAACTTCACACTGCAGCTGATACCAGTGGTTGTGATAATGATTCTTTTCACCTTTCCAACCTTGAGGTGGTACTTTAATCTTTATGGCAAAACTTCTGTGGACCAGATAAAGGAACCAGCACTTCAAACACTCTGGGGAAGGTGTTTGAAGTGCTGCTCCAGCTTTTCAACACAATTTGAAAGTTGAGCAAGTCCCAGAAATATGGAAAACAGCAGTAGTTGTCCTGGTCTGAAAGCCCAAAGGAATCCCACCAGTTTACCATCTTCAGACCAATCTTCCACATAGTTCTTGCAAAGGCGTTTGAGAGCTTCATGCTGAAGGTGACTATAAGCCTTTTTAACTACTTGTCCTTTTCATCTCATGTACATCAGATTTTTTCTCTGTCAGGGATGATTGAAGCACTGATCACAATTTATCACCATACTATGATGGCCCATACCAGGTGACAATGGATCTAATTTTTGGTCTTAGATCAAGAGGGCAAAAATTAGACCATTATGACCAGTGCCATCTTAATGTATGGGCATGCAAGACATTGTCCAGGGCCCCATGCACAGACTAGAATTTAACACAAATTTTCCACTTACCTGCTAGTTACATAGGGAGGTTCAGATTCAGATTTTTATTAAAACGTACAAAGTACATATCTTAATGCCGCAAAAAGCACAATCAGGAGTAGGGAGGCCCAGTGCACTGCTTTACCAGGGGGCTATAATTCTGGTAAGATGTCTCTGCCTCTGACTGAGTGTTCCAACATGGCCTATTGTGCAGACCTAACAGTTAATGGAGACAAAGCTCATTTTTTCATAAAATTGTCGATTTTCTGGAGAAACTATATATGTTACTATAGTCAGTTCATTAGCTCCTATTCCAATCAGTGATAAAAAAAATGTAATTATATTATTTCATATATTTATTTAGTAATTTATGTATAATATATACACATATATAACTTTTATAAGGAAAGTATTTTGAAAATCATTGTTTTTTTCAAATAAATAGGTCTCTTCTGTGTTGCATTTCTCTTTTTATTAGATATGATGAATTTTTTAAGAGTTGTCATGCAATCTATGGTATGTATTATGAAGTTATTTCTTTGCCTATAATTGCATTTTAATAGATTAAAATACTAAATACAAAAATAAATTTATGTAATGAAACCTGAAATACAGTAGAGCCTGGTTAACTTGAACCTAGACAACTCAAAGTTGCATTTACTTGAAGTCATTTCTTTCCCCAATCATTTAGCATAACGTGTTAAATCATACTGGTTAACTTGATTTTTCAAAACGTTTTTAAAATATTTGACTTTGAATTTTTTTAATTCAAAGTCAAATTTTTTTCCTCAACTGATTCAAGTTAACCAGATTCCACTGTATTATATTTAAGAGCATTAAACTATTTTAATACTTCCTAAACTTTCTAGCTATATAAAATATAATTTATCTTTCCAATTGTTTATCAAAGTTTTAATGTATTAGTATTTCTTACTATCAAATAAATCTTTGAAAAGAACCTTTCTGAAACTTGTTTTAAAGAAATAAGATTATTTTAGATTCCAAAATCAGCATGAAGCAATAAAAAGTATACAATATACAGGGTGAGTCATAAGTCCCTCGCACCCTTTTCATTTCAAAAGTATTGAAAATATATTAATTTTGTTAATATAATTACATAGGAAATGTATGGAGAATTAGATGAGACTTTTTTGGTTGATCTTAAAAATCATTTTCAAAGTCACTTATGTTGTAAGTTTTTAGTGATTAATAATTACATAAAAATTCCAATGACAAAATTAAAAATCACCATTTAATTAGTCTAAATCAGGAATGTCCAACCCAGTCCCAGTCCACACTGCAGTCCGTTTAATATTTTTATGTGGCCCACTGCACCCTAAATTTTTTAGGTACATTTTCATTTATTTTGGTAAAATATGTCATAAACTGGATACACTTTGATGTCGTAATGCCATAATTGGTACTAGAAACTTGTACCACATGCATAGCATACTGTTATGAACAATTCTTTTTGTGCATGAAAAACATCAAAACTGCTGAAAGAAATAGGTTGCATGATTCCCAGGTAACTAACATTTTTAGAATTAAGGCTAGAACCATAAAAGCAAATATTGACAATATTGTAAAAGAAAGACAATGCCAAAAATCACATTGAATTTATTTTTATTTTGTGTGAGTATAATTTTTTTTTACTGTCAATAATATAGTATTTTTTGTAATTGTATATACAGTATTTGTTATTAAAATTTGATATTCACATTTTGAACTTTTTAAAAGCATATATTTATATAAAGTGCCTTTGTGGTCACTGAATATAT
This sequence comes from Centruroides vittatus, assembly GCF_030686945.1. Classification (NCBI taxonomy): domain Eukaryota; kingdom Metazoa; phylum Arthropoda; class Arachnida; order Scorpiones; family Buthidae; genus Centruroides; species Centruroides vittatus. Next base: position 432,395 of record NW_027122577.1, read on the forward strand.
GTAAATTTTTAATTTGACCCATTAGGAAAAAAGGTTGGACAACCCTGGTCTAAACCATTTTCTAGATTAAAATAAATACATGTAGGACTGCATAGTTGGTAACTTTAAATTCATGGGAGTAAAAGTGATTTCATTTGTGGCACAGGAAATGGTTTTAAGCCAATTAAATGGTGATCTTTAACTTTGTCATTGACATTTCTATATTTGCTCATTAAAAAGTTACAACATAAGTGACCTTGAAAGTCAAGTTCTTAGCAATTATGATAATTTGAGTACTGAGTACCAGTAAATAAAAATTCAATAATTACAGCATTGTTTACTAAAATAACATCTTGATAATTACATGCTTAAAGTCTAAATTTTACATTCCTTCATCTAGTATTTAAAAATAAGCAGGAAAATATTTACATTAAGAAGTAAAAATTATTTAATGTAAAATTTAAAAGAGAGTACAAAATTTAACATTAGAAACATTTAATAATCAGATTTTTTATTTATGAATACTGTATATACTATATGTTTTTGCCTTTTATTCTAGATTACATAAACTTAAATCTTGACTTTATAACAAAGAAATTTCAGAAATTTCTTTGTTATAAAGTCAAGCAATTATTTTATAGTGACATCATCACAATGCAGTAGAAGACAGAATAACAATATGTTGTTTCATATATAATAATCAACTTTTTATATAATACTTATCTACACAGAAAAAAATATAAAAATTAATTATTCCTTATAGCCAATAGACTAGAGCAGGGGTCTGCAACCTATGGCACACATGCCATAGGTTGCTGATTTCCAGTGGCAATCTGATTGAATAGAAATATAGTAAAAGTTATATTTTAATTATTAATTACACATTTAAGTAGAAACCATAAATCAGTGTAGACTAGTACATTAATAACAATCTCTTGCTTGTATATTTATATTACACTGAGTGTATTTACGCTCCATGTCGCCATCTATGTGCTGTGCATGCACCTCACAACTTAACTTCAAAATTATATATTTTTGAAGCCCAAATTAATCAGACCAATTTTGATACTGTAAAATATATAACAAAATTCGTAGAACCATGTCAGCACCCAGAATAGTGTTACCACTAGGGATTGCAATCCAGCAGTGTTTTCAATCCAGCTGGATTTTTGCTGGACCAACATGATTCCAGCTGGATCCAGCGTGGATCCAGTGCAGATGTATTTTTGGTGCAATAAAGTGTTATCTATCTATCTATCTATCCAGCAATTTATGGTTTTTTTTAAAAAAGAAATAAAACATTTTTTTTAAAATACTTAAGAAACTTTTATTATTTAGACTGGTCACTATAAATCAGTAAAACTTACACATTTAGGTAGTAAACTTAACTTTGGTTCGGTTTATCACTTGAGATAGAGATAATTAACTTTAAATGTTTAGTTAGATTATAATTATAATGTAATCTTTAACTTAAATAATAGCAAAAGTAATTCTACTAATAAATTTGTATTAATATATTATTATAATGTAAGGACGGATAATCAGTGGCTAAGTGGCTATCAGTCTTACTAGTTTTCTTATATAGGCTCTACATATCAGTCTGTAGTTATTTATAAGTAATTTAATTATTAGTGTTAGTAAAGTACTGAGTAAGTAATTAGTTATTATTATGACAATCATGAATCACATACATTAATATCATCATATATCTAAGATACTGATACTCATTAATTTAATTAACAATTTACCTAACTAGGTAGTCTCAGTTTCTCACTAATTTTCACAATAAAATTGCCTAGCCTAGTCCACTAACCACTTATAGAATTAAAGTTAAAAACTCTTACTTAATAGAATTAGAGTAGAAGTTATAAAATATTAGTCTTGTCTTGAATAAAATATTTTAAAGGATTAAATAAAATTAAATCAATCACTTCTGTTATTTTTTTGACTTTTCTGGAAGTAGGATCTCAAGAAACAAATGGTATTGATGGTGCTGTCTCCCAACCTACTTCTTAATGAATTGCATATATATCCCGCTGCGGAAAAGGCTCTTTCTGCCTCTGCGCTAGTTGATTTCAGGGTCATTAAATAATCATAAATCGTTCCATCACGTGATTCATTGACGTCACAACCAACCGTAAATTAGAATTATGCACCAGGACTAGTAGAGCGTTTACTTATTTTATTTAGCGCGAAGACACTTTATTTAGCGAGAGCGGAAAGTCAACTGGCAATTAGATCCGCAGAGGTAAAAGGGCGGGCGGTGCGGTGTAGTGAGGAGGTGTAGCACATGCTGCACTGAACGGCAACGTCACTCTCGCCGCCGAACGATAGCGCACGCAGTAAAGCAGCAACGCCGACAACGTAGACTTTTGCGCCATTATTTTAGAAAGTTAATTGAGTATTTGCAGATCCACAGCGCTGGATCCAGCACCTGGTGCTGGATTTAGCAGGCCGAAGAATGCGCTGGATCCAGCTGGATTGCTGGATGAGGGATCCAGCAATTGCAATCCCTAGTTACCACCCGGACAGTCCAGGAATTGACTCGCTGTCCAGGTGAACTATTAATTTTGTCCGGGAATTTCGTAGAAATTGTAAAATTACGATGAAACAAAGTTCTTGCAAATATTTTTATAAATTTACATCATTTGAACAGTGAAAGACCTCACACTCACTGAAACTCATTTGCCATTCTGCCATGTTACTCTGTTTACGCCAACATGTGACACAACCTGCCTCTCAACCTTTTTTTTTTTTTTTTTTTTTTTGCTTATAGGTCCGTACACATCTATGAAGCTAAATTATCTGTTCTTAATTTAGGTTACATACTTCTACGCAAGTCCCTAGTTCCTAACTGTAACTGATTTAGAACCAGCATGCACGTTCTTCACAATGTAAAATGACATTGCGCATGTGTCAGGAACTTCTGTTTGAACAAACCTGACCTGCTGTCCGGGTCAACAATTTTGTAAAGGTGACAACACTAACCCAGAATAATAATATAACGTAGGTTCGGCACAACACTGCTGAAAGGTTGCCAACCCCTGCCTTAGAGAATGTGACTTAGATTAACAAGAACTTTCAAATTGATTTTCTTGTACCAAAGAATGGAATATATGATACATATATCACATTTTGAGACAAAATTTCATATGCAGCAATTCTTTTCGAAAAAAATTTATTTTTTATAATTTACTCAGAAAATGTTCATTTTCATTGGTTCTGAAATGTCTCCAGTTGGATAGTAAATGGTACAGTATGATCTGTCTACCTAAAGTGTTTACAATAAGTGGATCCTACTGCATTAAACTATCTTCTTACCAAAGTTACTGGGATAAATCTCACACAATTAAGAACCTTTAAAGTCCAGTAACACAAATTTTAATAAAAACGAATGTTATTTACCTCTTAAAAAAATATAACTACCCCATATACAATAATACTTTCTATGATTTTTGTAATGTCTACTGTTCAAATTGATTTATATATATTTAGTGTTGTTGCAAATTTTTAAAAATAATTTTTCAAATATGTTTGTTCTACGCATTCTATTTTGGAATATTGATGGTTAAAAACCTGCTGTAGACTGTGGGTATGGTCAAAAACATTTGTTTTCACTAAAATTTATGTTACTGGACTTTAAAGGTTCTACTGCATGATTATTTTTAAAGCAAATTTTGAAAATAATATGCAGTTAGGTAATTATCATATTTTCTAAGTTTTTTTAATTTTAATTAAATGTTTTAGGTATAGATTCAATTTTGCAAAATATCAAACAAATGTTAGAATTAAAAAATTGGAGACTTTCTACAATTGGTTTAAATTTGACTTCATCAATATTAGATAAGTATGTTTAACTATTTGTAAATATATAAATATATATATATATTGGTTTAAGAAGTGTATAACTAAAAAATATTAATACAAGAATATTTTATTTAGGCAAACAATATCATTAAACTTTATGCCAAATAATTCATCATTTAAACTTATGTTAGAGGTTATTAGTAAAGCATTGAAATTTCATCATATTAGTATAAATATTGCAGGATCTAAAATATTGACAAATTTATTGCGGTAAGATATTTTTAATTCTATGGATTACTTTAGTGTATTAATTATTGATTTTATGATAAAAAGTTAAAATAGTTCTGTTAATAGTTTAAAGATATTGCAATTTTTTAAATGAAAAATTATATATATGTATGTATATATTATTATTATTTTTTTAATTTCACAAAACAATATTATTCATGATATTAAGTTCATCTGAATTATTATTAAAAAGATTCACTGAAAATGAATAAATAAATAATGAAAAACACAGTAGTAGGTGATTGTAATTAAAGTAGGCTCTATAGTAATCTCTCCATAAACATAGTTTTCAATCAAGACCTCACAAGAAATGGATGTGGTACAGAAATAAACATAAAAAAACTGGAAAACTTCAGAAATGCAGTCTCCATTTATGCAAATTCACTTTAATATGGTTGAACATTTTTTAAGTTTTAAATAACAACTTTATGGAAATAAATGATAAGATGACATTTCAGGACATACAGAAGACATTTCTGTAAAAAAAAAAAACAAAAATTAGTGCTAAAACTCATTGCTATGGTGCTTTTTAACTTTTTTTTAAATTTATGTAAATGAAAAAATATCCAAACACCATATAATTTTGTCAAAAAAATTTTCTAATTTTTTCATTTTATTTGAATATCATAAATTGAAACTGAATAGTTTGATTAAAATTTACTTGATACCAATGAAACCGTGTTGTGATTTATGTTGCTTTATACTGACACTATGAAGTGACTTTCTTTCAAACACTTGGTGGGTTATTTACTTGTTTCATTCTAGAATATTTTAGAAATGAATGTTAGACTTGGTGCTTATCAGAAAAATTGGTAAAAAGGCAGTTGGACTAGCGTAATTGGTTATGTAACAAAGGAACAAAGAGTGCACAAAGATTACACACAGTCTTGACTCACGGAAGGTCAGCGCTGGAAAAGGGGAGAGTGAAATGAGGTCACCTTCACTGAGGGTCAACAACGCCACCAACCTTTTATTACGTCAGAAGAACATCTACAAAACATTGTGATTGTTGATTCCAACACTCCCCCTCAACGATTGATCGTTAATACAATCCGATATCGCAAGTAAATTTATTAACCTTATTTGCGTCTAGCGGCTTTGTTAACAAGTCGGCCATTATCCATTCACTCGGACAATAAATTACAGTAATTTCTCCCAAATTCTTTAAATCACGTACAGAATGGTATTTTGTGTCGATATGTTTTGTGTGTTGTTGTGCTTTTCCTAATTCTAAAAGTCATATACAAGTTTGATTGTCTTTGAATATTTTGATAGGTGCTGTGATCTGTAGATTTATTTCTTCTAGAAAAAAAGTTTCATCCATACAGTTTCTTGAGTAGCTTCTGCCAAGGCTACATACTTTGCTTCGGTGGACAAAAGTGCTACACACTGTTGCTTTTTACTGACCCAGTGGATAGGACTTCTTTTTAGCAAGAGCAAATATCCTGTGTTTGATTTGCAGTCTATACGATTGCCTCCCAAGTTGGCGTCTACATAACATTTAAGTTCTAATTCTTCGTCGATATTTCCTAATTTAAGTTCTTTTTTGTTGAATTCAGATAATGAAAAATTCTTTTCACGTCCACCCAATCACTTTCCGAAGATTTTGTTACTTTTCTCGCTGATATCGATGTACTTATCGCAATATCTGGACGCGAGTTAGTTGCTAGATATAATAAAGATCCAATAGCACTTCTGTATACATTGTTGTTTTTGAACATATCAGGCATTTCATTTCTTCTTAAGTATCCTGTATCCATAGGAATATTAGATGGTCTTGAATCGGATAAGTTAAATTCTCGCAATTTGTTTTCGATATATCTTTCTTGGTGGAGTGAAAATATTTCGTTCCCGTCTCTTTCAAATTGTATTCCCAGATAATATTTTAAGTCACCTAAATTCTTGATTTTAAACATATCCTTTCATTTCGGTTTCAAATTCTGTTAATGTATGTTCGTCTGTGGCCATTGCTATTATGTCATCTACATGAATTGCTAAATACAAACATCTTTTATGGCCTCTGGTGTAAAGACAGGGATTGGCCATGCTTCTTCTAAATCCCTTAGATAGCAATGTTTCATTGAATTTTTTATTCCATTCATTTGCTCCTTGTTTCAAGCCATATATATTTTTCAATAATTTGCAAACCATGTCCGGTGATCCTTCTTCGTATCCTTCAGGTTGTTTCATGGTATACCTCATGTGATAAGTCTCCATTTAAGTAAGCCGTTTCGATGTCATAATGCTTAACTTTCATGTTCTTAATTCCGGCTATAGTTAGGAGTGTTCGAAGGGTGACAGTTTTGATCACGAGGGCATACATGTCATCGTAGTCGAAGCCATACTTTTGTGTGTATCCTTGAGCAACTAAACGAGCCTTAAAACGGTTAACTTTATTGTTTTCGTCTCTCTTAATTTTATATACCCATCTGCTTCATACTTCAGTTTTACCTGGAGGTAATTTTGTAATTTTCCATGTGCCGTTATTTTTCATGGCTGCTATTTCCTGATTCGTGGCTTCACTCCATTCTTTGGAATGTTTGCCTGCGATTGCCTTGCTATATTCTCTTGGTTCTACTGCATCCTCTGTCATTGATTTATTGATTGTTATTGATTTATTTTACAAATTTATTGTTTCAATTAACTTTATAGGAGATACTCCCTTATTAGTTCTTTCTGATCTCCTTAAATGTATGCCAGATTCTTCTATTTCTTGTTCCCTTGTTTTCGTTTCGCATTCTTCTTTTAAATTTGTATTATCAACTATTGTAACTTGTTTCGAATTTTCATTAGCATCGTGTATATCGATTTCGGAGTCTCTGTGCTTGACGTTTTCCAGAAAGTGAACATTTCTACTTATTATTATCTTATCAGTCTTCGTGTCAACTAATTGATAAGCTTTCAATGCTCTCTCGTATCCACAAAAATTAGTTTTGTGGCTTTAGGTTCTAGTTTCTTTCGATCTCTAGGTTTAATAACATAGGCTGAGCATCCAAAAATTCTTATATGCGAGAGGTTTGGCTTCTTTCCATGCCATTTTTCGTATGGAGTTGTTTCACTCACTTTAGTAGTTAATCTATTCTGTAGGTAATTTGCACTATTCACCGCTTCTCCCCAGTATTTGTTCGGTAATCGAGCATCAATTAACATGCATCTTGTCATTTCTGTCAGATATCTATTCTTCCTTTCTGCTACTCCATTTTGTTGCGGGGAATAAGGTGCCATAGTTTCCCATAGAATACCTTCATTTTTAAAGAACATCTTTAAGTTGGTACTTGAAAATTCACCTCCTTTGTCCGATCTGATTCATTGAGGAGTTCTTCCAAATTTTGTTTGTACATATTTAACATATTCCTTTATTTTATCGGGTACTTCACTTTTATGTTTAAGAAGATATATTTTGGTGTACTTACTGTAATCATCTATCATGGTTAAAATGTATTTGTTGCCTCTCGATGTTGCTGTTTGCATTGGTCCGCATACATCAGTGTGTATTAATTCAAGTAATTGATAGGTTTTGGTTTCCGATTTCCTTGGAAAACTTTTAACAGTCATCTTAGCTTCGATGCAATATTCACAAGGTTTGAATATGCGACATTTCTGAATATTTATTCCTGTAGCCAATTGTTTATTCTGCATCGAAATTATGGAGTTCATGTCACAGTGCCCTAATCTTCTATGCCATAAATGGATGCATTCCTTCATATCACTAACCACTGTAAGCGCCTTATGTGATTTATCAAGTTTATACAAACATGTGTTTGCTGTTGCTGATGCTACTGTTACTCCGTTTTTCTGGATAGAGCAAATGTTCCCTTCAAATTTTATGGTAAACCCTAATGTCATTAGTCTTCTGACTGAGATTAAATTTCCTTTAAGGTGTGGCACATATAGCACATCTTTCATATATATTTGACGTCGTTTGTTATTTTCATCCATTACATTGCCTTTGCCTTCAGTGTATAGGGCTTGACCATTGGCTAGTATTACTCTCTCACTATGTTTACTTTATGGTTTACTATTAATGGTTTACTATTAATGGTTGTGAATAAATACTTCTCACAACACATTGTACCATTGATGAATCTTGTTTTGTGTTCCTGTCTTAAAACATATATAGAATTCCTTTTCCGGGTGTTGTTTATCACTTTCCGCATAAATTTTGTTGATCTGATTTGGATGTTTTTCTTTCCATGTTGCATATTTCCTACATTCTTTCTTTACATGTCCCTGCTTTTTGCAAAAATAACAACTTTTGAGCAAATGCCTTTTCTGAGTTACTGGGTGTGCTCCCACTTTAAATGCTTTATCCACCTCACATTCTTCATTTGATGAGGTCTTTCTTCTTGAGTGTTCTTCAATTAATTTATTACGTACTAACTCCTGAGTTAAATCTTCTTCTGGACAAGTCTCTAGTGCTGTTATTAAAGTGCTATAGCTGTCTGACAAGCTACTAAGTAATAATGCTATCTTTAATTTCTCAGCTAGAGTTTCTCCCAGTGCCGTAAGACGATCAACCATTTCCTCCATTTTGGCCAAGTGTATCTCCATGTCGCCGTTTTCTTCTAGTTTTAAATTGCAAATTTTCTTCAATAGGTAAACTTTATTCAATAGTGTAGACTTAACATGGTGTTTCCTTATGGCTTCCCAAGTTCCTTAAGCTGCAGTTTCCTTTCTTACTAATGGCAATTGATTGTCTTCCATCAGGAGGCCTATCATGGCACGCGCCTTTCTGTCCTTTGTTAACCAAGATGAGTCAGGATCCGAGGGTATTTCCTTTTGTATTACATCCCATAACTCGTCTTTTATCAACAAGAATTCCATTTTATATTTCCAAATGTGATAATTGTTGTTGTTCAATTTAGTGATGGCAACGTAACTTTTATCCGCCATTGTGAAGTCTTTTGTTCTCGCCGAATATTCTTCTTACGTAAATATATTTAGTTTATATTATTCCTTGAATTTACCTTTATCTTTTCCTTATGCTTAATTAGTTGTTGCCATAACTGGGTTCATAACCTGTTAGACTTTGCGCTTATCGGAAAGATTGGTAAAAAGGCAGTTGGACTAGCGTAACCGGTTATGTAACAAAGGAACAAAGAGTGCACAAAGATTACACACAGTCTTGACTCACGGAAGGTCAGCGCTGGAAAAGGGGAGAGTGAAATGAGGTCACCTTCCTCGAGGGGTCAACGCCATCAACCTTTTATTACGTCAGAAGAACATCTACAAAACATCGCGATCGTTGGTTCCAACACTTGGCAGGTTATTTACTTGTTTCATTCTAGAATATTTTAGAAATGAGAAAAATAGAGAAATTAAACTAAAAGACTATATTTGTGCAATAAAATATAATTATTAAAATGATGTATTACATGTCATTTTAATTAATTATAATATTTAAAATCAGATCTAGCTTTAGACTTTTTGCCTTTCCAAGTAAACAATATTTTTTACTGCACTCCTTATCTTTAAATACATCACTCAGATAAATACAAATTATTTACATTTGTTTTAAATAGAAAAATGATTCTTTTTAAAAGTTGCATTTTATTGTTTATTTTACTATATGATGACAGTGTTTCTTGTTTTCTTGTATGTTAATTCTTCTGAAAGTTTTGTCAAATCCAACTTTCTTTCTACTTTGCTCTATAGATATTTAAATTAGATCATATTCTGAATGAGTCTGGAACACAGTAATTCTTAATCAATTGTTAATTAATATCAAATAGGCACTAACATTTTTGATATTAAATTTCTAAGATTACAAATCATTTTAATAATTTGTTTTTATTACAACAGATCAGAGACAGCTGGGTAAGATCAGTATTTGAATTATTGTTATTCTGTAGCAACTATAATCCAAATTGAACTCACATGATAGAGATAAAGAGTTCCTTATGATCACCCAATATGCAACTCAGCACGACTACTCCCCACACACCATTAAAGGTGTTATATGTTGTCTTTCCTCCACCACTTCTGCCTTGCAGATAAATTGCACCCAAGACATAGGTTATAGGACCGTCACTAACAACAGGAAGCTATCCACCCTTTACAAGGAAATATCCAGGAGAAATAACTTTTGTTTAGCATTTCATAGAAGTCTCTCAATTTGCTCCCTCCTCCACAATGCTAAAAACCATCCAGACATGCACCTTCAACCAGGCAGCTACACTATCCCTATCATCAATCATAGATCTAGCCACCACTTAGAATATATAGGTGCTACAACACATCCTTTAAACACCCATCTCAAAGAACATCAGACATTCATCACAAAAGGATTGGCCAACATGATGTTGGCTATCTACACCTCCAACCATGACAATGTCCTGACATGAACAATCCTGATGTGGAATTCTGCAAAGCACACCTCTTACATAGCTCTTCCGGACAACTCTTTCTCAAACATCTTGTGCAGGTGGAAATATATAAGACCACTTGCAATAACACCACTATTAATTTTTGCAATGTTGACTCCTTCTCCACAGCATGGAAGTCTTTCTTTGAACTATAAACCTTGCTATCCTATCCCTCCTCTTTCTCTTGCCATTTGTCACCTCCCCTTACACACATGTTCGGCAATTCTCTGTTTGTTTCAGCTTTTCAGGATTAGTTTGCCTGATGATGCCTGTTCAATATGGGCAAAAATGTTTGCACTTTTTATAAAAATCTGATGGTTTATAGGTTTAGTGTTTTTAATTATGTCATAGAAATATTGTCATAGAACTGATAAATGAAATTAATGGCAAAAATAAAAAACAGTTAATCTGCACTTACACAGAATGCTAACTGATTACAGTTTTTTATTATTTTAAAACATATCTAATTGAATCCTAAAATTAAAATTGTATGTTAAAGCTTAATTTATTTGTTTCAAAATTTCTAAGTTTGTCTTTTCACTTTTATCATTAATTTCTGTCTTCACAAAGTAGATGGTAGTATTGTTAAAATAAAATTATCAATAAAATCAAGAACTGAAACTTCGGGTATTATTTTGCTCCCAGTAGCTTCCAGTTTTCAGAAACTTGAATTAGTATCATATTAACTTGCTCTTAGCACACTATATATTTTATGTATTTTATAAATGGTGTAGTAAGATTTCAAAATTTAAAAAATGCATTTTAATTCCAAAATTGTTGAAATTTACCAGATTATAATTGTTTTAATTAAGCAAATTAGAAATTAGAGAGTTTGAATTATAGGTAGACAAAATTAATTTTAAGAGTGTTAAGAATTTTAGTTTAATAAATTAAATGACTATTTTTGTAATTAATATTGAGTATTTATCAAATTTTTCATTTCTTGTTTTCAGATACAATCATTTATCATATCCTATTCCAATATCTGTATTCTTTTCATTGATCATAATGGGTATTCAGACTATTCACAGAACTTTAAATACTTTTTTATCAAAGAAAGAAGTAAATCATTTTAAAATAAAATTTTCAAATATAAATAATAATAGAAAAATCTGCTTTGTAGAAAAACATATGTTGACAGGATTAGTCCTTCTAGATGCTGCTATCAAGTAAGTTTATAAAACCATATTTAAGTATAATTTTAAATGAATAATTTTAACAAAATAATTGACCATTGTTTAAAAATATATTTATTATAACAAAATTATAATAAATAAAATTAAAGACATTTATAATTGAAATATCTCAAAATTCTTCTACTCCTTTAATACAATATTCAAAACCAGTATTTGACTCAATAAAGTTAATTAGTTTTCAAAAATGTTTATTAAACTATTATCTGACTCAGGATCTGATAAATGCATCCTTAATATTCTGTTATGAACAGCCTATCATTTTGAATCTTTTTCAATATTTTTCAAAAACATAAAAGTTACAAAAATTTTTAAATATAATACTTATATAATGACTATGTACTCAGGTTTAAATAATGTAAAATTTAAATCTTGGGTCTTAACTTTTTTAATTACCATAATCATAGACCTAGATTATTGTTTTCTGTCCAAACACTTAAAACTTTAACAATCTATCACTTATTAATAATTTTTTCAATAATTTATATTAGTATTCTTTTTCTTTCTCATAAATTACTTTTGATCCATAATGTGTTGTGCTCCTTAATATTGTCTTTATCTTTTTAATCTCTTTAAACATCTACTACTAAAAACACCACTCTCACTAAAATTCTTATAGTATTCTTTATGTATTATACAAAATTGTGTCTTATATTATACAAATTTTGTATATAATATAATATTGTATATTATCAAATTAAATTATACAAAATTATAAAATAATTAATTAATTATACAAAATATTAAAAAATATTATACCAAAATTGTCTTTATATTGATATGAAAAATCACTAATATGAAAGTTTAGGATTCAGACCACTGCTTTAAAGTGAATCAAATCGTTTTTCATTAGACAATGCATATAAAAGCTTGAAAACATATTTACACTATTATTTATTAAATGTGCAATAGCACTAGATCTAATAAAACAATACAAAAGTAAAAATAATAAATAAAAGAAACCCATAAAAGTCCCTTAAAATCAGAGGTGAGATTCAAATAACTTAACAACTTCATTGCAATAAATTTAATTAAAATTATGTATAACAATACAATATATATTTATATGTGCAAGATTTATTCAGTTTTATGCCTTTCTTACAGCTAAATAAAAGTAACCTATTTTAACAGAATAATTTTTATATCCCTGTTATGGGTTCAGCCAGACATAGTGGGGTGGCCAGTGGTAAGAAATGGAACCTGATATATCCAGAAGAGACCAGCCATTAAAACTTCCAGATGTTCTCTGCCCATATTCAATCCTGAGTCCCCAGAGTGGTAGGCTGATGCCTTTACTCTCTCAGCTGTTTGTCCAGTCGATTTGAATATAATATAATGAATGATAAATAATAAAATAAATTATGAACATTTAATTTATTTTTATCTAAAACATTCCATAATAACTGTTTGAGAATTAAAAGATTTATTTATCTAATACTTTTGGGTGTTGTGCTCTCTTTGGGCTACAATGTTTAAACAAATGTACTGTAATGCAGTGGTTCTTAACCAGTGTTCTGTGGAACCAGGGCCGGATTATCGAATAGGCAAAGTAGACAAATGTCTAGGGCCCGTAATTTGGAGGGGCCCGGCTTCAGTGCAGAAGATTTCTCTGTTTCAAAACGAGTTAAAAATTATTTAAGAAATTCGATAGGACAGAAAAAAGTAATGTACACCATGAGATCTCTCGCACCATCTAGAAATATTCCTAGGGCCACCTCTCGTGGTAGTACTGATGTATGGTTATGATTTATTTTCTAAATCTAAACTTATACGTCGCGACATCGCATATTCGATATAGCGTTCAAGTTGCTCGAGTGTGAAGATATTACAATTCAATAGTGTTTTATAAAAGAGTTAAAAAGAGTGACACTACGGTGTGACTTGGGGATGACACCGCGATATCCGCACCGGGTGTCACCCATGCTAGCTACGCTAATGTCACATTATATAAGATTTGTTTAGAAGCAACTTATTTAAATGGGGCCCCAGTTTAAATTTTGTCTAGGGTCCGCTAGAGGCTTAATCCGGCGCTGTGTGGAACACAGGTGTTCTGCAAACTTACCTTGAGTGTTCCACAAAAGAAAATATTTTAAAGCTTTTATTCAAATTTATTCTCATTGCTATATTTGTAGCCAATTCCATGTTTCTATTTTATTAAATATATTAAAGTTTATTGCTTCATTGTTTCCTGAGAATAGTAAAAATGAAATTGCTTATCAATTTTTGAATATATTGATGCTAATACTCCATGTAATAAAAAGTGTATGAATGGTGTTCTGTGGCCTCAGAAAGGTTGAGAACCACTGCTGTAATGTCTCAACCTGTAATAGAAATAAGCATTTTTCACTCGAGTCACATCTGCTATTTATATCTGTGGTAAGAGTTAGTTGTTATTTCAGAAATTTAAGATCACATATATCACACCGTAAACACAAATGTAAAGAATAAAATGTTGGAAAACAACTAATTGTTGTTATTAGTTATTATTATTTTTGTACAAATTGTTTAAAAATTTCTGTAGTGTGCAAATAATTTTGTTTTTCCATAATGTTGCCATCATTTTATTATCTTTATTAGTGTTTGGGTTTTAAATTTCTGCTATAATAATCAACTCATAAATTCATATAATTCATATAAATAGCAGGTGTGGTTCTTAGGAGAAAATATTTATTTCTACTATAATTTGAAGCATTGCAATGTGTTTTGCTTAATTATTGCAGTTTGAAGATCGATGCAACAGCACTCAAAAATATTACATGAATAAAATTTTAAATTCCCAAAACTAATTATTGGGCTGCAATTTGAAAAAAATTGTAAACCTATAAATTCCTACAGTCTATCCTTAATCTCAAGAATGGAGTAAGATAGATGAAAGCTGAGACCAGATATGGAAAGATTGGGGGCAGTAGACCCCAATTAACTTTAAACAAAGTTTCGACACAAACTGGAAATCATGTTATTTCAATTCAAAAATTTTCCACTGAAAGGAATTACATAGATAACTAGCATGACTGAATTGCTAACAGGGAAAGTATGATGTACAGAGGAAATACACTACTAATTTGAGGCAGAGAGCATAAATTTTAAAAAATATGATTAAAACTTGCAGCCTGGCATCGTGATGATGTCACAATAAATAATTGCTCTATAGTGATTTAATTGTTAATATAAGGAATTGGGTAAATACATCATAACTTATCTATCATTTAATTCATTAAGTATATAATGCTTTATTCTTTACTGCTGAACTCCAAATTGTTTAATGTAAATATCATGTAATTTGCTTTCACTTAATTTACTTAAATCAGATGATCTACCATCTTTTATAAATCTCTATGTAATATTATTATTTCATAATTTGTTATCCTGAAAAACTGTACTATCTAAATCATAAAAATATAGATGAAGTTAAAAACCAAATTTTTGTTGTGGAGTCATGCAAGTTTGCTTTATTATATTATGAGATAATTGTGTCCTTTTAAAATACAGTAAAACCTCAATTTAATGAATAAAAATTTCCAGTCCATATGTCATATGTGAAAATTAACACCTTGTTATTTTCACATATGACATATGGACTGCTTTTTATATGTAATTCAATTAGCAGTATTTTTTTCAAATCCAAGACTCACTGCTCATAAGTTCATGCCACAATGGGAGTGTCTTGATATATCATCATCTGAATACAAATAAATAGGAAATTCTATTTTGTGTTTTTGTCAAATTTAAATTTTTTTCTTTTCATAAACATTATTCATTTAGTTAAATACAAATAAAGTGTATTTACCAGAAAATGTTTGTTTCTTTGTTTTGATTTAAATCATATTCTGTACTTGTTTAGTGCATTCTCAGGAACTACGGTGAGTGCATAAGTATTATTACATATAGAAAACTTTTCTGTGAAATTAAACTTCTCATACATGCTTAATTTTAATTACACAAATGTATCTACATAAGTAAAACATAAACTAATTAATTTTCAATTTTTTTAATGTATGTATTTAGAAAACCTACTTTATAATATAACAGACTTTCAGCTTTAATGAACACCTCCTTGCCTGAATTGGTCTGTTAAATTGAAATTTTACTGTAACAGTAATAAAAATTATTTGTAAATTATTTTTGAATTTGTCGAATTTTTTAATCTAGAAAGTAAAAGAGCAACTCCTACATTACAAACTATAAAAAATACACAGATTTTATTAGAAAAATAAACCATTAGTTACATTTGTATTTTCGTAGCTCAATAGTTTGTGAAAAAATCCTACAGTTTTTAGTTATAGTATTTGTATTTATTTTTTTACAGTCTATGATAAAATTAATATTGGGAAATTTATAGATACTTATATATATAAATCTATAAAAAATAGTATTCAAATAAATATCTTTGGAAATCAATCAAAAATGAATCATTTGCAAACTTTACAAAATGATTTAGAAATAGATATAAATAAATTAAATATATAAAGGATATAAATAAAATAATTTAGAAATAAATAACTTATTTCTAAAGTTTTTATTTATCTGGCAAGAAAATATTTATGCAACTTATTCATCTATTGAATGAAATTATTTTATCTTATATTTTTTTTCTTTTTGTTAATAGTCCTGGTTTTGAATAATTGAATTAAAATTAGAAAAAAATAAAATTTAAAATTGAATTTAAAATTTCAATTATTAGCTTGAAAAATTAGAAAGAAATAAAATTTGAAAAATTTTTCAAGCTATTTTTCAAGCTATTTAATTTTTTTGTAATTATTTTTCTCTGAATGATTGATTAACATTTATTTAGTCTATATGTAAAATAGTATAGTATCTTTGTTTATTTAATTTGATTGACAGTCTAAGTTCAAAAATGATAAAGAATGAAATAATACATTTTTAAAATTTATTTATGTATGCATTATATTTTCATGTAGTTAACACATAAGTAAAAATGTTAGAATAAGTTTAATTTTGTTGTTATTGTTAATATAACAGATTGCTTAATAAATATAATTCTGATTCCATCATTCAAGAAGAAACATTTAATGCTGTACAGTCTGACTTTAAAACAACTGAAATGACTCAATGTAAAACTCAAAATGATTTATTTGGAATTGTTGTTACTTCATTGAAAGAAATATTTTTGCCATTTTTAATGGTAAGCAATAAATTTTCTCAAATTAAATTTAAAAATTTTTTTATTAAAATTATTTAATTATTTTTCCTTTAAGATAAATATGTTTTGGATATCACTTTTAAAAATTAAAGATAATTAATTCTTACATTAATAGTGTGAAAATTTCTTTAAAAAATTATTTTAATTATTTTCATGTCATTTTAAAAATATAAATATATAGCTCTAGTATGTTTATAATTTTGGAGAGTTTTATTTATAGTAACACTGTAAAATCTCTATTTCTTAAATTTTGTGGTTAATATTTGTCCCTTCGCTATTAATGTGCATTGACTGTTCAGTATTCATATAGCACTTTTAAACTGCCAATTGATATTTACATCTTTATCTTTTTTAATATTATATTTATTTTTATATGTCTACTCAGATAATCCTAGAATCATTTGTTTGTAAACAGATTATGCTGTGTCTAATGTTTTTTCTGATAACAGAATATAATCTAGCAGGAAAGATTGATTTTATATATCTCTTCAAATAACTTCAGATACAATTTGTATCTCATTGATAAAATCAATAAGATACAAATTGTATCTGAAGTTACAGTAGAGCGTCGATAACTGGAACCAATTGGGGACTGGGGTCGTTCCAAGTAGTGATTTTTTTCCAATTTCCGATTATGTACGAAAAAATATATTAACCTGTCCGATGTTCAAATTTTTCTTTGTTGCGTATCGCTTCCTGTTGAATTTTTCTCCGTTGCGTGTCGCTTCGTGTTGAATTTTCGTCGATTTTAAGCCTAACGAAAATTTTTATAATAATAATCGAGGCTATCGTATCGTTAAAAATTATTTCTTTATTTTGTACAAACAAAATAAATATATTGAAGAATATAAAAAACATGAAAATTATACTTTAGAAGTAAATTTAGTATCAAAAACGTTCGATTCAGCACGACACAGTCCGACTGAAAATCGTTCCAGTTTCCGGCCATTTCAATTACCGACGTTCCAATTTTCGACGTTCTACTGTATTTGAAGTTACTATATTTACAATTATTATTTTACATAATATAATTGGAAAAAACTAATTAATATATTTATTTTAAATTTTAGATAATTATTTTTCATTTTGGGAATGCATCTATATTTTAAAAGTTATGTAAGTCATATAATAAGTAAATAAACAGACATAAAAGTTAACTACTTTGTGACATTTTTTTTTCTTAGAATCAATTAATCATGTAATGTTAGTTATCTTGTATATAGTATGTAATAATTTTTGTAAGTTTAGTATTGCTTTTATAATGTGCTATAATTTTGGAAAGAACCTAAATAAAATAATGCTTTGTTAAATTTTCATCTTGTTTTGATAGATTTTGAGATATATTATTATTATTATTAGAAATTCAGAAGTTAAAGTGACAAAAATGCAGATAAATGTCAATGTGATTAGATTAATATTTGTGATCATAATAATAAATCCATTATTTAAAATAGTAACTTTTTGTCTAGAATACAGGTAAAAACTAATGAGAGAAAATATATTTAATGATAGAAAAATTAGGGTCTTAATAATCATTATTTTCAGTTTGTTTAAAATAATTTTACTCAACTTCTATTACAATGTAGTTTGTGACATTTAAAGTAGAGAATATAATAATGGATATAAGGAGAGAGCAAGGATAAAATTCTCTACAATTAAACATTGGAATGTTGATTTACTAAGTTTATATTTTTCAGTTTGATTTTATTGATGATCAGCAATGTTTGGAAATTCCATCAATAAATCTCAACTAATCTTGTTTTTTGTAGGATCCATTTCAATAAATTAGTTTATGTTGCATTGGGTCTTTTTTATTTTCTGTCATATTTTTCTGCTTTTTATTTATGTTTTATTTTCCACCATTTAATTTTCTAGTCATTCACATCTGCCAGTTTATCTCTTAATGACTCTTATCTTAGTGCCTTTTTAAAACTAAATTCATCAATGTCAACCACAATATGAAGCAAGCAGATTGTTGTAAGTTGTGATCTTTTGTTGGCTGTTCTAACAGAAACTCATCTGAACGAATTAGCAATATTTTTTCTACTTATTAGATAAAAAGAGAATGACAGAAATATAAAAGATGTTACTACTTCATTCAATTTATTTCTTGATAATGATGATATCTATTTTTGTAATGAATTAATGTAAAAAATTAGGTATGAAAAATTAATATCTACATCTAGTTTAAGAGTAAAATTCAAGTTATATATTTAATATTATAATTTTGTTTTTGAATTACATGTATATTAAAATCTTTTGAAAAATATTGAACAACTATTTTATCTATTTCTTATTTTCAATAATTTTGTAATATCAATAAAAAATTCATCACAAATATTCATGTTATATTATCTTTTCAGCTTGCTATATAGTTATAATGGTAGCATTTGTTTCGAGCTATGAAAATGCCAATAATATTTTATTTTAATTCAATTTATAAAATGCTTGTAGTGAACAACAGATGTGATGATAATGCATAGAATACTTGCACCCTAAGATGTTTCCTCTCAAATAAGGAGAGCAAGAAAAAGTTTGGGACAGTTCCCTATAAGACATGGTACAATAAAAATTTGTTAACTCATTCATAATGAACACTACAATGCTGTAAATGGTATTATACCTTCATTTATCTATCTACATGACTATTGTTATATAATGAAATGATATATGTTATTTTAATATACGAGGGCAATTTTTTCAACCTCTGATGGTCCATAAAACAAAGACAAGTGTAAATAACAAAATGAATTTATTACCAAAAGTTAGGTACAAACATGGTTACTTTTTGACAATCACACATTAAAAAGTTTCAAGCTGGGTGAAAGTCTTCACCACCTTAACACCCAATGTATAGCCTGAATTTGGCACCTAGTGACTTCCACCTCTTTTCTGAACTGAAAACGTGGCTAAGAGGGCAGAGGTTTGAGACTAATGACAATCTTCAAAACAATGTTGTTAAGGCCATCTCAATTCACTAGCAGCAACATTCTATGAAGAGGGTATGGAAAAACTTGTCCACAGATATGATAAATGCCTCAATCTTCACAGTGATTATGTCAAAAAGTAACAATGTTTGTGCCTAACTTTTGGTAATAAATTCATTTTGTTATTTACACTTGTCTTTGTTTTATGGACCATCAGAGGTTGAAAAAAAAAACAGCCTATGTATATGTATAACATAATATAAAGATGTTGCTGTATTAATCAGTTTTTTTAAGATTAATGATATATGTTATAATAACATCTTCAATATCACGAATAATTCCAACATTTCCAGATAATAATCAAATTAAATGTGAATTATTGCAATTTCTATAATTTTTCTTTTATCTCTTTCAAAAGGTTAATTTTGGTACATAATGCTTATTTTCTACGGCAAATTACTATAAAAATCAGATGCATTAAAAGACTTTGGGTTTACATCTTATCTTCAGGAAACTAAGGAAGCAAAATTCAAAAGAATTTGAGTGTATCTGATTTTTGTATTTTGCTTCAGGAAAACTAAGTATTTTATATAAAATTATACATTTGAGGAGATTTTATGACAAGTGTTCAAAAAATAATCAAGTAATTTTTTAAATTGAAATTAATAATATAATTATTTATAATTTCAGATACAGAGAAATGAATTAAATGAACAAATTATTTTACAGTTATTTCAAACTATTATCACTATATATAATGTCAAATCTGTTACACAAGAAAATGTTTTAATTATATTTAATAAAAACCTTTTAGAGAGACAATTTATGAGTTTTATTTGGCATTGTAGAACTCTTTCAATGAATTTTCTTAAGTAAGTATATGAAATTTAAAACTGGCTGGAATAATTTTTCTGATTTGAAACAAAATAAAATTCAAACTATTGTTTTTATGGAATCATAGAATTATAATCTGATTAATTATTACTTTATTTTTTTTAATATTAAATGTATATTTGTTATGTTCTATAAAATAAAATAAAGGCAACCCATATTTAACACAGTGTACTTCTATAAAATTTTCTCTCTAATGAGGCTAGATAATTGCAGAAATTTTTGCCTAACACAGTATTTTTAAGCTTTTATGTGGGGATTCTCTGCTATTTTGTTTGATATAATTTTACATCTTTTTAATTTTTTTCTTGAATCTTGACATTATATTATGTATAATCTTAACACTCATTACATTAAAATATTGTTACATTGAATTTTGAAGAAAATTTATTCTGAATTTGTTGAGGTGGGAGGCATGGAAACATTTTTCAGTTGTTACAGTCTTGAAATCAGAGCTTTATTACTCAAAGAAGTACAGCCATCAACACTTAGAGTTGCATTAATGCATAGGCATGCTTAGCCATGGATGGGAGGCCCTTGCCTACTTAAAGATCTGATTGAAAATAAGTCTACATATATAGTGACAGTCATCCCATCCAATTTCAGCATTCCTTTCTTTTATACTTTTCTTGGAAAAACTACACAAATGGTGCTTTGCATACTGAAGTACACAAAATAATTTGAACTCACATATATCTACAGTAAACATTAAAATATCACTGGGATGATTTAGATACTGTGTGCGCCCACTTCAGGGTTAAGCAAAATAATTAATTACTAAAGCCAAATTACTAATTATTGCTATTAAAGAAAGCAGACAATACAGTCTTCTAAATAAGTGTGTGTGTGTGTATATATATATATATATATATATAATATACATACCTTATTTAATTTTCTGCAGTCTTTGACTTTCTAAATCTTACTCTCATGCATAATGTTTCAATACTTCAAAATCATTTTTCATATGCCAAATTTGCATTTTGTACTCTTTCAGCTAACTAACAAAAATTTTGAACTATGTAATGGTACTTTCTGCCAGTTTTAGTTTCAAGTAACATCAAACTCATTTTTGAAAATTTTTATTGTTTGTATAATCTGTAGTTTTAATATTTTAAATAACAACTTATGTATTGTGGCACATTTTTGCTATAAGAACAAAAACTTTTCTATCTTACGAGAGATAATTTTTCTTTTTAGTTCTCTGGGAACAGAACTCCCTTTTATCAAGTATAGCTCTATCATTCAATTTTAGTACATAGTTTTAGGAATGCATTAAATTCAAAAGTCAGGACTGCCTGTATGTATCACAGTTTCTATGTTTAGATCTTTGTTCAGTTATTACTATTGTTAATAAAAATTAAGTTTCTGATGCTTATGAAAATGTATATCTGAGTTAGTTTTTGGAATATAATCCTATCTGTTTGTACTGGTTCTTAATCTTGTATAACAGTTTTCACATTATATGAGATTTTATTGGAGTGTAGTTACTGTGTTATATGAGGGTTATCTGTGTATGTATTTATTATTTTAGATAAAATTTAGATAACATTAATTTATGATTTTATATTTAAAATTTTATTTAGTTTTTGTATTTTTATTTTGAAAGCTTTAAGAATATCAGAGATAAGAGCAATATTTTATTAAAGCATTTGTTACTTACTTTCCTCAAAGAAGATAGTGCTATGTTTGAACACTATTTTAAAGATGTTGAAATGGGAATTGATTATTTAGATGGTAGATATTAAGAGTAAACTTTAAATGTTTATATAATTTCAGTATTTATATTTTTAGTCAAAAACCTTTTATTCAAATTAATATTTTTATACTTATTTTTCAGATACATTTGATACTTGCCATTTTATTTTATCCCATTGTGCAATAACAGAAAATGATTCCACATTATTTGCAGCACAATCTACATATCTCTTAATATGTTACATTTGCTTTCTGCATGGTGACAAGTAAGAATTTATCTAAATAAATTCTCTAATTAAATTTTTATATATTTTTTTCATTTTAATGTTATAATAACTGATAGTGTCTTTCTTGATATATTCCATCATCAATTAATATAAACAATATGATCTTAAAAATATCTATTTATTTAAATTTTCTACTAAAAAATATATCTTAAACAGTATGTTTGTAATTTAGCCATGAGTTCTTACATGATTTCATCTTAGCTAATTACATCAATCTTAGCTAAATATAATTACATCTAATTTCATCAAATAAGAAATTTTTTTAAAACCAGTTTTATCAATTTTGAACAAAATTAAAATACTTTATTATAAAACCTTTCTAGAAGTCAGTTTGAAATAATATAACAAAGTTTTTTAAATTTTGTTCGATTATAAAAATATTTTTTAATAATTGAAGAGCAGTATATAAATTTTATCAATTTGATTATAATTTATTAATTTTATATATCCTGCACTAACATCAATAAAACTAAAAAATTTTGTGTTATGGAATTGACTGAGTCTATAGTCAATTGATGCCATTGGAAAGTATTCTCTTTCAATGTTCTCATTCAAATTAGTTAGATCAATGCAAATTCTTATTATGCCTGATTTCTTTGGAATCAGAACCATTGGAGTGCACCATTCTCTAGGTTCATCTACTGCCTCGATTATTCTCTTATTTACCATCTCATCCAAAGTTTTCTTGAGCTTACTTCTCAAGGGCAATGGTGCCTTTCAAGGAACTGCCAGGGCATAAAGATTTTCTTCCAGTTTAAGTTTAATGTGATAAGATTTCTGTACTTTCCCAATCCCTTGAAATGGATTTGGAAATTCTTCAAATGAATTGAAAGCAGAGTTTAGTTCATGTATTCTCTTAACAAGATTTAACTGTTTGCCTGCTTTACAACTCAACAAGGAGCAATTTCGTTTATCATTAAGAGCCATCGCAAACTACAGGAAGCAGGTGCTAGTGTACACTTGGTCACACTCTCAAGTCCCGCCTTTTTTCCCATGGGGCTATGAGCCAGTTTTGCTAGGTAAGCTATGTGGGCATGAAGCAGCCACAAACTACACAATGTTCGCTTGTGTGGCGTAGTCCACATGACGTGGATTCCATGGATGTGGATTGGCTATAGAACAAAGATTTTATTATAACCTATACTCGTAATCAGTCAGTTTACGGTCCGAACTTTGAAACAGCATAGTTTGAAACAGCATTCCCACAACATCCAGTGTTTTCTTTCCAGGGTTGTGTATAGATCTATTTGTTTCTTGTAATTTAACATGGGATAGCACTCTGTTGTATGTGTTGCATGGTATAACTGTGACATATGTACCTGTGTCGATCTTGAAGTTTAAAGGAATGTCTCTCACAAAAGTGTTTGCACTCCACTGATTAGGTTTAACTAGTACGCATGTTTTTCTAAACATGCGTACTAGTTAAACCTAACTAGGCTTAACTAGTAATAAATAGTTATATACAACGTTTATACTATTTTCAATACTTAATGTATTAATCATATAATTTATGTACATCGATAAAATTCTATTATTTGTTTGTCGACATGTAACATGTTCATGTGGTCATCCATCTTGCCCACTCTCTCTTGCTAGCGTGACTGCTCTCACAGTTGAATTCTGTGAACAGCGAGTGTACTCTCGTATTGCTGCACTAGCAAAAGAAAAATTGTTCAGGCAAGAAGAAAGGGGCAGAACTTTGGACGTCATCGGTTGTGCTAGCGCACGTATGCTAGTGTTTTGCTCTTGCAAAGCACTAGTTTGCGGCGGTCTAACATACATGTCTTCTTTGATGTGGAATCTCTTATTTCTTAGCTTCTCCATAAACATTCCCACAACATCCAGTGTTTTCTTTCCAGGGTTGTGTATAGATCTATTTGTTTCTTGTAATTTAACATGGGATAGCACTCTGTTGTATGTGTTGCATGGTATAACTGTGACATATGTACCTGTGTCGATCTTGAAGTTTAAAGGAATGTCTCTCACAAAAGTGTTTGCACTCCACTGATTAGGCTGTTTCTTAACACTACTGTTTATATTACCTAACCATTTAACATGTCCCAAAAATGAATTTTGATCAGGTTCTTTTATTTCATTTATACTCACTTTAGCTTTATAGACCTTTGAATAATGATTTACATTTTTGCATTTATTACACAGTCCCTTATGTGCAGGGCAATTTAGCTTAGTACGTTTTACATATTTTCCACACCAATAATAGGAATTTAAAGTTTTGTGTCTGGTAAATGAACTATCGGCAGCTTCTGGTTTTGAAAATACACTCTTCTACAAGCAGTTTTGCCTAATGCATATATGTTGTTCCCAGAATTGTTCGTAAAAGCTTCCTGCTGCTTTTCCACTATTTCAGTCTGTCTTACGGTGTTTATTGCTTTTTCCAGAGTTTGTTATGTTTCTAGTTGCAAGTGTTCCAAGACTTTTTATCTCTAATGCTGCAAACAATTTTGTCCCTAATCAGTTCATCTTGAAACGGAGCAGGGAAATTGCACATTTTAACAAGACTATATAATGAGGTAATGAAATTCTCCAATGTTTCTCCTTCTTCTTGAAACCAAGAATAGAATTTATATCTTTCATATATAACATTCTTAGTTGGAATTATTAATTTATCTAATTAATTTAGGTAGAGATATATGAAAGTAGTAGAGATATATGAAAGATATAAATTCTTAGTTGGAACAAAGTATTTTTTGAAAGCTGCCTTAACTTTGGAATAGTCATTTCTATCCTCTTCAGAGAGACTAAATGACACTAAAATTTTCTTGGCTTTCTGTCCCATTAAGTACACTAAAGAATTTACCTGGTCAGCAGTTTTATTATGGAGTCCAGATGCTATTTGAAATTATTCAAACATCCTATCCATACTTTCCAATCCTTGGGATAAAAATTAAACACTTCTGGCACTAGGATCTGATACATTATCCTCTACTCTGCCACCATATATTATAAATGACCAGATAACACAGCTAACTCTTTATTAAACATGAGCAGAACACTTGTACATCTCTGGTGCTACAACATGGCTGTTCCTTTCATGCCACAATCCTTTCAACTCATGTTGCCACTTCAGCACATATACAGTTAAATCTTCATTTAATTACAATTTAAATCTCTTCATATATTATATGAAGTAAAAGGTACTCTTACCAAATAACACATTTGATCATAGTGCTTAAACAGTATCACACGTTCTGTCATGTCAAAATTTTTTAGTCTACTGAACAAAGGTCAAAGTGGAAAGAAAAAAAAAGATGTCACTCCAAAAAAGTCTCCAATCTGGAAATGCTGAGTGGCACTGTATGAAAACTGCCTTTGATTCTCAATGTCACTTCCAGCTTTCTTGTCCGAACTTGCTACATGACATAATGACATGGTTAGGTGTGTGGGTGAACAAAACTCCCATCATACAGGAGCTTGATGGGCTGCTGTTTTTCCTGAAGCATGCTTTGTGATTCAATTTCATGCTGAATGTCAAAATAAGTGGACTAGTTTTTATCACCAGTATTATATTTTTATTGTCATTTTAATAAAAATATCACCAAATGGTAATTTTGACACTATGCAGTGTGATCCTTGGTTATGTGGCTAAACGCCATTATTGTAATGTATAGTTTTAATTAGTCTAACGTATTTTATTGTATATTAGAATATATTTTCCTTCCTCCTTCCTAGTACTATTATCTTCCCTTCTTGGTATTTTCTCCTGACCGGTGCATAACGGCTCCGGTCAGGTGGCCCCTTAGGACAATGAACGGTATGCGGCCCTCAGGCTATAACGGGGACGAAGGAGGTCATTCTTTGGCCAAGACTCGAGAAGGAAAGACGCGAGAGGTAGCTCTCCACTACATTTTTGGGACCACGTGGAGAGAACAAAGAAGTACGAAGGAACGTAGAAAAATTCGGATCGAAAGAAGAGAAGATCAAGAATATTTTTTTGTCCCCATCGGTCAAGGACTTTACGTTTTAGGGACGAAGTTACATCGTTCGTGATTAAGAAGAGGTCCACCAACCATTGTATATAACGCACCGTGATAATGTTGTAAAATTTGGGTACCATTTTCTCTTTCAGTCTATTCTTTTACTTTATTCGTCCTCATTGTCCCATTATCCTAATTTAGTTATAATTTAGTTATAATTAGTTATAAGTTTAGTTATAAGGTGTATATATTTATGTGTCGGGAAGAGATATTTTTTAGTATTGCTGGCATCCTATAAGTTCCTGTATATTATCACGCGAATTAAAGGTTCTGTTTTTTTTTTCAAAATCCAAGATTCTTTGTAATCGGTATTCGTGTAGCTCACAGTTAATAAACAAAGCACACAAAATCAATCTCCAGCAAAATTTACAAAGCCATGAGAAAAAATACAGCTATCAACTGTTGTGATGTAACTCCTTCCCTGAGTGGATTCTCTGAAGTCATTCTGCAGAGTTCAATCTTACAACCCTCTCCCCCTCCTCTCTTTCTCTTACATTCCCCTCTTTTAACACATGAATGGCAATCTCCTTGTTTTAACAGCTGCATTAAAACAGCAAAGTTTGAATGCAGATGTTAAATTTAGGTCAGTTAACCTGACGATGCCCATTAAACAGTCAAAAACATTTGCTTTCTTATAAAATTTTGATAGAGATTGGTTTCATGCACTTTATTTTTTTAAATATAAACCTTACATTTATATTTATGTAAAGTAGTTAGTGTTGTGAGTGTTGCAAAGTGTCTCATTTATGAGCAGATACATACTATATCTTTCATACAAGCAAAATTAAATCATTACCAATGGTTCTTGATAAAATACCATGGTCAATAAATCTGCTTGCCAAATATAAGTTTCAAGTGATTGGTATGCCTTCATCTGATCCAGTGTGGCAGCATTAGTTGTTAAAACAAATGATTCATAATGGTCCCATGTTCTATAGTGTGTCGTGTGGTTAGATCATTGGATGAAAAATCCATCAGTTGTATTTCATACAGATCCCAACTAATAAAAGAAATTTTCTCTCTATATTTTTTTGAATAATCATCTTTCAAACACTCACATAGCCAGGCAAGATTCCTTTCTTCTACATTGACATAGAAAATGAGTGAGGTAAAGCAAAATTAGCAACCAATATGGCAGATGATTATTTTGGGGGATTAAGATGTTGTATCATGTGACTGCACTCCTTTTATATTTGGGGCCCAAGGTAGAGTAGACCTCTTTTCCAGTTTTTTAACAAAATGAAGTACATGAAATTTTATTAATAAAAAAACAATCTTAAAGCTTTTATTTTTATTAGTAAAAAATAAAAAAAAACATTAATTTATAAGAGGCTAACCACTAAGGACCCCTAAGTTCATAGAAAACTTGATGGGTCTGGGAAAAATTCTCCTCTCAGTGATGCTATGAATTTGTAAGGATAATTATGAGTGTTAATCATAACTAGAGGAGATATTGCACATTACTCTGTCTTTTTGTAATGTTAATGGCTGATTAATATGGCTATGCATTGCATATATTTATATGGTATGAAAAAAATCTTGAATATTTAATTTAAAACTGATGCTTGTATACTGTTTTTTTCATATAGTTGAATCACTAATTTTCATGTAGATTTTATATAAGGTTTTCTTTTTGATTTTACTTAAAATTTGTTAATTACTTAATTATGAAAATATTAATAAGTATACATTTTTTTTTTAAATCTAGAATTTTATCAACATGTTCTCTTGAATTGCATCTAATTATTTTCATAAGAAATATTTCTGAAGTTTATGTAAATCCATTTCTTTGTAAACTTCTGTTATTCTTAATAGCAGTAAGTAATTTAAAAATAGTTAATAATTAATAAATTATTTGATATTGGGAAAAAAGTAAATATCATTATAAATTTTTGATATTTGCAATATAAAAAAATTCTTTACCTTTCTTAAATATGTTTTTCATTCAAAAATTTATAATGAAATTTTCTAGAATTAAGTTTTCATTATATTTACTTTTGTTTTTACTTTTACTTTTATATGATGATGATATGCTACATCTTTCAATGAATATTCAGTATTCAAAAAAGCACTATTTTTATGTTAGAAATATATGTAATATATATATTTATGTCATGGAGAAAATTACCATGATACAATTAATTAATAACTTTATATACAATGTGTGATCAGTTAACAAACATAATCCGTTCCAAGACTTTGTTCGCTATCCAAATTGTTCGTTAACTGATTATCAATTTACCATAGGTTTTTATGGGAATTTGATTAATTCATTTTGGAGACTCCAAAAAATAAAAAATATGTACTTTCTTACATGTTTATTTAAATGTAATAATAAAAGTACATATATACACAGTGTTGCATTTTTATTAATCATGTTTTTTCTGTTTGTGGGGGTTAAAGAATCTGTCCAATGTCGATTGCTTTTCTCTCTTCTTCAGGATTTTTCGGAAGTAATTAATAACACTGTGTGAAAGTCACGTGAGTGCACAATGGTCCACGAGAAGCAGTACACAGAAAAATATCCACGATTATTTATTTAATTCACATGATTAGTATTATACAGGTTCTTTTAGGATTCCAACTCTTAGCATTATACAATATCCTAAAACTGGGGCAAGGAATTGAGCATGTACAGGTCAATGGAACACGCTCACAACAAGTAAGAAAAGGCAGACTTGTAATCTTATAACTAATACTAACTCTAAATTATACACTAAAAAAAGGAAAGGAAGAATAACAAAAGGTTTTAGTAAGAAGGTGAAGGTTATAAAGGATATCTGGGTTCTGTTTGGTATCAATGCTCTTCTGGTGGGAAACCACTATAAATTGTTTTCCTTTTGATCTTTGTTTGGATCTCTTCGAAGATTCTCGCTATACAAGGGATGTTCTCTCTCTCTCCTTACATTATGAGGGTCCTTTCTTTCTTGTCGGCCACCTTCGTCTTCCTTAGTCTTTCTCAACGACGAGCAGTAGCGCATCTTTTACACATCTGTCTTCACCAAGAGTTCGACCCAAGAATAAACCTTTTTATCATTCTAGTAGCCTCAGGGCTTTCACTTTCCATTGTTAATGTGGTTTGTCGAAAGGGTTACCCCACCCACAGGAAGAAATGTTAGTAGAAAATTCAAGAAAACAAAAGGAAGAATAAAGAAAACTTAAAACTAAACTTATATCTAATATATACATAAATATGGTGTATTGCCACAATTGTAATTGTAGAGATCCCCAAGCCTATTAACCTCATTCTGGTTTGGATGCCATTTGAATGACCATTGTTCTGACATCCTCCCACTTCTTCAAAAGATCTTTAATAGCAGATGTTGGCATTGGTCCTCATTCGTCTTCCTCTTTTTCAAAAGAAAACACATCTCGCTGAGTTTCTTGGTGTTCTTCATGTAAAAGTTCTTGGAGTTCTTCTGTCATCACATCAGTTTCAGGTTCCATTATGAGCTCTTCAATGCTCTTTATTTCTCAGGTGTGATTTTCATTACTCCTTTAGCTGCTTGAGACTTCTTGATATATCTTTCATAGCTAAGATTGTGTCTATTCTAGATCTGTTTAAGCAATACTGCATAGCAACATCAGACATCTTCTGCCCACTCTCCACCTTTTGGCTATTATCTCTTGCTTGGTTTCTACAGCGAGCACAGTTCTTGACACTTCACTCTTTTCAGACTTCATAATATTATCAGTTTCTTTTTTAAATAAAAAGTTCAGAAAAACACTTACAAAAATTCAGAGAACAGAAATCAACTATTTAACAACTATTTAATGCACAAAAAATTATTTAAATGCAAGGCCCAGATGAAATTTTAAATTTGGATTAAAATGTTTATGAATATCTGATGGGACAGTTAAACTCTCGCCTTTCGTAAATAAAAACTGACTCAAAACTTAACGAGTACCCACCCGACAGTCTTGCAAAAACTATAAAAAATTATTTGTCAGAAAGGTAAATAAAAAGCTGGAATTACAAGGGAGGGTTTCAAAATTTGGAGGAATACTATCTGATTGGTATTGAATTGAATGACGATGTCAATGTCTTCAGATAGAACTCTGAAAGGTTTCAAATTGTCACCTGCACACAAGGGAGGACCAATCAGTATTCACTATTTTATGTCACTTCTGTGACGTGTTTGTTATCCGAACATAAAAATCTTTCGTGAAAGTGTTTGTTATCTGATTCGTTCATTGTCCAAATTGTTCATTAACCGATCAGCCACTGATATATATATATATAAAAAAATTACCATATTACAATTAATTAATAACTTTATATAT
Source organism: Centruroides vittatus (assembly GCF_030686945.1). Classification (NCBI taxonomy): domain Eukaryota; kingdom Metazoa; phylum Arthropoda; class Arachnida; order Scorpiones; family Buthidae; genus Centruroides; species Centruroides vittatus. The sequence goes on from NW_027122577.1 coordinate 463,270, forward strand.
ATATATATAAAATTATTAATTAATTGTAATATGGTAATTTTTTCCATGACTAAAAGTTTTAGTTGTAGGTTTAAAATTAAGTAATGCCATATGGATCTAGAATGAGTTTGAAATTACTCCATTCCTTAAGAATTTGAGAATGCCTTAAATAGATTCTAATGTTTTTATGCAAATTATATTGGAGTGTCAAATCTACGTCTGTACTTAAAGATTTTGAACCTGTCTCATCTGATGAAGCATTCCTAGAAACCTGCTTTCATTAATGATAAGCAACTGCTCTAATAATCTCAATATATATTAAAATATGAAGTGATTCTTTCTTACCATGCTTTTTATGATTTCAAAATATAAAAAGATATTAAAAACAGAAAAATCTGTTAAAAATTAGGAATGTGAGAGAGAGACTATATATGATTAGTTATTGAAAATAAATTAAGCACTTAAAGCTGCTCAAATCCTGTTAAATAATATATACTCTTCAAAGACTGCGTAGATTTGCACTATAGACTCTAGTATACCTTTTAAACACAGCCGTTTATTGCTAATATTCAAACGTTTTCGGTTATTTTTAATAACCTTTCTCAAGAACAGTTACATTCGAATGCAGTCGTAAAAATTTGAACACGTCGCCAATCGTAAACGAGCTTTTGAAATGGTTCTATTCGCGATCTCCTAACGGGAGGTTTACAAGCCAAAAAAATTATAAAAATATATCCTTAACTGATTCCTCAGCTTGACCGTTGTTATACGTATTATATTAGTATAACACCCATAAGCAATTTCCTTGCCTGTTATAATGAATATCCCGTTCGTATATAAATCTGCTGTCGCCGGTTTTCTTATCTGGCGCTACCTTTCCTGCGCTACACCACGCTGTTTCTCCATGCTGATGAGATCTTGCTGGCTTCCCTAAAGTTAATAGCCTGTCCTTTGTAGCTGGTTTTGAAGATATTCCATGCTTTTGCATACTTTAGATGTTTTTTGCTGTAAACTTTTTGTATGAGCTTTGCTTTATCCCAATCTGCCTTTACTTCTTGTTGGTCTGCCAGAATATACGTTGCCAGGGCGGTGTTAGGATGTTCGAGTCTTATGTCTCTTTGGTGCTCGGTAAGTCTTTCTTTAAGGGATCTTCCTGTTGCTCCCACGTAGTATAATTCGTTTTGTCGTCTGTTATCTATTACCAGGATTTTGTACACCCCTGGAATGAGGTGTAGGTTCGGTACGTCTTTGTCGGCTCTTAGCAGTTGATATATTGTCGGGTTCCTTTTGTATACTATTTTTTTGTTTGTGGCTGCTCCTATTCTTTTGTATACATTATTTAGTTGTGCTCTGTATTCCATGATTGTACACTCGTCTGCTTTTCTTCTATTTGGCTCTTTGTTGTTAGGCGGTTTGAGGTTGGAGAAAGCCTTGCTGTTCACCCCGAATGACTTAGCTAACATGTTAATATATTTCAACTCTTCGTTTCTATCTTGCAGCTTGCTGCAGTGCGTGTACGCCCTTGTCACTAGTGCCCGGTAGGCTGCTAGCTTATATGATACCGGGTCGTGGGAGTTCCAAGGTATGAACCATGGGGTGTATGTCGGTTTTCTGTATACTTTAGTAACAACTCCATCTCTGGCATCTATTTGTATATCGATGTCCAAGAAATGTACATTTCTGTCGTTCATTTGTTCCAGCTCAATTTCTAGCCCGAAGTTGTTGCTGTTGATATCTTTTACGAAACCATCTATGTTTGGTTTATTCTTCCATATGACGAGAACATCGTCTACATATCTTGCATAGATGAGAATGTGCTGTGCGTATTTAGGTATGATGTTTTCCTCTAGTGTTCTAAGTACCATTTCGCATAATAGGCCAGAGATAGGGCTGCCCATCGCTACTCCTCTTTGCTGCTCATATGTGACGCCAATAATGAAATGCGTCACATGTGAGCCAACATGTGTTAGAAGACGCTAACAAACGGGTCCTAAACCTAGCGAACCAAGTCACTGAAAGGGCTACCATTAGATACAAGAAAAAAAATAGAATGGATTAAAAGGCACCAAGTAAAGAAACGAGAGCCGCAGCTCACGCCTAAAATTATATGCTGGGATGGCATTATACCTCCACCATGTATCAAAGAAGCCTACCAATATGGCCCTAAATACGCACCAAGACCAGCACTGTCGTATGAGAAAATAATACCGGAGGTCGAACATGCTATTGAAGGACTAAGCGAAACAAGAAAAGAAGCGTTCCGATGGGAAGTTGCACTCAAAATCAAACAGGAAAAACGAAAAAATAACGATGGCAGCCCAATATGGAACAGCATTGCAAACAGCAAAAAATGGCTAAAAGCTAATAACTATACCCTTACAAGAGCGGACAAATCTCAGAACTTGGTCATCATGAAAAAAGATACGTATGACGAAATGCTAAGTAAATACATAACGGATACAAACTGCGTAAGGGCGCACCCAAGAGCCCTAGAAAGGATGCAGGCAAGAGTAAAACGCTTTGCAGCTACACCCTTGGCGAAAGAACTAAAGATGAAGAACATAATAATATCCTCACCGGCAGTCCCCAAATTATTCGGCTTCGCCAAAACACACAAAAATGACAAAAGTATAAGACCAGTAGTAGACAAAGCATGTTCGCCCACAATACTACTAGAGAGATTTTTAAAAGGATACATAAGCGCACATAGCTCGCCGCATCAGTTCAACATAAAAAACCCCACTGAGCTTCTGCAAAAAATGAAAAACATGCATTTACAACAAGGGTGCGTTATGACAGTGCTAGACTTTAAAGCATTATACCCATCCATAAACCTGGAGCCGTGCTTCTGCCACCTAAGGGACTTCTTACTCAACAAGATTAGTAATGCAGAAAGGAAAAGGGAACAAATATTGGAACTAGCACATATCGCCACTTTTTCCTCAATTTTCAACTTTAATGGCGTCACATATGAGCAGCAAAGAGGAGTGGCGATGGGCAGCCCTATCTCTGGCCTATTATGCGAAATGGTACTTAGAACACTAGAGGAAAACATCATACCTAAATACGCACAGCACATTCTCATCTATGCAAGATATGTAGACGATGTTCTCGTCATATGGAAGAATAAACCAAACATAGATGGTTTCGTAAAAGATATCAACAGCAACAACTTCGGGCTAGAAATTGAGCTGGAACAAATGAACGACAGAAATGTACATTTCTTGGACATCGATATACAAATAGATGCCAGAGATGGAGTTGTTACTAAAGTATACAGAAAACCGACATACACCCCATGGTTCATACCTTGGAACTCCCACGACCCGGTATCATATAAGCTAGCAGCCTACCGGGCACTAGTGACAAGGGCGTACACGCACTGCAGCAAGCTGCAAGATAGAAACGAAGAGTTGAAATATATTAACATGTTAGCTAAGTCATTCGGGGTGAACAGCAAGGCTTTCTCCAACCTCAAACCGCCTAACAACAAAGAGCCAAATAGAAGAAAAGCAGACGAGTGTACAATCATGGAATACAGAGCACAACTAAATAATGTATACAAAAGAATAGGAGCGGCCACAAACAAAAAAATAGTATACAAAAGGAACCCGACAATATATCAACTGCTAAGAGCCGACAAAGACGTACCGAACCTACACCTCATTCCAGGGGTGTACAAAATCCCGGTAATAGATAACAGACGACAAAACGAATTATACTACGTGGGAGCAACAGGAAGATCCCTTAAAGAAAGACTTACCGAGCACCAAAGAGACATAAGACTCGAACATCCTAACACCGCCCTGGCAACGTATATTCTGGCAGACCAACAAGAAGTAAAGGCAGATTGGGATAAAGCAAAGCTCATACAAAAAGTTTACAGCAAAAAACATCTAAAGTATGCGAAAGCATGGAATATCTTCAAAACCAGCTACAAAGGACAGGCTATTAACTTTAGGGAAGCCAGCAAGATCTCATCAGCATGGAGAAACAGCGTGGTGTAGCGCAGGAAAGGTAGCGCCAGATAAGAAAACCGGCGACAGCAGATTTATATACGAACGGGATATTCATTATAACAGGCAAGGAAATTGCTTATGGGTGTTATACTAATATAATACGTATAACAACGGACAAGCTGAGGAATCAGTTAAGGATATATTTTTATAATTTTTTTGGCTTGTAAACCTCCCGTTAGGAGATCGCGAATAGAACCATTTCAAAAGCTCGTTTACGATTGGCGACGTGTTCAAATTTTTACGACCGCATTCGAATGTAACTGTTCTTGAGAAAGGTTATTAAAAATAACCGAAAACGTTTGAATATTAGCAATAAACGACTGTGTTTAAAAGGTATACTAGAGTCTATAGTTAAATAATATTGTTATATGCAAAAAAGTCAAGATACTCTTTGATTTTCATCCAATGGACCATTTATTTTGAAAGTGGTGTAAGTCCAGTTTTGGAAAAAATTGAGAAATCACATAATATACATACAATTTAGTGTAAACTTTTTATTTATAAATGAGTCACACTTAGCATTTTAAAATAACCATATGCTTTGATCAATTAAAAATTCATTGGTAAATGACATTGCATAATCATTGATTATGAAAGTGGTGTAAGTCCATTTTCTGCGGTGTAATTAAGCACTTGGGCTGTCCATAAATTACATCTGCATTTTCCTTGAACTTTTACTCCCCCCTCTTGTCCCAGTTTGTCCAAGTTTTTGTAACCCTTCCCCTGTTTGGATGTCCAACATAATGCAACCCCCATTAAAACCTTCATCACTTTATGAATGATAGATACCATAAGTGGAAATGAAACATACAAGAAACTTTGAAATAAATATAATAAAATGCATAAACTGTATAAAATTTAATGAAATAAATGGATGTCCACTAATGCTCAACCCCCCTTGTCCGATTTGTCTTAAGGGAGGGGGTTAATTCTCTCTTAAGACAAGTCGCTTCCAGTGTGGACATCATTTATGGATAGCCCTTTACAACAGAGGAATGAAACTATGAATTTTACCAACAAATGTACAATTTGATGGAATGGAAAAAAATTCATGTAATGAACCTAAATGAAAAGCAGTGTCTAATGGTAAGCTCATAATAATAATAAACTTATAAAATAGTTTAATGATAAGTAAATATTTTTAATATTCAGAATAAACAACACTATTTTATTTCTTGTTATTATATATAAACAAAATCAGAATAAAACGTAATGTGTTTCAAGTGAAATTGAGTTTTACATAATAGAAATTTAATGAATTTTACAGTTCAATAATTATGAAAGTGGTGTAAATCCATTTATGGCCCAGAAAGAATATATTAGTTTAGTTAAATTCACATAGAAGTCTTGGTTAATGTTACCTTAGGTAGCCAAGATGGCAGCTCGTCTCTGATTTCAGCAAGGAAACAGTGGGATGTGTTGGAATCAACGATTGCGATGTTTTGTAGACGTTCTGACGTAATAAAAGGTTGGTGGCGTTGTTGACCCCTCGGGGAAAGTGACCTCATTTCACTCTCCCCTTTCCAACGCTGACTTTTCGTGAGTTAAGACCGTGTGTAATCTTTGTGCAATCTTTGTTCTTTTGTTACATAACCGGTTACACTAGTCCAACTGCCTTTTTACTAATCTTTCCGATAAGCGCCAAGTCTAACAGGATGCACGTTCTAATCTAACCTAACCTATTCTAATAATTTGGTTGCTAATAATTATGGAAATTTATTAGAATAGTTAGGTTAGGTTAGAACGTGTTTCCCACTGTTTCCTTGCTGGAATCAGAGACAAGCCGCCGTCTTGGCTACCTAAGGTAACATTAACCGAAGTCTTTATGCAATCAACTTACATATTTCTAAAGTCATAGAAACATTGTCAAACTTAGTACACTTTATTTATATTTTTGAATCAACTAAAACGCAAATGTTTAAATATCTCGAAAGAAGAAGAAAAAATGGACTTACACCACTTTCAAAATAAATGGTCCATATGATGAAGTTGAAACAACATAATCTGCAATGTTGCATACATTGAATTTTCACATATATTGGCTTTCTAATTGAATAAATGGCAGATTATCAGACATCATTATTTTTACTAGTTGAATTAATTTTTAAAAATATATGATCTTAAAATTCTCAAGTGATTTATATTGAGTAAATTCTGAAAAAATTTATTTTCTGTTCATTTCAATAGTGTAATATAAAATAATTTTGTATTTCAATTACATTAACTAATTTTTCATTACTGTGTTACATATTGTTTATTCACAGTTCAGATTGTACTATTTATCTAAATTTTTCATTTATATTTACAGATAATTGTGAATGAAAAAATTAAAACTACAAATACGATAAGTATAGAAATTAAACAAGGTAAAGCATTCATCTAATATTCAATATTATATTATATATATATATGATCATGCATATGGCTAAATATATACTTATATATTTATCTTAATATCCATATAGTTTGTTTGATTTTAATAATAATAATAATAATAATAAGCAAACATTTTACCAAATTTAATAAATTTCTATACAGGGTGGGCCAGTGAAAACGAAACAGCAGAGTGTTCGTGTTCGTCCAAGCAAAGCGCTCGGACAGGTCGATTTTACTCTCGAGGGGACATCTTTTGCAATAAAGTTTTTGCGATTCTGAATACAACAGACAACAAAAAATTTTAAAAAGTCATTTATTTTGTATTAACTAAACAAGCATTTATTTCGAAAAAAAATGTTTGTTTAGTTAATATTCAGAATCGCAAAAACTTTATTGCAAAAGATGTCCCCTCGAGAGTAAAATCGACCTGTCCGAGCGCTTTGCTTGGACGAACACAAACACTCTGCCGTTTCGTTTTCGCTGGCCCACCCTGTATATTTCTGAAATATTCCTAAGTAAAAAAGTTGAAATGTCCAGAATTTTAAATAGAAGTACACATTTCCATTTAAAAATCTCAACTTAGTGTAAAACTTACCATCAAAAAATTTTCTATTTTTTTTAATTAAATATATATTATTCAGAAACTGAAAACATGGAAGAAGTTTCTTCATAGCATGAAGAGGAAAAAATAAAAAAATCAAGTTACATTTTAAAATATAATATAAGTTTAATAATATTTTCAAGATGTAGTTCATCTAAACAGGGACCACCATTTATTTTTCTGTGCTTTAGACAATACAATCCTGGTGACCAACCTTTCCTTGTAGGCTACTAGCCACCAAAACACTAAAAAGTCTGTAGTGCTCCACTACTAAATTTATTATATACTGTCAATGTTTCGTTTGTTTGTATCAGGTTTTGTTATTCTCTTTGTAATATTGTGGCGCTATCATCACGTACCGCCTTTTAGGCTGGTATGTTTTGTACACATTGATTGGCTGGTAGGAATCACGTGTTGACTATTTGCCCGGATGGTGGGAAAATATAAAAGGACACGACATTGTGTGAAAGGAACTTTTTTCTTTTTGGTTCTTCGAGTGTTCGTTGTACGGGCTAGAGGAGTGAGGTGGTCTCCCAAGTAAAGAACAAAGGGAAGGCGAGAGAGACAAAGAGACCACATGAGGATAAGAAAGACAAGAAGAATATTAAGTAGAAAGGCGAGTCAATTTTAACACGTGTTTCTTGTTCATTGGGAAGAGTGAGAGAAAGAGTGATAACCCTGATTGTAACCTTTATCATATATTGTTTCTGAAAGAGGTTCTGTAAATATATTGTAATTTATAACCTTACTTTAGTTAAGTTAGTAATTAAGTTTAAGTTTTGTGTATCCGATTAGGTTAAGTCTTAGTTTTATTAAAATAAGTTTGTGTTTAACTGTTAAATTGTGAAGTCCTCAATCCTTTTCTTATCCAAACTCAATTCGGGATTCGTTTCAACAATTCTCGACACTACAAGTCCATTAAAAAACACAAACTTTTTAACAGACGTTTTAGCGTTTTGATGGCTAGTAGCCTACAAGGAAAGGTCGGTCGCCAGGATTGTATTGTCTAAAGCAGTAATTCTCAAAGTGGGGGTTGTGAAAAATATTTGGGGGGTTGCTGAAAAATTGATGCCAGATCAATTTTTTTTCAAATATTTTATAAATTTACTATGGATTCATGTTTAGAAATAATAGAAATAAAACATATATAAAATAATTTTTACTTAAATAAATTGCACATATAAATAATAAAAACAATATAAATATTTAAATACGAGCCTAAATATAATATTCATCAATTTATGCGCTATTGGGGAATCCACCGAGTTCCACTCTGCCTAAACTATGATAGAACAGTATTGTCATTTGGAACAGTATTTGCTAGCAGCATTGTGTCTGTAGGCAAGTAAAGTTAGAAATACAGTAAAGCGTTGATTATCTGAAAACCGATCAACCAAAAGCGTTTCAGTCGGCAAATTCGAATTTTCGCTAGTTCTGTGGTGCTGCAATATTTGGCTATGTCTTGGGATACTCCAATATTATTTTAGTTGATATGCGTTTTTAACTGGCAGCACTGGCGCAACCATGAGAGGGTACTTAAGGACACGCCAGTATTTGAACGAGACTTTTTTCCCATCGTGAGTGGTAAGTTTTGCTTGTTTTTCTGAGGACTGTTGTGCTGAATCGGAATGTTTTGAGACTAGATTAACGTCCGAAATATAATGTTTTTTGTTTTTATATTTTTCAATATATTTATTTTGTTTGTGAAAAATAAAGAAATAATTTTTTAAAAAATTTCGTTAGTCTTAACATTGACAAAAATTCAATGCAAAGCGGCATGCAACAGAGAGAAATTTCAACATGGAATAGATTAATTAAACAAAAGAAATTAACTCCTCCTGAATTTAAATTAACCCTCTCCCTCCGGGATATTTTTCTACACATACTCATTCTTCAGGAGTCCTTTGAAATTTTTAAGTGCAAAAGGGAAGTTGTGGACCAAAAAGTTTGAGAAACACTGGTCTAAAGCACAGAAAAATAAATGGTGGTCCATCCCTGTTTGGACAAACTACATCTTGAAAATATTATTAAATTAAAAGAACCATCAGAAGAAAGAATTACAAAATATGATATAAGTATTGATGATTTTAGAAACTTGATAGAAAGAGCCTTTTTACTAAAAATTAAAAATATGTTTGAAGGCTGAAGCTTTGCCATGGCTGAAGAAGACTTTAGTATTATGAATAATACTGTTAATATAAAAATAATACCTTTTAACAGTAAAACAATTTATATATACATATTGTAGTAAAACATTTGGTAATATTTTTTAAATGGTACATCACTGCATAAATTTAATCTGGATCCATACATAAAATCTTTTTCCATAATCACTGCTCAGCTAAGAGCAATAACATAAATAGAAGATGATGTAGTAGCTTTTGTATGGAAATGTTTAAATTTTTTGAATATTTTGAAAGTAAAATATTTAAATTGCATTGTGTATACAAAAAATGTTTACTATTTTAAATTAAAACACAATAAACAATTAAAAAAATTATGTCCAAATTCTTAGGTTACAGCTAAAAATGCCACATGGCATTACAGATATAATTTTACATATCTTAAAACATGAGAGCTAGTGTTGGATTTATTACTATCCAAAATCATGTGTTTGAGGATATCACAGGGAAAGTGATAACCTTTCTTAGACACATTTTTCAGGACTGCAGCCAAATGGATTAGATTAAGGGAACCAGAGTTATTGATCTTAATCTGACTCTAATGAAAGTCCATTGCTAAAATATTTACAGATATTTCAATGATTTCACTAATGGTATAACAATAAGATATCTCATGTATCGTCTCAGTCCATATATTGGAACATAATTATAAATAATAGAAAAATTTACCCATTTTATTAATGCATATCAAAGATTTATAACAACTACAACATGGAAAATTAACAAATGCAAAAAAGAATATTGTGACTACAAGGTGATATTAAGGCTATAAATATTTGTGACCCATTGTACTGGAGGGACTGTAGGCTAAATGCACATTGACCTAAAAAGGCTGTTGTATACTATCACATTGTATATAAATTATATTACAGTATAACAGATAATTGTTGTAATTAACAATGGATTAGAAAAATCTGTATCCACTGTCACAGCACACACATTACTGGATATATGAAACTATATATTATTAGGAAATTTCATATCAATCCAGTGGCACACTCAAAGGATAGGCCAAGGGGCCTTGGCATCTCCTAAGGTAAAATGAGAAGAAACACTAGTAAATTTTCCAAAAATATTTTCCTAATCAAAATTCATTTTTTTAGTGAATGATTGTCTCTTTAATTTAAAAGAATTCACCTCAGTAGACTATTTTACAGCAAGTAACTCAGCCTGATGTACAGAACAGTATTTTCCAAGTTTAAAAGTGAAACTGTTGTCCCTGTTGTAAACACTATTACTGATAAACAGAACATTTGCCAAATGATACCATGAAGTCAATTAACATGATTTATTAAGTGACATCTAATGATATGATGTATTCTAAATTTACAAACGTGAAAACATTACAAAAATATTTGATAATTGATTGAAATATGAATTGTTAACATTTGCTTCTACAAAGCAAATGATTTCAAAGAATTTACCATTTGTTACAATTTAACATCATTTCATACCAATTGTCATTAATTTATATCATTTGAAATTATTTGCCATTAGCAAATGATTTCAATTCATTTTTTACTAGGAAAATGATATCTTATTTTGGGAATGTTTTCCTAGTATGACATAGTATTTGTCTTCATTCTGGATGGCTCTTTTAAATCCACAATTATCTAAGCATTGTCATAAAATTGAGTTCATATCAATATGTTGAATTGCACTTAGACAGAGTTTATTTGTAATAACATTTTCATTTTGAAACAAGTCTATATTACTATTATGCTTTATAAGAATATTAAAGAAGTGATTAATTTTAAAACATTTGTTGATATTTAAATTTAATATTTGCAAATTCTTAGTGATTATTTAAATAAATATTTTAATATTTTTAAAAGAATTTTTTTTATAACTCTAAATATATTAAGATTACAAATCTCATATTTCTACTGTATTTTCATATTTATAATCCATAGGTTATCTGTATTTAAAAAGAAATTTGAAAGGAAATTTTCTAATTGGATGGATTATATGCCGATTTTAAATTGTAATCACGAACCTTGTATTGTACCTAAAGAGTAATGACTACTTCCATAAATGCATGTGATGGTGGAATGGTTATCTAAAGGTTTTATTTTTGTTCTATAATTTTCTACATGTCATTCACCATCATGGATTATATGCATGAAAATGTGATAATATAAATACATTAATACTGTATAAACCAGTCTTATAAAATATTTTTCGAAATAAAACTGCAAATAATAAATACAAAAGTGAAGATAATTAATTTTTTTTAAATCTGATTATTCATATATAGTTAAACATATTTTTATTAAAAAGAGTTATACGATAAGATAAAGTATTCATTTCTTATAACTGATTTCGATTTCAAAATCATCATCATCATCAGTGGCTTAAGTTTAGACTACTTAATTGATGTTTTGTGAAGAGTCATGTTTCACAGCCATAGAAGACAGCAGACAGGATTATAGTTTTGTACATATGAAATATTGTATTAACCTGATGATACCCATTAAATAGGTCAAAAACGCTTGCTTTCTTATAAAACTGTGCTGGTTGAGATTGGTTTTATGCACTTTGTTTATTAAGTATATCCAGTTTTGAGTAGTTGAATATATTAATAATTTCTGGATAGTGCAGCATTGAGACATTACAATATTTACACACAAACTAAAATTTATATTTGACAAATATATTAAAAAGAAGTATAAGAAATATAAAATGTAATTATAGTATCAAAATAGAGTTAAAGCTTAGTTTTTTGTTTTTCATTAATTAGCTTATTGATGAAAAACAAGAATAAAATTAAATTTAAATATTTATTCTCTGCACTCAAAGCTAGAACTACTTAAAATCAGTAACACAAAAAACCTTTCACACTTTGTTTCTAGCAATTAAATCACAAAGTACAAACGTTCTCGGCCGTTTTGAATGGCCTTCTTCAGGTACAATAAGGTTGGTTGGAACGTCAGTTAGCAGATTTTACGTGATGACATTGTTTATGAAGGTTTCTTCTTACAAGTTATGTCATTGCTAAGAAAGTTTAAACGATATCTTTTGAGTTTAACCAAGATGTGAGAAGAACTGTTGTTGATATGATAATTGTTAAAATTGGAAATAAGAAACGAGATAAATTTAGAAACTGCACAAAAGATTGTAACAGGCTCGATGATGGTGGATTGGCATATTTAATTTAGGGAGTTATCGAGGAGTGATTGCCATGCGGGGGAGAGCGAGTCTGCATCTCTGCTGTTAATACAGTTTTCTTTGAGAGATTTCGTAAAGATTTCTATTGTTTCAATTGTTCTAAGCTGATTATAATCAAGCATAAGTATAATAATCTTAGCCTCTTCCCATTTGTCTGTTATATTTGGTTCATTTGCAAACTGGGCTAGGGTGGAATTAAACTTTTTGTTGCATGTGTTGTATTTATGCTCAACTATCCTTTTTGTAAGCAATCTGTTGGTTGAGCCTATGTATGTTAATTTTTTGTTTGGCTTAAATCTATTGTCCTCAAGCGGAACCGAGTAAATCCCTGGTTTTCTGGCTTCCCTGCATTTATCCTTTGTATTAGCTAGAAGTTTATAAATCGTAGGGTTGCGTTTGTATGTGAGACCAGCTTTGACGTTTTTGGTTATGATTTTATACGCTTGGCTCATTCTAGGGTCGAAATCAACTACAATTCGTTTACATTGCTGTTTAAGAGGTCTGGAATTGATCGCTTCTTTTTTTAAGAGACTGTATTTTTTGAGCTAGCCTATCTATAAATTTACCATTGTAACCATGGGCTATGGCGATGCTTTTGATATGTTGGATTTCATGAAGCACATCAGTAATGCTAGAGCAATGGGTAAAGGCTCTACAAATTAAAGCCCTGTAAGCGGATATTTTATAGGTAAATGGATCGTTCGAGGTTGAGGGGATGAAGAAAGATTGGAGATTAGGCTTATGGCATACATTAGTGGTTATACAACCATGATTCAGGTAAATATTGAGGTCAAGGAAATGGGCCATCTTATCATCCTGTTGGTCTAACTTTAACTTAAGCCTAAACGGATTGCTATTGACAGTCTGCAGTACTCTATCAATATCTGGCTTGGATCTCCAAACAATAAGAATAACATCGACATAACGTGTGTAAATTATGATTTCTGTGTTGAAGGAGTCCTCAACACCCTCCACCAATCCACCCTCATCGAGCCCGTTACAATCTTTCGTGCAGTTTCTAAATTTATCTCGTTTCTTATTTCCACTTTTAACAATTATCATATCAACAACAGTCCTTCACACATCTTGGTTAAACTCAAAAGATTATTTACAATGTCAATATCATTTAAACTTTTTTAGCAATGATGTCACTTGTAAGAAGAAACCTTCATAAACACTGACATCATGTAAATATCTGCTAACCGACGTTCCAACCGACCTTATTGTACCTGAAGAAGGCCATTCAAAATGGCCGAAAACGTTTGTACTTTGTGATTTAATTGCTAGAAACAAAGTGTGAAAGGTTTTTTGTGTTACTGTTTTTAAATATTTAATTTTTGTTATACGAATTAGTTTATTATTTTGTTATGAATTGCAAAGCATTTGGAATATTTGTTTTCAAAACATGATTTATATATCATGTTTTAAAAATAAAATATTTCAAAACAGTAAAAATAAAAGTAAGCATTAATAATTTTTATTCTTCATGTTCAATAGAAATAAATTTGAAATTTTTATGTAGAAATCCTATATTTTAAACATTAATTTATAAATTTTAGCATCATTAAAGCTTAAAAAGACCATACTGCAGCTTGAAAATCCAAGTCTTACTTATACTCATCATAAAGATGTACTTTTATGGACTATTTTATTTAAAGATGAAGATGATGATTTTTTAAAATTTATTGTAAGTTACATTGATACTAATTAGTCATTCTTTATTCAAAGAGAAAAATTATATTAGAAATTATTCCTAGAGTATTATTAAATTATTTATTAAGTATATCGTTAAGTTGTTATAATTTCATAATAATGAAAATATAAATAATAATAATAAATCTTAATTTCCTAGAATTTACACAAAACAAAAATATATATAAAATTAAACTATCCAAAAAAATGTATAAAACAAGCAAGTTACAGATAAACAAATCAATAAACTGGCTTACACTGAAACTTATTAGTTCATCTATTCACTTTTGAATTAATGCATTTGTTTTTGTTTTAAAAACAAACACATTTTTTAAAAGGTAATATTTAATTCATATTGCATGTTATTTATAACTTAACAATTAAGAAATAAAAATTAGCTGTAAAATTACAGTTTTAGAATATATTTTAGAGTATAATCAAAAAATCAAATGTAGACAATTAAATGTCTTTATGACATTTATATTAAAAACATTGTTATTCTGTATTTATTATTTACATATTGTTTTAAAAACTGATAAGTGATTTAATTAATATTTAAAAAATTCTAATTGGTTTAATTCAGATATATGAATGGCTAAAAAAGTGTAAAAGTTATAAAACAGCTGAAGATGAAGAAAATTCTGATATGGAATTTCTTTTTGAGAATATTTTTAAAGACACAAAACTACAAAAAAATTTTATAGTAAGTTTAGAAATTTATATTCTTGTTTCATGCTTAAATGAATTTCTTTTTAATAGTTTTTTTTTCATTTAGGAGTTATTTGCTATCAATTCCATTGAAGATTCAATTGATATAAGTAGTTTTTTGAAAATATACTTACAAAAATTGGTATGAAAGTTTTTTATACAATTTAGTCTAATATTGATAAATATTTTATCAAATTTAATTGAAAATTTAGAATAAAACTATCAGGAATGCACTAAAAATTTCAAAGGATCAACCTGTTTTTAGGCTTTTCAGATATTTTAAAACATGTCAGTGTTCGGAAAAGTCCCAAATAGAGCAAAAGAAGTACCTTCTTTTTCCAACCACTAAAAAATGTTAAAGCATAACCTGAATCATGAATAAAATGCAAAAAATATAAGTTCAATACTTGAATGCATGGAATGTGTTCCAATAATAAAGTAAAAACGGAAACATCTTTGTGGTATGCAAGATTTTTTCAAACAGTAGAATATTGTTAAAAATTGGCTGAGAAACCTAAAAAGAAAGGTTGTTGCTATTAAAGTATTTTAATACTTTTTGTTTTTCAATATTTTTATGGGTTTTTGTTTTAAATTTTAAAAGAATTTGCTTCTAAATAAAATTTTACTTTTGTCTAAATATTTTAGTCTTCTCATATATGGAAAGATTGTATTTATATGTCAAATTTTTATCATTAACTATTTATGATTGAAAATAGTTCTTTTGGAAAATGCCATCTCTGACTGCATTACTCTAATAAAAAAAAAATCATTTCATCATTTTGATATTTCAAATAAATATTTCTAATAAAAAAAATCATTTCACAATTGACAATCATTCATAATCAATTAACCAATCTCAAACTTTAAAAGTAAAAGGAAAAATTCTGTTACAGGAGGCATAGTTAAAGGCAATATTTAAATTACATATTGTATAAATACATTAATTTTATAAAATGAGTCAGTATTATTAAATTAAACAATTTATTGGTAATTTTTAAATATTTAGACAGAAAATTGTACATCTTGTACACTTCTACTCTAGAAATATCACTTAAAAAAGTTCCAAAATTGACATTCAGTAGATATATCAACCAATTTATCTAATTGTATATCAATTCTCAAGGTATGTAATTTATTACATTTACAAAAAATATGAGAGATTGAACAGCTGACAGGCATAATTCACATTTTTTTTAGGATACAGATATTTGATCTTCATGAAAATTTTTTTCTATTTGACCAAATCTGAGCCAAAAAAACTTTTAAATTTGTAAGGAATGAAAAGAACATCACCTTGTATTACTAGCTTTTCCAAGTGAAATCATCATATCCTGTATGATGAGTAGAAGCTTTTTTCTTTTTGTAAATTAGAAAGAATAAAATTATTAACCATATAGAAGAGATTGTTTAAAACCAAAATTTTAAACAATCCTTTATATAATGATTCTTAAACAAACAGGTGATAAACCATGGATAAAAGCAACTGGTGATAAACCATTTTTATGCAATATCTAAGACAAGTCATTTCCACAAACATTATTAGATCTCTATGCAAATTTTCATATTGTATGGTAAACATTACTGTGTTTATTAGATTTTTTCCTTAATGGTGTAAAGGAACTAAATACAGAGGGTGCAAAAGTAGGTATACAGTTGAGAATCTGAGAAATACAAATGTTTGATGTTCATTATTATTTTTTGTTTGTTCGTATTCCTTATTTCTGATTTTAATTTGTACATGAAAGTAAATGTTTTTTCTTCCTATTTTCTCCCTGTGCGCTTTTTTTCCCATAATAACAACTGTATACTACTTTTGCACTCCCCCGTATAACCTGATTCTGTGTTTGTGTGATAGTCTTCTTATGAACTTTACCACTCTGATTGTAGTAATTGTAAACATATTAAAATGGTTGAATTCTAACCATATTGCATAAGTAGGAATATCACATTTTAAATAATATAAATATCTGAAAAATTTATTTTGAATATACTTTAATTTATCAACTTATTTCATACTCCAAATCAAGATTGCATATAGTACTGAATTCAAAATCATCAAATTAAAAAGCATCAAATGCAAAGCATCAAAAATGCTTTGCATTTTCATTTTAGATTCTAATTCAATCAAATTAAACATCAAATTATTTGCTCTTTTTATAATAGCTTCAAAATATTTACCAAAACTGAATAATGATGATGACCAAACACCTAGATATTTTGTGTTCAGTCTGATCTGAAGTTTGGTTTTCACAGATAGCTTACCTCTGTTTCATAATACCATTGCAAAAGATGTGGATTTACCTTTAATCCCCATTTATCACTATAATTTTTAATTATATATATTTTCCTCCATAATGACACATTGGTAGGTACTAATAAAACATTGTCTGCACAAGCTATTGAGTAAATAACTTCATGTCCCACGTTAATAACATCATCTGGATAAAAAACTCTTTTGTAATTAAATATTAAAAAATTGAACAAATAAGCTGAAAGAGGATTATCTTGCAGTAGTCCATTTTTTATTAAAAACTGGGAATATTGTTTGTGTTATGCCTTCTCTAATTGAAATGAAATATGTTCCCAATAGTAACTCAGTTGTTTGAATTAATTTATCATCAGCCCTTTATTGTTGTAATTTTTCTCTCAATTTTAAAATAGGGACAGAATCAAGTCCATGAAAAATGCAAAAACTTTATGATGTTTACAAGATAATGTAAATTGGACATTTAACAAGAAAACAATGCTAACTCAGTACATAATCACAAACAAAACCTTTTTAACCAGTAATTGAACTCAGTACTACTATTGGGTAAAAATCAAACCAAGTTTTGGCTTTTAAATTATTTTGTTCAGCTCAGATAGTAAAAATGTGAATGATCCTTGATGTAAATAACTTTTTTACAATTTAGCTATAATTCTTCAGTCTAAATCTGTCATTCTTCTTATGTATAATCACCTTAGACCAATTTTCAGGATAAATGTTGCTTTTCTAAAAAAATTAAGTGTTCTTACTGTTAATTCATGTTTGACCAATAAAGGCTATCATTTCATTTGTAATAAGATTTAATCCTAGAGATGTATTAGTTTTAGATCATCTAATGATTTTGTGACAAAACCTCTACATCAAAAATATCTTCATAATCTAAAATATCTTGTTCAGCATGAGTTACATTTGATATATTACACTGTTTATACTCTGTACAATGCTTGGAAAAATATTCCTTTTACTCACTATAAGAAATTATTTGATTTTTTTTTCCTTTCTTCCATTTATTTCTAAACATACTCAGTAGTCTTCAAAATGATTGAGTATTTTTACATCCAGAAATTAGGGTATACATGTAATTTTTTTTTATTCTGGCTTTAATAAAATTGTAATAAATTCAGTTGTATTTTAAATATATGTTTAAGGATTCAACATCATTTCTAACTATAAACTATTTGAGAACTTTTTGTTTCAAATTTCTTAAATTATAACATTTTCTGACAATCCAAAATTTTTTTTATCTTCACTGAATAGTTCTATTTGAAAACATACTATGAAAAGACCACATAGATTTTATCATTTACTCATAATATATTTTTAAATTATTTTCATTTGACAAATTGATAGTAGATTTAAATCTTTGTTCAAAATTGTTTAAAAATCTATTTTTATTAAAGTTAATTTTTGGTACCATTTGCTATTTAGTTGTATCCAATATTATTGGCTCAAATTTATTATCAAACTCATTTTTCTGTATGACTAATAACACAGGAAAACAGTCATAATATAATCTCAATATACTTCCATTTATTATAATTAAATTTTTATGTTATGCAAGGTTTAACAAACCTCATCTGTTTCTATTTATCTTATCTTTATTCAGTCTATTATTTTGAATATTTAATATTATTACTTTGATAAAAGGAATCTGTTTCCTGAGCAATTCTTGAATTTAAATCTCCCAAAATATTCAGGTCTCTGTATATATTGACATTCTTTCTTCAAAGATTCCAATTCTTAAATGTTGTATCTGTTATCTTATCACTTGGCAAATAGATTGGCAATCATTGGGTCATACTGTTCAGTATGGTACTCTAGGTTAACATCCAACAGCAGAAATACTGAAGTTGAACTAGAATAAGAATAAACTATAGATCTTTCTTAACAAATAATATAGTGCCTTCTTTATGTCAACCTGACAGCCAATGTTTTTGGAGAATGTCCTCATCACTACATTATTTCCTTCCTTTATTTTATTACTTTGATATTATCTCATCTTTATTTAATCATGCTTCAATATGACAAGTAGCTCAGAACTATTTACTAATGTAATAAAAGAATCATCATATAATTTAGATTTTAAACTTTGACAATTTTAAATTATTATAGACCAATAACAGGTTTTAAGAATTTCCTTTAACTCTTCCAGGGAATCTATCTGATTCTCTTCTATAAAATTTGAACACTTACAACTTTATTCACAATAAAAGAAAATGTATATTTCTTATTTTCAAATATTACATAATCAGTACACAATATACTGTATATCTCGGCGGATAAGATGACTTTCAGATAAGACGAGGTATAAGTTTTCATCGAAGTTTTTTAGTTTTAGCATATATCTGTCCTATAAGACGACCCCCAAACTATCAACGGCCTATGAATTTAGTTTAGATCGGCGATCATCTTCTAAATAATAATACTGTATAGCATATACGGAATTATGTCCTGTTTGTAATTTTTTGAATAAACAAATTTTATTTTCTGCCTTGCTATTGTTGCAAACATTCGCACTGATTCGGGCATTCGGGTAATGACCTTGACTATTCACAAAACGTCATATGGGTTATTTTATTCTGTGGACATGCCCTACTCTCTACTAGTAAATAATTACGTTTTGTCCATTTTACTATAATTGTTTTAATTTATATAAATTTCAATCTAATTTTTTTTGTATCTGTCCTATAAGACGACCCTGAATTTTTGGGGCCTTTTTTTATAATTCAACTATCGTCTTATCCGCCGAGATATATGGTAATTTAAATTCCCTTAGTTCAAGCAGCTTGATATAATGACAGCAATTTTTGTCTATGTTGTCAAGATAATGGAGTCAAATCTTATGAAATCAGTAATGAAAAGTTTATTATATTTTGACTCAGGAAAATTTTGTCAATACTTAGCCACATATTCTTTAAACATGAAACTCAAATTAACACTTTCAAGAGTTATCTAATAATTATTGAATTAAGCCCAATCTTCTGATTAAAAAAATTTATCATAGATATAAAATCCATTTTTGATTTGCTTTTTCATAAACATAAAAACTTCTTTTTTAATTTTGGAACTATCTGTCAACTTATTCATATTTGATTGATTAATTTGATTTATTTAAAGAAAATTCTAAAGCTTAATTTTTTAAGTTTAGTATCTTTAGTTCCTTCCATTCTATATTTTATTCTTTTTAATTGCAAGGAAAATTCATCAATTTTATTATTAGTAACAGATATTTTTAAGTTCAATTTTACTCATTTGGGACATTAATCAAGAATAAATTAATTGTATCTTTTGGAATAATTTTCAATGTCCTTTGAGTTTAAAATTTTATCATTAGAATTAATGTTAAATTGAGACAAAGCTTGAGAAAATTTTTTTCCACATTGCTTACATTTTCTAAGTTTAATACATATAATTGCTACTCTTCAGTCAGTGATGGATTAAGCCTCTAGCAAGCCCTAGACAAAATTTAAATTGGGGCCTCATTTAAATAAGTTGCTTTTAAAGAAATCTTAATGCCACTTAAAATTTTTATTAATAATAAAGAATACAAACACTAATACAATAATAATTGTACTGTATAATAAAAGAGTTTCTGGTATAACAAAAAATCTATAAAAATATATATAATTATAGTCATTAATCAGCCTTTAAAAGATTTAAATTTTTCATTTTTTATTTCAGAAAATTAATTAATTAATATCTTCACAATCTAGCTGTTTGAGAGTTTCTTTTTTCTATAGCAAGCATTCCTGAAGACCTTAGCTTTTCATGTTCTATTGAATTTCTTAAATAATTTTTAACTGTTTTTAAAATAGAGAGAGATTTATAAAAAAAAAAATACATTGTAAAAATACAAAGTATTACAGACAATACGAATATGAATTCTTGTCTTCTCCTTCATTCTCTTTCAACATCATGGGAACATGATCCACACAGCAGAGTCAACCTTTCTTTTTAGGCTACTTTCAACCTATATTTATGTAAATCAGGTAAAAATTTCCTTGACTATGGATTCCATTGTAAAGAAAAGGTTTTTCTTTAAATAATTATATTACGTCCTAGAATTTTTGAATTTTTTCTTTACAAGAGAAAGATTTCTCTCCTGCTGCATTACTTACAGGCATGGTTAAGTAAATTCTTAACAAGATTTCAGTATTAGGAAAAGAGGTATGATGCATACTATACACTGGTGTGTTATATAGCATCAAATCTGATTTTATTACTTTATCAATTATTATGATGACATTTATTTGTATTATTTAAAAATAATAACATAAATATTTGATATTATTAAAGATGCATTTAAAAATATATTTTTTAAAATTTATTATTATTTATTATTATTTTTTCTGTACTGAAGCTGGGGCCCCTCCAAATTACATGCCTTATAAATTTGTCTTGTTTGTCTATTGGTTAATCCAGCACTGTCTTCAGTCATATTAGAATTTTACTTTCTTTATCAAAGTAAGATGAAATGGATGTTTCTCTTATACTCAATTCTTCATCTAGTTTTACCAATTCTTCCGTTTGGATGATACTTTTTTCCTAAAGTTCTTGATAAAGGTCCCAGGTTAGGTTCAATTCTGGCAATTAATAATAAAGTAAAGTGATATAATTTTCTCATAGTTATGCCTCAAACACCAAAAGCTCTCTCTCTCTTTCTCTCAAAAAAAAAAAAAAAAAAAAAGTGCACCAGTGTTGTCTCCAATCACAGTGCTTCCATTGACAATTCATATCACTTCAGTCATTTATGGTAACAATTTCTTATACAAAACAAATTATTATAAATTATCTTAAATAAACAAATGATAGGTTATCTATAACTTATCATTTGTTTATTTAACATTATTTCTTTCAGTTGGGTTAATTCATATAATTCCATGTTATTTAGTATTGAAAATTGATTTCAAATGATATTTTTAATAGAAAATACAGAAATGACTACACAATTCCATTGACATAACTGCATCAATTCCATTTTCATTAGAGCTTGAATTATAGAGTTTAAATTTTGATTATATTTATCAAAAACTTATGCAAAATTGTGTTATCTATAATTGCATTATCAAGTAACATAAATCTACAGTAGAGTCCTGTTAGTCAGAACACCACTAATCTAAACATTTGCCTAACCCAAACACGTTTCAGTTGGTGGAGAGGAAATTTTCTCTAACGAGGTCGACTTAGGGGTGTTCCCCTTTCTCTTTCCTGAGTGAACTATGTGAATAAGGCTTCATCAAGCTTGTCAAATGTTGAGGGCCTTGCTGTTTGTCGATTTTCAACTGATTTTTCTGAAGTAGAGGCACAAAACTACTCGATCTTTGCACAGTTTTTTCCCTGTTGGTTATTGTGGCTTTGCCCACTCCAAACTATACTGTCAATTTTGTTGCACTTTCACCCTTGTCCAGCCTTTTCAAAATGTCCAACTTATCTTTCAATGTACACATTGTGTGTTTCCATTTTGTGGCCATTGTAGCAGCAGACTAAACTAAACTAAACTAAAATAACATAGAGCAAAGAGTGCATTCAACATCCACAATTAAGCATGCTAACTTATACAGTAGCATCAGTCAACTGATTGGAATCCTGGACTGTGTATCAAAAACAACGTTTTTTTTACAGTTAAAATAATTTTAAGGTAAATAATGAAGACAGGTTGCCATTTCAAAATTACAAAACTTGTTTTTGTTTGCACCCTCTATTGAATACAAGTCAGATGAAATAAAGGGTGGGGCACTGATGTCATTGATGGTGTTGGATCTACATAAACCAGACCTATTTTACTGCTTGCTTCTGCATTATTTCAATTGTTCAGCTGATCCGAACAGGACTCGGTCCCAATTAGTTCGGACTAGCAGGACTCTACTGTACTTCTTTCACTGGGATGGAAAGTCTGAGTAGGCCATGAGCCACCCACTTTTACCCTGCTAAAAATCAAAGAAGATATCAAATAAGACTAATTTAATATCACTTTTAAGCTAGCACTGGTCCCACTAAAAGTCTCTTCCATAGCCCTTGTTTCAATTGGTATTATAATCAAGTGAATAAGCGTATTCTAAATCAAATGCACATTTGATGATAAACAACAATTTTGTAATTGAAAATCTAATCTCATCATTTATTATATAAAGAAGAAATTAGTGATTACATCATTAAAAATTTAAAAATGATAAAAGTATCATCCAATTTAAATTCACTAACTGAATAACTATAACGGGTGGACAAGCAAGAGTTCAGTGGGAGCCGAAATGTAGGTTTTGCAAAATGCATGGGAGCCACAGTTCTGTACTGTCATGGCAGATAGTATAGTAAGGCGTGTGATTTTATCATATAATATAAATATAATATAAAACAAATATTGAATTTTTTTGATAAACATATTTTCACAAAATTGTAAAAATAATAATAAAAAACAGAAATTAACACTTTCAGCAAGAGCTGCATTTGCCCATGTCTGAACTATAACAAAAATATCTTTTAAATTATTCAACAATTAAAATATAGAAATCATAAAAATATATACAAAAAGTTTGTAAAAGAGATTTAACTATAGTTAATTCCTACAAAACTTAAACAATAACAGAATATATTGAAATAAACTGCAATAAACTTGTATTTTATTACTTTTGATATTTTAAAAAATTGTGAACCACATATTCTATTTATTTCTCATATAAAAAATTAATTGACTGTTAGATCGGTTGTTTTTGCACCAGTTGTGAAAACCTAACGACCAGGGACCGATCAAGTTTTACCTACATGTGGGCGCGAGATTCGGGGTTGTCTTTTGTTCAGGTCAGATGAGCAGGACATGACCAGTCTCCAGTCCAAACCAAACCATTATAACCAATTTTTTGTTAGATATTAAACAGCAATTTTACGATTAGAGATCTTTACACTCTAAGATCTTAACATTGACTGTAATTGTTTTATATATGAAAGCTACCTAAATTGTATGCAATTCCTCAAAATAGAAGAATTTAGTATTTATGTACTTTTATAAAGATAAGTTATCTATTTCTCACTTACATTCTCATTTTAAGTATTATTTGTAAATAAATTTTAAATTTATAGCAACCTCAGAATGAATATTCTTATTGCTTATCTATAAATGTGTCCTTCTGTATATAGTTTGCTAACAAATTTGAAGTACCAAAAACAATAAAATAAAATTTTGTCACTAAAACCTTACTGTAGAATATTATAATGGAAAACAATTTTTTTTAAAAAACTAAGTGTTTTTATTAATTTTGAAATTAAGTTATTTAAAAATAATTAAATTAATTCAATTTTGTTTTAATTATATTATTATTTTTCTATCTACTGAAAAATTGTAAAACTTAGAAAATTCAAGAAGACAGAGACTGTGGAAATATTACACTGTTTAGAATAATTGAAATATTGATCAACAAATTACCTTACATTTTAGTGAAATGCTTTATGAATATTAATTCCAAAGAAAATATAGGTAATGTTAACCTTGTATAAAAATAAAACTGAAGTAAGCATTATTATTATTCTTTTTTTTTAAAGCTTTTTTCATTTATTTATTTTTTAAGCTTGCAGGTTTAAATTTTAATTGATTAAGAAAATGAATAAATTTTAATATTTTTATTTTTAACAGCTATAGAAATGAAGATAAAATCACTGTTAGGTTTACTAGTATGGTGTCAACAAAATAACAATTTAAGTCTATCTACATCTCAAGATGATTTAAAGCTTATTTTCCAAGGTAATTAATTAATTAAAATAGGAAACAAAGCTGTAAAACATTAATTTCAGATTTATTAAAAAATTTTAAATAAATATAATTATAATGGAATAGAATTTACTATTTACTATATAATTTGCTTATGTTTAATTTCATTCTTGATTTCTTTTATAAACAGTGGATATATGGCATAACTGTATAGTCAATAGAAACAATCAGTTCAATAAACAATAAAATTCAAATGCTTCTTTATTAAATTCTATAAGCAGAAAATTTTCTAATGATTACTTGAAAAAATAATTACTGAAATTAATTTAACTTTAAATATAAGTATATGATATAGTTAGGCATTTATGATTTTCATCTAGCTAAAGCTAATTACAACAAATTTTAGGTTTTTATTGTAATATATAGAATAACAGTCTTTCATTTAAATATAATTTTGTGAATTTATACAATTTGCAATTTAGCAAAACAATTTGGTTGTGATATAGTAGACCTATTTTAAGTGTGATTTATATTAGCAATAATAATTCCTTACAAATTTTAAAAATAGTCAGTATATGCCTTACTCCTTAGATAATTATGTTAATAACCTTTTCACATACTCGAACCTGAATTTTTGTGTTAATGATAATGAATATCTGGTGAGACAGTTAAACTCTCACCTTTCAAAAATAAAAACCGAAGTAAAATGTAAAGTCTCACAAAAACAATAAAGAGATTCTTTCTGTCAAAAAGGAAAACAAAAGGTAAAATTACAGAGGAAAATTTCAAAGTTCAGAGGAATTTAAACCAGTTGGGATTGGGTTGTGTTGATGATAACCTCTCACATGTCATGAAAGGTTTCGAATTGTCACCAGGAGACAAGGGAAGACCAATCGGAATGCGGAATAGAGGAGAGAAACCCTTTAAAAACTTGTGTTTCAAGGACACGATGTTCTTTGCTCCAAGATTTGTTCTTTTCTTTGAGATCTGTCATATTTTGGCTGGTCCAGGATCTATGGGAAAACACTAGATCCAAGTTCTATGTGTCGTGCGATCGAACATCCAGCTGCAACAGAATACACCATTCGACATCACATACCAGTTTTGATCTGAACTTACCAGTGTGCCCCGAGGCCATCAATTCTTTAGAAGACAATCAAATGTTTTTTACAGTGAAGTTAGTTGATTGCTGGTTTTGAAAGAGAGAACTGTGTCTGCATATATGTCTATGAAGTACTGTTTATGACTGCAACCAAAAATTAATTTTTGCAAATAAATGCAATATTTATTTTTTACATATTTTTTTTTAAGTGTTAGTGCTCACAGGGTGGAATGAGTTTTTGCAGGTCTACAATGAGGTGGCCGAGTAGTGAGGAATGAGCTAAACTGGGCTAAATTTCTGGGGTAATTTAACCACCTAGAATTTCATTCCTGGGTCCCCAGAGAAGAAGGATAAAGCTTTAACAGCTTCTGTGATTCAGTCTGCTCCTCTCGGGTGCATCTGATAAATATAAAGACATGAATAGATTTCCATATAAAAATCATTCACATGGAAAATTTTGCATATTTTATTTTATGTTTAGTTTATTTAAACCTTTAAAATCATATATATATATATAAAATAATTTATTAAGATAGAAAACAATTTGAAATAATTAGCTTAAAGTTGAGTGTCCGAAAAGTATAAAGGTAGGTTTATATTAATATTAACAGTGGCGTGCCGTCATTGGAAGCGATGGAAGCGCCGATTCCACCTTCCAATGACCTTCCCTTGAATTTTATAAAATATAAATTTTCATATTTTAACGTACTTTGCATTAATTAAAATTAATATTTTATTATAACTGCATTATGTATCTTTTACAAATTTCTATACTACATGTGAAAAAAAACGATAAGATTGCTATTGTATATTCGAATAATTCGGTGGAGGAAGGAATGTCGAAACCGGGTCAGTCTCCAATCAGCCAGATTATATAGGCATTAGCACATGCGGTTTACAGTGCACCAACCTCACCCGGTTTAGCTGGTAGAAGTGACACACTGCGTAAAGAGTATGCACTTTATATCCCGGAGCGGTTGTGGGCTGTTAGCCGCCTGCTAGATATTCGGCCACCCTCGCCCGATTATGTGAATCACGAGCAGACTAGATCAACGGCGGGCAACCCGCGGGCCAGCTACGGGTGGCGAAAAGTTTCTATCCAGCCCGCAAGATCTTTAATAGATTATTAAATTGGAAAAATAACTAATTAATAGTTATTTTTCCAATTCTTTGTAATTTTCGAAAACGATAAGAGAAATAAATGTGAAATAAATAAATAAAAAGTTAATTACTACATTTGCAGACTAAAAAAATTACGAGTCACAAGAAAGCGTCAATTAACTACTACGGCGTGGAAAAAAACGTAAAATTTATTTTGGTCCATGTTATAAAAAGGGTTGCCCACCCTAGACTAGATTTATAACAATCCAACCGATAGGAGTTTACTGGCACGTTTTTATGATAGTTCTGTATAGTTGACAGGAGTTTAAAAAAACTCCATTAAAATATTTGATATATTTATTCTGCGTTTATTCCGCTCTCCCATCTTATATTACTTACGGATTTCAATGTTAAACCGGTGATATTACGATTTAGTATGTCCCATCTGTAAGGGGATGCAGAAAAAACGTGTACAATTCTAGTACAGTGTTAAAAATTAACTGTTACTTTGGCAGCATCATTTACAACCAAATTTAATGAATGAGACATACAGTACATACAATGGTACAAAAAAAAAGCTCTAGAATTTATTTTCCTTAAATTTACGATTTATATATCCGTTGTCATAAAAATTTGTCTTTACACTGTTTTCCCAAGACTACAAATATTCAGGTATAAAGTAACTGGTTTCGACTTATTTCTACTTAAGAAGTGACTAAATAATTAAGAGATTAGGGAATGGGGACATAAATAAAACCCTGTTGAAAGAGCCAGAATTTTACTTCAACAAAAGCCTAACAGAGCCAATCACTCGCTCAGTACAGTGGGAAACTGATTTCCGTGTACACCTGGTATTAAAACGAATTAGTTAGAAAACGAATGACTATTAAGTTTAACATAGTTAGATTTTTACAGCTACGGTGAGAAACGTTTAAAATTTACAACAGCCCTGTGGCGTCCTTTGAGATATACTATTGATGCGACAAAAGAGGCATTTGACATTGACCGGTATCGGCACCCTCGGGATTTGGCACGCACACACTCACTACACACCTACCTGGACCGTCACTAGTTCCATCCATTAGCTACTCGTATCAAGATATTTGACTAAGTGGATTGTTTTAAGATTTAAAAAGTAAAGACTATTTTATGTTATTTTTATGTACGTTTCTTTACAAAGCTATATTTTAATTATAATTTTCTTTAAAAGTATATTAATACAATCGAACAATACATTGTACCAGGTATGTATATCCATCGCACATTTTATTTCACCGAGTAAGTTTTTATAATTTATTTTTAATTTTAGCCCTTATATCGTGGCTAGCGATTCAGAATGTAATTGTGATATTAAAAATACATTTAGAGAAGTCTACAGTTTTTACTGGCTTATCGAACAAATGAATACGAATGGACCCTAGACCAGTGATTCTTAACGGGGTAGCCGCGGCCCCTGGGGGTCCATAAGAAGTTTGCCGGGGGCCGCCAAATTATGCAAAATTTCCTTCAGAATATAATAAAAAGAAAATTGATGTATAATCCAAATATCGTATTGAAAAGTGAAATAAGAAAGATAAAGTTTTCCTATTTAGTTTTTATTTATTTATTTTGTATTTCTTCCTACATACAACTTTGTTAGTACAGAAGAAATAAATGTAAATATGCTACTTACACCACAGTATTTACTTCTTTTATTCCAAAGCAATTTTAAGAAACTATTAATGCTTGGAATTTTAAAAATAATTAGGAAAAATAGTAGGCTTTGAAAATTTAAATATTTTTGCAAAAGTTATGCAAAATCCTTACGACAAGTGGGCGTTTTAGTTTTAGTTTAGTTTTAGCATCGACATTAAATTGATTTATCGACATGTTTTTATTTTATTTTCTGTTAAAAATTAATGAGTTTTCATGTTTAATTGTGAAGTTTGAATGTTATTTAAATAGATAATGAAATAATAAAGTTATGATTTACATTTATTATATAAAAAATAAAGCAATAATAAAAAAATCAATTTATTATAGATAAATTATCAAATTATAAATTAATTCAGTAGAGCGTCGATAAGTGGAACGTCGGTAAGTGGAATGGCCGGAAAGTGGAACGATTTTCAGTCGGACTGTATCGTGCTGAATCGAATGTTTTTGATACTAAATTTACTTCTAAAGTATAATTTTCATGTTTTTTATATTCTTTAATATATTTATTTTCTTTGTACAAAATGCAGAAATAATTTTTAACGATACGATAGCCTCGATGATTATTATAAAAATTTTTGTTAGGCTTAAAATCATGAAAATTCAACACGAAGCGACACGCAATGGAGAAAAATTCAACAGGAAGCGATACGCAACGGAGAAAAATTTGAACATTGGACAGGTTAATGTATTTTTTCGTACAAAGTCGGAAACTGGAACAAATCATTAACTGGAAGGACCCCAGTCCCCAATTGGTTCCACTTATCGACGCTCTACTGTATTATTAAAAATGGGGGTCACAAAAAAATTATGAAATATTTGGTGGGCCGCGAGTATAAAAAGGTTAAGAACCACTGCCCTAGACCATCACTGATGCGCAATTAACTGATTGCCCATGGAAGTCAGCTTCTTACAGAAACACAGCTTCCCTGTCATCAAATGTCACGGCACGCCACTGAATATTAAGATACCAGAAGTCAATATGAATCAGTAGATACTACTAAAAATAACTAGTTGGTTAGAATCACTAATTTTACAATAATCCAAGGCACAGACTTAGGAGGAAGGTGAAATTCTTGCTCTTAGAGGTAAAAATTACTCTGCAAGAGCAATTACTAAAAAATTAAATAGGTCATCCACTGTGATCAACAACTTTATTAAAATAGGAGATCAATATGGTCAAAATAAATCAACAAGATGCCCTTCAAAACTTACAGAGAACAAGTCATTGTTTGCCAGATTGCCATCAACAAAACATCATTCCAGAAGTTAGCAGTAACAATTCCAGGATTCCAGATTTTTTTTGTAATGTTAGAAACATTATACTCTATTGTTGAGTATAATGTTTCTAACATTACAAAAAAAATCACATTAGAAAAGCAAATGATTATCAATACATATTGGCAAGCAATTTCTTGCCTTTTGTATAATGTACTGATGGGAATCGATGAGTCTTTCAGCAGGACAATGCTCCCATTCACATAGCAAACTCTACATATGAATGGTTTTTAGCTAATGAGGTGACTATTATTGATTGGCCAGCTCTATCTCCTGATCTTAATCTATGGGAAAATCTTTAGGAATTCTAGCTAGAGCTGTATCCTCAAATAGGCAGCAATATACTAGTTTGGAAGAACTAAAGTAAGCCACAATTCGTCACTGTGAAGAAATAAAACTTCATCTGTCTTCTAAAACTTCATACAGTCAGATCACATTTACAAAGTTATTTTAGCCAAAGGAGGTTTCATTGGATATTAGGTTATTGTTAAATATAATTTATTAACATGTCATTAATTGTTTTAGTTAATTTTGTTATGTGCCTTTAAATTTTTGGGACAGTCAGATTGTAATTCTTCAAAATTATTAATTATTTTTTCCTGTCTCAATAAATTGTTATCAATTTTATATGTGCATTTGTGAAAGTCCAAAGCAAGCCAAAACTAAATTCTTTTTGCACAGTTTTCAGTGTGAATGATTTTATACAGAAATCTATTAATGTCTATATATTTATGAGATGCACCTTATATTTATATGCTTAGTTTAAACTTTACTACTTATTTTTATTTAGTTCAATTACTGTAATTTTAATTTTTTTTCCAGTATTGAATTACTTATCTTTTAATCATCCAAGCAAGCATTCCCTTTCAATCATCTGGCAATATTTGCATTCTACAACTACTAACTTATTAGATTTCAAGGATATGAAGTGTAATAAAATTTTTAAAATTATTTTTCTGTTCTTTTTTTCTTAGTAATTCATTTAAAATACTACTAATATTCATTATCTGATTTCAGCATTATTTTCAAAAATTGTATGTCAGCCTATAATATCCCAATTGGAAGAAAGTATTAACATGAATGATGATGTTTGTACTACTGCAGCTCTTGCTTTCTTATCTGGTTTAATTATGTACTACTCAAAATATAATTTAAAGGTATGAGTTTTCAGTTTTTAATTCTTTCTAATGATCATTGGAATTGATGTTTCTCTTTTATGATATTTTCACCAAATTGAAATATACTTTTTAATAATAAAGAAAATTATAAATTTTTTGGAATATACTATTTTCTCATCATTAAGACCCAGATTTTTATGCAGTTAAAACTGTCATTTTATGTGCATATATATGACACAAAAATAACCAAAATATTCACTTAAGTAACTAGTTTTTAGAAAATATTTATCATTTATTAAACATTTATCTATATAATATACAGGCCTCGAAACAGATCACTATTCATACTATTTTTAAATTAGTCACTTTCTCTCAACTAAGTCAGCGATATATCACTATTTTACACTTTTTCTGCCATTATGGGCAACGACATTTTTGTGACGCTAAGCTGTCATATGTGACTTCATTAATGTTTAAATACTTGAACGTATTGCATGCTAATGCGTCCATGTAATAAAAAGTATATGAATGTAAAAAGTTCTGCAGCCTCAGAAAGGTTGAGAACCACTGCTGTATGTCTTTGAAAGTACTTACAATTTTTATGGTGTTGAACATCAGACTGTTGTGGCTATTTCTATCAAGTATGATGCTTTCCCACAGTGTGTTTATTCTTTGTTGCTCTCACATGGAGCAGAATCTTTCACTGCTGAATGTTAAGTACACTCTGTCTGATGACATTTTGAAATGTCAAAAGTACTTGTAGTTAGAAACTTTTCAAGTAAACAATTCTAAAGCCAAAAAACAGTATAGTTTATTCTTAATCTAAGTTTGGTATCATTAGTGAGCACATTTTTATGATCTATAAATATGTTATTACAAAGATTTAGATAATTAATAGGAGCACCATTGTAATATAGTGTGGCCGTCAGCCATATTATTCGCGTATTTATATTTTTATATGTAATATAAGTTAGTTTTAGTAATTCTTTTGTCTCTTTGTCTTGCCTATCCTCTAAAACTTTCCTTTCCACTTCCTGTACCCTCTGGGTGGGATTATCGTTTCGAAGAAGTAAACAACAGAAACAATAGAAGAGCAAGACCCTGAGGGCTTCGGAGAGAGTGGGGGAGTCACTTTTTGGACTGGATGGCGGAGAGAGAGAGGGCAGAGAAAAGGTTTGAGCTCGAACGGCGTGCATAGGGTAAGAGCAGAAAGAAAAGTAAAGAAGACTACGAGCAAAAAAGGTCAGGCCTAAGAAAGGAAGGGAATTTTTGAGGCTATCGTAGGGAGAGCTAAAGTGAACGACGAAAGAACGAGAAGTTCACCGAGAGAATGGAAGATTCATAG
Organism: Centruroides vittatus; assembly: GCF_030686945.1. Taxonomy (NCBI): domain Eukaryota; kingdom Metazoa; phylum Arthropoda; class Arachnida; order Scorpiones; family Buthidae; genus Centruroides; species Centruroides vittatus. Next base: position 495,600 of record NW_027122577.1, read on the forward strand.
TAATCAAGCAGGACTCAAGAGCAGTGTCCCACCAAAGTAGAGACACTGAGAAAAGAAAATCCCGGGTATTTCCTTCTTCTATTTCTACCTCCACCTAATTTCACTTTTCTTCTCTTCTAGTTATAAGTAGGATAAGCTTAGTTTTAAGGTCTTCACACGTCGGACTTTGTCGGGTTCTGTTTTGAATGTGTCCTTTGTTGTATATTGAGGGACAGAACGCCTGTACGATGTTTTACTTTGTGAAGTGGGGATCCGTAAAGAACCTGTTTTGTTCTTTTCTGGCAAAAATAAAAAATCATATCTTGTTAAAAGTATAATCTAATTCGTTTATTTTGTATCGGTCTGTTCGCGGAACATATTACCTCGCCACGAATCACCACAATAGAGATAAAAGATTTCTAATTCTTATAATGCTGTTCTTAATATTAGAAACTACAGTATGGAACAGAATTATATGACAGTGTAAATTTTTAAAAAATTTTTTGACTTATTTAGAGTAGATGAATAAAATTTTATGTATCTTTTCAGCACCATCATCTAATGACATACACCAAATATCATCCTGATTTTTGCCTTTGCATAACTTATATACATTGAAATGACTAATTTAAACATAAGTTAAATAAAACAATTGTTTAACTTCCTTCTAGAAATAAAAAATGATTATTATTCTTAAAAATTTTAACAGTACAAACCTTCTTAACTTTTTAAACATTTAGGAAGAAATTTGAATTGCTTAATTTTTTCAGAAAGTTAAATTTAACAGACTATAAATTAACAAAGGTCTTTTTTTGTCAACTTTAATATTCTCAGAAAATATTTATAATGCAGAATACATGTTTTTATATATTTTACTATATATTTTAACTGTATTAATGTAAATTTAATCTCAAATTTTGATCTTATTAATTTAATATAGCTTTGGAAAGTATTTTATATTTATTTTAAAAATAGAAATGTATATATTTGGTAATCATTTTTATTATCATAGACTAAATTGTTAGTTTGATGATGATGATGAAAAACATCATTGTGCCACAAGCCTTAAAAATTTTTGAAAGTTTATGAAGAAAAATCATTTCATTTGATTTATAATTGTTATTTCTGATGACAAAAACAAATAGCTTTATGTAAAATTTAGAAAAAATAATAATTAAACTTTTTAATCTAATTTATAGTTTTCCATCTTTTTACTATACATTAACTTTCCAATTTCTATAAAGTAAAGTTATTAAACTATTATATAAGGATTATTATTTATTATTAAAATATACTAAAATTAATATTGCAATTGCCTGAAAATTCAATATTAGAATATGTTAAAAAGTAACACGGTCAAACCTTTTTAAAACAATACCCATTATAAATAAACAACAACTAACTTGTTACATATAAAGATCAACAACTGCCGAATTATCGGGCTAGCAAATGGCTATAGTAATATTAATAATTAAAGTTAATTTGCTACTAGAGTTAGGCGCCATCTCTTGCTAAATTTAATAATTAGAATTTTAATTAAATAATTTAAATAAATTTAGGCCTAACTGGAAGAAAAGAATCGGCCCGAAGCGGGATTTGAACCCGCAACTTCTGCTATCCGTGCAGACACGTTACCAGTTACGCTACCCGGATGCCGGCATTGTAATGTGTTAATTAATGTGTCCCCAGCCGGCATTGTAATGACCGTCGATGGTGGTACGGTAATCTTATATCAACTGGAGAGGAAGATTGGACTGAAGGTCCGGGTAGCATAACTGGTAACGTGTCTGCACGGATAGCAGAAGTTGCGGGTTCGAATCCTGCTTCAGGCCGATTCTTTTCTTCCAGTTAGGCCTAAATTTATTTAAATTATTTAATTAAAATTCTAATTATTAAATTTAGCAAGAGATGGCGCCTAACGCCTAACTCTAGTAGCAAATTAACTTTAATTATTAATATTACTATAGCCATTTGCTAGCCCGATAATTCGGCAGTTGTTGATCTTTAATACCCATTATAATGATAAATCCCAGTACAATAATAGAATTTTGATGGTCCTGGCCAAAGTCCCATTAAATACTGTAATTTATCACCTGCTACAACAATAGTAAAAATCCTGATATAATTATACAACTATTGGGATGTGTTGGCACAACCCCCAGCCAACTCAAATGACCAGTGCAGGAACCACATGGTGAAGAGCTAGGAGTGCCTACTCACTAATCATGATACCTATGGATCCTCCCTGCACTCCAGAATGGTTTGCCCATACCTAGCTAATTAGTGTCATTGCGACTGACATCACTGCCTCAATGAATCATTACAATGAACTGTAAATGCCTGACCAATCATGAAGCATTTTCCTTTTCCCTCCAGACAAGAGCTCCAACAAGTGGCCAAGAAGAAGGTAGCAGTACTAGCATGTAATGGTAAAAATTGTGAAAGTATTAAAACAGATAAGTTTGGAAATGAAGCTAGAAACTTTCAAAAATAGTGAAATGAAACAAATAGAAGTTGCAAAGAAGTATGACTTTGTTCAGTCAACCCTAGCAATGTTTTTAAAGAAACAGAAGAAATCAAGTATAGTGCAGTGAGCAGAAACTTAGATCCATCTCAGAAACATCTGAAGACATCTAATTGTATGATGTCAACAGGGCACCATTCCATTAGTTCACTGAGATGCAAGCATAGAATGTATTTAAACAAATCTTCACTTTCTTAATATCAGTTCTTAAATTTTTAAGATCTCAATAACCCCCAGTATAACACTATTATTTTCCTGGTCTTCAAAATATCATTGTAGTGAGGTTTGTGTGTGTGTGTCTTAAATAAAATTGAAATAGATAACATATATTTTTGAAATTGTAAATTTTTTTTTTGTTTTCAGATAAGACAACACAGAGTGGTAATAACAATGAATCAAATGTTACATTGGTTACAGGACAATACATTGAACAGTCACTTATATATTTTGCAGATTTTGAAAGAACTTATACATTATAATTTTGAACATCCAATTATATTTCTAAAAAAAGATTATATTTTGGCTAATGATGATAATTCACTATTTTTGAAAACAGATGACTTTAGATTATTTTCTCTAGCAATATTAAATGTTATTGTAAAGGTAAATTATAGTTTAAATATCACAAGTAAATTGATTTAAATATTTGAAATCTAATAACTGTTTTTTTTTTTTTTTTGAGATGAATGACATTGTAAGTCTCGAAGCAGTACATTGTCTCAAAAAATTATTGGAGTATTTAAAAAACAAAAATTCTTTTCTTGGTATGTTATGAAAATTATTAAAGTTTGTTTAAAAAATTATGATCTTAAAATTACACAAAATATAACATCTTTGAAAATATTAAAATCTGTAATTTACAGTATAATAAATTTTAGTATAATTATATGTCTAAAAACATCTCAAAAGTCTTAATTTCTGTCACTGTGGATCACTATAATCTTATCAACATATGCTTTTATTTCAATCTTTACAAAAATAATCTGTGACCTAAAGTTAAATAAAGCAGGAATTTCTAATCAATTAATGATGGTTTTAATTATATATAATATAATCTAATATAAAACTGTAACAGTTATCTGTAAGAATTACTGAAATATCTTACATATGTTTAATATTTGTTCCCTTTAATGTAGACGATTCTGCATTGATTTTTCCAAATATATTGGTGGATCCTTAGTAACCCTGAACTAATTTTAGTATTTATCAAAGTTTTAATTTACATTATATATTTGTAAAATATATTTCAATATGCAGTGTAAAAGTTTATGTCTATAGAAGCTTCTCACTTGATAAGGCACATGCGTAATTATATATTTTAATTCAATCAGACTCATTTTCTGGGAGGATATCAAAGGAATATTAACAACTGGCTGACTTGCATAAAGTAAAGGTAACCATCAAGAAGTCTTCTAAACAGCATTTACCAGGAACAAGTCTTGTAAATGCAGTGATATTTTAAACAAATTGTTATGCTATAAAAATTTATTTACCTGCTTCTGTAAACAAGAAGTCATTATTTCCTTGTGCATGTGATTCTTGGATGTCCAGGAGTCTGTCTTACAGATACATCTAAGTTTGTTTGCAACTTTGACTTTCAATGCTATAATTAATACTTAGCCATTTGACTATCCTGATTTTTGAGCCATAGTTTAAAACTTTAAATTGCAAAATTTTCCAGCTGTAGTTTAAAGTGAAACCTTAAAAATTTTATTGCACCAAATCTGAGAATTTTGGGTTAATATTTTGGGTACTATAGAAGAAAGATGGTTTTTTTCATGCTGAATAAGTTTGCATCTGAGCATGGGAGTATCCACAGAGGGGAAGGAGTAAAAAATTCAAGAAATAATGATTGTAAAAGTGAGATACTTATCACTACACCCTCAACCATGGGACACTTTGATGCAATACTGTACTCTATAATGTACTTGTGAAAAAACTGCCAAAAAATTACAAACAAAAATTTATTGATGTAATTATTTGACTCCAAGGTTTGCTTTCCCATCGGAAAATTTTCTGTGGATTCCCATGTATCTGAGAATATGTAATATGCAGATTTGAACTCAGATTTTTTTTTCTTTTCTCTGTAAACTTTCAGGTGAGTTTGAGAATTTCGAAACAGCACTTCTAACATCCAAAGGTTTCCCTTGACAATGATGTTATTGTTAAATGTTAAACACTGTGAATATGGGAGTTGTTTTTAACAAGTTTTTGAAAGTATTTGATCTGGAGGTAGATGAATTTTAAAACTTGTTTGGAACTATTACTTTTTAATCTAAATATCACTGAAGAGGGAACAAAAGTATACATTAAGCAAATAAGCGAATAGTCATCACCAAGTGAGAATTTTGAAACAGCACTGCTAACATCCAAACTCATCTGAAAGTTTACAGAGAAAAGAAAGTAAGAATTTCAGCACCCCTTATCCACATCAGCATAGATTATTATGTAAGCAAACTCACTTTTGATATTCATTTCATTTATCTAATTAGATAAGCTACAAATGTAAAAATTATAACAACTTTGAATCTCAGTGTAATTTAATCAGATTAGATTATTTATTTAAAATAGTACAATACATAAGTGATCACTTATGTTTCAAAATTTTAATTTTTTTTTTATATCTATGTGTGAAGATAAGATTAAATTATTTTTAGTGATCTGAATATGTCATAAAAGAAAATAATTTCAATGATAAAATTTTATAGCTATTATTGAATGCACAAACTTTAAAAATTTACATATATATTTCATCAAAGTTAAATAGATGAAAATTGTAAAACAATATGTTAATTACAATTATATGTATTTTGAACAACAAATATTTCATTGAATACTGGAAAGTGTTGTTGAATTAATTAAATTGGCATAAATAGTTACTAGATATTCTATTATATCATAAGAACAGTATTGGTTAGCTTTGATCAAATGTATTTCTTGAATTGAGATATGAAGATGATGATAACTCTCCTGTGGTCACCACCTGATCGTGGTGGGAGAGCCCAGTAATTTTACTGATCCATAGGGCAATGCAGGCTAGAGCACAAGCTCCCGGTAGGGACACACATCCCAGTAAGGTCTATGGAGAGAAATGAAGCTAAGAGTGACCACACTCACATTCTGTGGAGATATTTATCATGGTAGTAACCAGATCTAAGTTTGATACCTGCTCGGATGTCTCCCGGGTTAACAAGGTCCACGTTTGTGGATTAGGCAGAGGCTCACGTTCGAAAAATAGGCCACAGTCTCACTTGGTTACTGGTGGCAAAAGCATCACTGGCCTAAGCATGGCTACTGCAATGTCCTCAACAGATGGGAGGAACCAACCTAGCCTTGGTGTTTCTGTGGCAATGCATCACAGACCACAAAGGCTAGAAAACCATGCCAACAGAAGAAATGCAGTAGAAATGAATGAATTTATCATCTGTACTTACTATATCATCACAAAACTTGAAACAAACATGACAGCATACAGAGAACAACCACACCATAGATTCACACAATAATATCCTCATCTCACTGTCACCGAACAAAGGGTTGTTAATCAAAGAAGAACAATTATACACAACAACCTCATCCCACAAACAACACTTGAACTTATCAAACAACAGGTTGCTGATCAAATACATCAACAGACAGAAACATTTAACATTAATGAAGATAAAATTACACTTCACTTTGACACCGGGGATGAAATATTAACTACTGAACCTGTTACCGGTGTAATTTTGCGTGAAAAAATCTTTCCACAAACGTTTTCGAGCTTTCCAAATAGCTCTTCTTCAGGTAGAGAAAAGTTCCAACGAAACAGTTCGAAAAAAGGAACGCAGACATTTAAATAAAAAACCGAATTTAAAAATAGAACGCAGATGTTTAAACAAAAAATACGGAACTCGCATAACGGACGAAGATTAAGATGGTCATGCACATTCGTGCACTGATGTTGCTATTTATAGATCGTCGTTTATGAGGGCCTGCCACGCTATAGAAAGATTAATTTCATCTTTCCGATTTATACATGCGGTCCGGTGGTTAGCCTTACAGATGGATATAGCTTCCCGCCATTTTAGCTTTTCTCTACCTGAAGAAGAGCTATTTGGAAAGCTCGAAAACGTTTGTGGAAAGATTTTTTCACGCAAAATTACACCGGTAACAGGTTCAGTAGTTAATATTAATGAAGATCATGTAACCTGTCAGGATAATCCAGCAACAAGTACTGATTAGAGCACGCACACAACAACTACCACTATTGATACTACAGACACTTCTTCATCCATCACTGATAACATGGACATATAAGTGAGAGCGTATTAACTAAATTTATTTCAGGAAATACTCACTAAATATACAGGCACAGATCCCACACAATGACCACGTATACCAAAAATCAACACGTCAAAGGAAGTAGGAAAAACACTAAATTATGTAAACACTCACTTCCTTACACTACATTCATTCAATTTCTACACTCGCAGATATTCATACATTAGTTTATGCTGGGGCAGTCACAGTAGTGACACACCATAGACTGAAAGTACAATTGCAGACAAACACAATTCTATCACAAGCCTGCCTGGCAGAGAAGACTAGAAACACAAATAAATGACATTAGACAGCAATTAGGCAGGCTAACACAATACACTAAAAACAACATAACACCCAAATTAAGGAAACAGCTCAAAAACATTTTCAAGAAAATAAAAACACACACAAAACATGAACATCACAACACACGCATTACAGAATACATTGATACACTAAAACAAAAACTTGCTGCCAAAGCACGTAGACTCAAACGATACAAAACATGTACAGTACACTACGAAAACAACAAAATAAATTATTTACAAACAATGAAAAACTCTTTTACAGACAAATTAATAACAAAGCAAACACTGATACACAGCACAGTGGCACACCAACAGAAGAAGAACTCACAACATATTGGTCTTCTCTTTGGTCCAGTGCTGTCACGCACAATGCTGATGCAGGCTGGATCGAGGAGGAGAACAGAAACTTGCACAACATACCAACTATGCCCTGTGTTGAAATAAACATACATGATTTCCAATACACTGTTAACAGAACACACAACTGGAAGACATCTGGTGTAGACAACATTCACAATTTCTGGTACAAAAAGTTTACATCACTGCACCAGGAACTAGCTAAACATCTAACACACATCATCATCAATCCACAAGACATGCCAAATTTTCTTACTCAGGGCATCACCTACATGAAACCTAAAAACAACAATACCACAGACCCCACACAATACAGACCAATTACATGTCTTCCAACACTCTACAAATTATTGACATCCTGTATTGCAAACAAAATATACAAACATGTTGAAGAACACGACATTCTAACAGAACAACAAAAAGGTTGTCGTAGAAACCACAGGGGATGCAAAGAACAGTTACTCTAGATTCAGTCATTCTACGGCAAGCACACAGACAACACAGAAACATACACATGGCATATATAGACTACAGAAAAGCATTCGACAGTGTTCCACACAGTTGGCTGCTACATATCCTACACATGTACAAAATACATCCATCACTCATTGCATTCTTTCAAAACACTATGCAGCACTGGAGAACAACACTACATCTCAGAGTTCATAACACTTCCATACAAACAAACCAAATTTTTATTAGGCGAGGAATTTTTCAAGGAGATTCCTTGAGTCCTCTCTGGTTCTGCTTAGCCTGAACCCATTATCCAACACGTTAAACAACACGCAATATGGTTACAATATCAGACATGAAAAAACAACACAGTATACACTGTCACATCTCATGTACATGGATGACATAAAACTTTATGCATCCACACAAAAACAACTTCATCAACTCCTACAAATCGCACATTCATACACCAAGGACATGGAGTTTGGCCTAGAGAAATGCAAAACACTTCACATAGAAAAAGGAATCCCAAAGAAAGAATATTTTGCACTTGGAAATGGAGATGTTATTGAATTCATGAAAGAGGGTGAGTTCTACAAGTATTTAGGATTCCAACAGGCCAAACTAACAGAACATACACAAATAAAGCTAATGTTCTGTTAGTTTGGCCTGTTGGAATCCTAAATACTTGTAGAACTCGCCCTCTTTCATGAATTCAATAACATCTCCATTTCCAAGTGCAAAATATTCTCAGAACACAGTTAAAGCAATAAACACATATGTCATCTCACATATTCTTTTGGAATTATACATTGGACTCACACAGATCTTGAGCAACTCTAAAGTAAAACAAGAACAACACTTACTAAGCATAAACAACATCATCCTAAATCCACCACATAAAGATGGTGGATGTGGCCTGATTGACATAGTTAACCTTCACTGCAGACAAATGCAGTCAATGCGAGAGTTTTTCTACAAAAAACAAGAAACATCAGTTACATAAAGCAGTAATTCTAGCAGACTCAAATAACACACCATTAAACTTACACTCACATCATATGGACACGACATAAAAAGCATAGACACCATTAAGCAATCATGGGCTCGAAAGGCACTCCATGGCAGGCATCCTTGTGATCTGGCCCAGGATTTTGTTGACGAAACTGCATCAAACAGCTCGTTAGCTCGGGGATGCCTCTTTGGGGAGACGGAAGGATTTATGATCGCCATACAGGATCAGGTCATAAATACTAAAAACTACAGAAAACACATACTTAAAGATGCAACACTCACAAATGACATTTTCTGCATGTGTCATATCATGCCAGAAACTATACAACACATCACTTCCCATTGCAAGCTCTTAGCACAGACAGATTATTTACACAGGCATAATCAAGTAGCAAATATAATATATCAAGAGCTTGCAAAGAAACACAAATTATTAAACATCCACGAACCATACTACAAATACATCCCACAGACAGTATTGGAAAACAATACGCACAAAATGTAATATGACAAATTGTTTTATCTGTGATTATGGCTCTATCACAAAAGACCAGACATCACACTCATTGACAAACACAATGAAATCACATATATTATAGACACATCCATTCCAAACACTCACAATATACAAAAAAAAAAATGCACTGAAAAAATTAGCAAGTACACAGAACTTGCCCAGGAAATAAGGCATCTGTGGAGGATGGATAGGGTGCTTATTGTACCTGTTGTTCTCTCCTCTATAGGTGTTACACCACACACACTATACAAAAGCCTGGGAACATTTCAATTGAATAGAAATACATAATACATCATACTACAGAAGGCCACAATATTGAATACGTGCCCACATTGTTAGGAAATTCCTGAATACTGACACTGACATACTTATTTAATTTTAGTTTTGTTTTAGTTGCTATGCCTTGACTCCGGTCCGGCATAGTACACAGCCACCTGTGTCAACCGAGTATAACCTACTAAACCCAACATATTATTAAGTGCAGACCCCAAACGGTTAGGAGTTGAAATTTGGTACAAAGTTAGTGTATGTTCTCATGACGTACCCTAAGAAGGGATTTTTCGAAATACCCCCCACAGGGGAGAGGGAGAAGATTAAAGCTTATCCTAAGAAACAGCTTCTACTGTACTATTTTAGATGTGATTTTTTATTTTTAACTGCAAAATGGCATGTTAATTAAAATTATACATGTGTGTTAATGCACTTTAGTAGGATATGTCATGAGAATGAACATTAAGAAGGGACTTTTGGAAATTCAACTCTCCCAGGGAAAAAGAGGAGAGAGTTAGTTTTAGTCAGTATAAAGTGTAAATAATAAAGAAGGAAAGTGAATAGTGGCACATATTGTATACATTTTGGAAATTAATAAATATATTAATCATTTCCACTGTTCAGGTAACCCAAAAACAATAAATCCAAATTAAACAAATTTGAACGAATATTTGAATTTGTTTATATTTTGAATTTTTTGAATTTGGATGTTCCAAACAAGTTTTCTTAGATGTTAGAATTTAAAATTAATTATTTTATTCGAGTAAGGTTATCATAGTTCTTGCACACGGTGAAAACGGGTAAGATCGGCTACAATCTAATAATCTTAATCTTTGCTACAGTTACTTTCTGCCTGAGCAATGCCAGGCTCATCTGCTAGTAAACTATATTTCAATATTTTGTAAAATTCCAAAACTTTAATAGTAATTTCTCAACATTTCTATGTTACAATTATTTATTTATAAATCATCATTTAATCATTTAAGTTCCCGATTGTAATGAACTCTAAAAATTTCTAGTTTCTAAATCTAATAATAATTGTTTTTTTAAAGCAGTTGTGAAATGATTCTACAGTGATTTGTGTGTGTTAGCATCTGTTGTTTTTAAGGAAAAAATGACTCCTGAATATTTTTGAGTTAGATGATAAATCTTACTATTTCTTTATTGCATTATATACTATTTATATAATAATTTTTCACATAATAAACGATTTACATTATTAGTTATGTATCACTAAAAGTATCATCGTATTTCATTGTTAATACACTGAATTAGCACCAATAAATGGTAAAGTATAACACTTAACATTAATTTTGAAAGCAAAATTCAATTAAAAATATAGCAATGCTTGGATTAATAGGTTTGACATCAAATACTTCAAATGAATTGTAACTTAGGATGTGTCTAATAATTAAATCTAAAAGATCTTAATATCCATAAATTTATTTTGTAATACTGTTTTAGGAGATCACTTAATGTCACTTCCTTGGCTGAAAATAGTTATTGAAACAAGATCCATAGATTCAAGAAAAGAAAATGATGAAATTAGTTGGAGGTTATTACTTTTGGTATGTAAATAAATAAATTAATTAAATATGAAAAGTAAAATATAGTATTTATATAGAATTTTATTTTTACCATAGTGTTTGAAATCCTCAGTGGTAAATCAATCATTAGTGAAGCATGTTGTTTATAATGCAATGCAACTTACATCAATAAATGTAAAAGAAGTGAATACATTTATTTTAAAGGAAATCATTCACGAGGTAAGTAATTACTAAAATCAAATTTTAGTGTTATCAAAATTGAATATATTCTATTATTTTTAATAGTTGTGCACAGGAACATATAATAAATTCTTACAATCTGATGTTAAATCAAAATTGGAAGAAATTTTTAAAAAAGTGTAGAAAATAACATAACAAATGTTATATATGTTCACATGTTCACAAAAATTACTTATACACATTGTGTGTGTGTGGTTTGTAAAAAAGAATTATTATTTTGAAAACAATTTTTCTGTGCTTTTTTTTTATTCTCATTTGCAATAAACAATAAAATAAACTTTATTATACATAATTCTCAAAGATAAGTATAACAGTTTATATTTAGTCATAGATGATATTTTAATAATAATTTCAAAAAAAGTAAAGTGAATTTTATTACTTTATTAACAATATTAACAAAGTTATACACCTACAAGAAAATACACTAGAATCATATTTTAAATGGTCCCCATATTAATCCCAATATGCTCATGTAACATTAGAATAATTTGGCAGTATAGAACAAATTTTATATTTATGGATTTTTCAGTTGAGCAAATTAGTTTTGTTGTTCCAAAAATAAATTTTATTAATAAAGCAATATATTTAGTTCAATAATTGCATATGCTATCTGTTATATAAAAATATACATTATATGACATTTAGCAGGTATTAAAATAAAAATATACATATATAATATATGACGTCGTGTCAATATATTTAAGCAATTTATACAAAGTTAAATTGTATCACTTAGTAAAACGATAGATGCGTTGCTAATAAGAATGGAAGCATAAAGCCAATTGTTAGTAAATAAATCTAAATAATCAGGTTTTATCACAGATATAAAGTAAATTAGAAAGCTTGGAATGTAATACTTCCAGTATTTACAGTCAAGAATTTTACACAAATTAAAAAAATTCAGACTAAGAAATTTTGTTATTTTTAAAAATATAAGAATAGATCAATCAATAATTTTAAACTGAAAATTATACAATTTTTTTTTTTTTTGATTTAATATTGAAAGAATCAAGTCATAGAAATATAAATTCTAAAAATCAATTACTAATATTAGAAATTTAAGTAACAGCCAATGTTCACATTAAAAGTTGTACTTTAAAATATTAAATAATAAAAAGCACCAAGTCAAAGAAGCAAAGAAATTTAATATTTGAAAGCACTCATGAGAAAACAAGTAAAAATCCTATATAAACAATATATAAATAATTTGCTTAAATAAAAATTTTTATATACAAGAATAGAATTTTAATGGAAATGTTCATTTATTTCAAAACAATCAAAATGGAATAAAAGCATGCCAGTTATAGTGTTATTTTTCATTATCATAAATTTAAAATTATTTATTTTTTTAATGTAATACAAAACAAAAGTCATATTTTAAAAAATGATATTTACTTTGATGCTGGTAACTAATTATACAATGGATCCCATTGATTTATGAAAAATGAGCAAATATAATACTGGATTAATATAACTCGAATAATGATTTGATTCTTCTTTTTACTAAGTTTTTCCAACTAATATATTAAAGATATAAAAATGTATCTGAATAATAATTTAACAAAATCTACATAAAAGAAATCTGCAACCAATATAATAAACCAAATATTCTGTTATAAATTTAATAAATTCAAGGATAATCCATCCAGTTAAGAATATCTACTACTGCATATTGCAGTTAAATAAACAATACAAAAAAAATCATTCTAAACTTCAACTGTACATCAAAACTATTTCTAACAAATTGAAAAATTTTATGTCTTTTACTGACACTTGATAAATGAAAATAAACCTAACTAGTTTTTTATATCACAACCAAATTTAATTAATGAAAAGCAAAGCTTTACTTTCATAGAAAATTTTAAATCTACTTTTTTACATAGTATAAAAAAGAAACTCTTCTTTAAAAACTTGAACGATTTTAGTAGATAACAGTTTAAATTAATAATCTGCCAATAAGGGATATAAAACTAGCAATCTGTATAAAGTTTTGTTCACTGAATACAAATTCTAAGTACCAATATGCATGATATATGTAGTAAATTTCAAAAAATAGTTTTTCTATTTTTTTTTAAAAAATGGCTTTTCATAGTAACAAGTATATCACAACATTACATAGGAATTTAGAAATGTTAATATAAATTTTTCATTTTGCACACAAGCAAAGTAATCGGTTACTTACAATGTCGTGCCGACATCACGTAAATCAAAATCCTTCCTACATAAATATATATCAATTAATAATAGACAACAATTTCAAAATGGGAAGATATTAGTGAAAGACAGGAAATTTTGCCAAAATTATAATCTCTTGTGACTAGAAAATAAAATAGTTCAAAAATAGCAAACAACATATTTACAAGAAACTTCTAGTTAAAAAAGATTAATTTTTGCTAGATTATTAATATTCCATTTTAAATTATGAAAGTTAAAATTCAAGTAAGTTTGAGGCACTAGTTCAGTTTTGTTAATACTGACAAGAAAAATTAAAGTGTCATTACCCTGGCAATTGAAGGTAATACTTCTGCTTGTATGGGACCAGATTTAATAACTTCACCATCTACAGTGAGAAAACCATCTGTAGAAAATGGTTCCAACCGAAATGCATATATAGGAATCATATCAACGTATGGATTATCAATGTGTGTTCCACTTTGTAAACAAGTGAGAAAGTTTATAACCTGAACTCTGGAGACGTCTGCTCTTATGATTAGCAGCCACATCACACCGTCATCCAATTTTGCATTTGGTGCAATAAATACATCCGAAGCAAGATGAGTTTGCAATGAAACATACACTAATACAAATTCCCCTTCTTCTACTATCCAATTTTCTGGTAGTGGAGCTGAAAGTGATGGAAGTTTTGAACAATACATATCAGCATTACTTGTTGAAGGTGTAGAACTTTGCTGGTCACTAATTGCAGACTGATTCTCATCCATATGATCATTTTCTTTTGTATTACATATGTTTTCATCTTTTGAGACTTCAAAAATAGGATTATATGTTTCCTCCAAATTATTGCTAGTATAATTATGTTTTTCAACTTGTGATACATTGTCTGCTTCTGGCAGAGTCACTTCTTCGGAATCGATCGCAATAAAGCTTTTAGATCGCCTTTCGATTTTTTTTCGTGACAAACCCGCATCACAAACTCCATTTTCTTTAGTATAATTTTTATGCCATTGAAAACCATCATCCATGGTTTTACTTCTTTCTATTTTCCATTTGGCCTGTTCATTTTTCTTACAATATCCTTCCATTCCGGCAACTGGTAGATAAGACAGTCTTCCTCTGTATTTTCTTAAACCTAAATAAACAATTTATATAAATGTATTTTATTTCTAAACATTGTCATTTGTCATAACAAATTTTGATTGTACATTAATTGAAGATAAAATTACAATCTTCCTGCAATGTCAACAATGTCTTTTATAATGTTCAGAGTGATAAAAGTTTAATGTTACACACTTAGAATGTGTTCTATTAAGGGCTCATCTTTCAGCTATATTCCAACTATTGATAATTTCTAACTTTTGAGTTTCCTCAAGTAGTCATTACTAATGATCATTTAGGAAAACTATCAAATGTTTCTATTGTTTGATTAGTGTGATGACGAGTTCCCGATGCATGAACTGCCCAGACATGTTTAAAGCTTATTCAAGTTTTCTATATATGCTATACCACTACTAAAAAATTTATATATATAATAAACATCTTAAAGCCCAATGAGTATACAATGAAATAACTAATGAAATAACCAATGATTGTTGGTTAAGAGATAGCACCTAATGCTTCCCTCTAGTTACAAATGACTTTATATTAATCATTTAATTAGCCAAATTCTAGCCTGGTCTTTCAGGTGATTGTTGGTTATTTCCAGGGCCGGATTTACATAGGGACACTTGGGGCCGGTGCCCAGGGCCCCCACAAAACTATGTTTAAAGATAATTTTTTTTTTTTTTCCTATTACTGCGACAGCCTAGTGAGGCCTAATCATGAGGACCACAGGCAAAGAAAACTAAACCCGGGAAAAAAGCTATGAAACGTCGGAAAATTTTGGAGAAAAAATTTTACATAGGTATTTTTCAATTAAATTAAAATAATTAGTTTTACACAATAAAATATATGTATGTTTGCAATAACCTTATTTTTAAACGAAATTTACAACTTCCTAGTTGAAAGTACAGTATTTTGTGTAAATTTTCTAAATCATTAAATTTGCTTACTCTTAAAGGGGGGCCCCACCGAATTTGTGCCCAGGGCCCCTGGATTGGTAAATCCGGCCCTGGTTATTTCATTATCTAAATTTATACTTCAGAAATTAGAAAGAAAAAAATGTTGTCTGTGAGAAAGCTTTTGTTAAATTATGCTCACATAAATAATTTTTATAGGATGTTTTTATTGATTCAGGGATGATCTGACATTCTGTACTGTACATATATCTGTGGGTAGCGCTTATGATCTGATCTTGTTTGTTAGTTATGTTTCCATCTCCTCAAAGAGACATCCTTAAGCGAGTCAGCAACTTATTACAATTTTATCAAAATAATCCTGATTACCATGTTCTCAATCCTGTGTCCACAACTGCTTAACATATTTTTATATAAAATATATTGTCCTGATTAGTTATGTGAGGGTTTAGTGGGATGATCCTTGCCTTAGTTTACAAAGATTCTTATAGTACTTGTACGTACAAAGTTTAGAGATTTGTTCCGTAACCAATAATCTAGGATTGTCCAATGATCTGGGTATGCTAGTATTCCATAAATTGGAATTTATTTGGACACAGGTGTACTAAAGATCCTAGGTGGAAATTGAGATTAAGTTTGAACTTGCACTGCTGCATTACACCTTAACATATCACAAGGTAAACTATGGGATTAAGAATATTCTTACAGCATCTTTGTTTGTGTTGGATTGAATGGTTTTACTGATGCTTTCTTGTGCCTAATTTGTCTTTACACCAAAATCACTGAATGAGTTGATTGTCATCTTTCAGTATCCGACTTGAAATGTCTCATCAAAACCTGCAAAGTCAGGATGATCTCAAAATCCTATGTAGTGAAATTCAGTAACTGATGCATAGTCTACATTGAACAAACATTGCTTTACTAGAGCTAGCACGTTTCATATTGAATAACAAGACTGTTATATTTTCTCCCACAGGACAATGTGAATGAAGACGGCAGACCTAAAAACAGGTTTCTCACCCTCAGAGCATGCCTGAAAAATGATGCCTATTTACAGTATACACACGTGAATCATTGGAGATTTCTCAAACACATTATTGTGCAAAACAAACAAAAACATTACAGATTAAACATGAATATACATGGTAACATTGTCTTCAGATTGTCTTCAGATTGATTAAAGAGTATGTATAAACAAATCATGAGATCAAAGCATTGTAAATGTGCAGCCATATTTACAATGCACTTTACAAAACATTTTGTATTTTCACAAAATTTGATATCTGGAATTTTAAATAATCAAGCACCACTGCTCCACTCTGAACTTTTTGAACACATTTTGTATTATGTTTTAAGAGAATAGGCACACAAAAAATTAATGAAATAGAATAAAGGGAATATTTGATGTTAGATTGATCTAAGATGCCAAAAAAACAAAATGTCTAATGTCATTTTGCAAAAATTGGCACTAGACAGAAATGAGACATTTTGTGATTGAACTTTTAGGCTATGAGGGTTCACCCAATGACTATAGTTATATGTGAGTCATCAGTATTCCTCACTAACAAAATTTGCAGGAATTGGACAATGATTAATTTTTAAATGTACAGTAGAGCATCGATTATCCGACTGCGTTCTAGTCGGCAAATTCAAATGTTCAGTAGTGATGTGGCACTACAATATTTGGTTACGTCTTGGCTACTTTAATATCATTTTTGTTAAATTTTTGCATGTTTTAGCTGGCAGCATTGGCTTGACCATGAAAGGGAGGCTAGTATTTAAACCGGGCCTAATACACTATACTAATAATGTATTTTTTCATACTTTTCGGTTATCCGACCAACCCCAGTCCCCAATTAAGTTGGATAATCAATGCTCTACTGTATAATATTTTGGAACAAATCACTTACTTGAAGTGCAACATACTTTGATGATTAGATGAATCAAATCAGAGAAAATGTTTTCAAATATTGTAAATACTCAATAAATTCTGTAACAACTTTGAATGAAGAAATACAATAGTAAAAAGCTATAGATTGATGAGGGATATATAATATGCTAACTGTATCCTATTTCTATAAAATTCCAACTAAATATAAGTGCAATGAAAATTTTTATGATATATGTATTAGAAACTATAACAATGTCATAATGCATCACAGTATATGTTTTATGAGCATATTTAAGTTTATAGTTAAATGCATCTTGGGAAGGAGATAACAGATTACATACTATACTCTTGTTATTTGAAGCTGTTGGAAATTTTGTTACTAAATGTTAGTTGTAAGTATGAGTTCTTACAACTAACATAAGTGTTTAACAATTGAAAATTAATATAGTTCTTATATATCAGATTTTAAATTTGAACCCTACTTAAAAGATTAAACAACAACATATTTTAGGAGGATATAACATATATATAAACTGAAATTGTAATTTATGACAAATACAGTTGAACTCTGTTAGAACAAGCATTAGGGGACTGGCATAACTGCTTTGGGTGCAAACATGTAGAGGGTGCTCTTGGGTGGTAAAATTTATAGCTATACCACTGATGATTAGTAAAATCTATCTTTTTAATCAACTTATTTAGAATAAAAAATTAAAACAAATGTAAATCCATCATATAACTATTAATAAAAATACAGTATAAACTACAATATAATTAATATTAAACAATTTACTTTTTTGTAATTAAAGGTAATATCAATATTAACTGAAAATGGGCATATTAATTAGTCTTTAAATCTTCAAATCTCAAAATTGACAATTGCTTTATTTTTCCATAATGCCGATACTGTCGAAGATGACAAAGAAAACTTTCTATGCTGATCTTTTTAGCACCACATCTTTTTAGCACCACTTTTTAGCACTCACAAATAATTTCTACTTTTTCATAAACAGAGAAATTTTCTGTTCTTCATAGACATCTTACTCATAGAAGAGTTTGTAAAATAACTCCATACTCTAGTTAGAAACAATCATAATGATGATTAGGTAAATTGGCAAAGTAGGGCTGGAAGCTAGTCAAGAAAGAGGGGGATGGTCTCCAAAAGAAAAGAAAAGTGATAAATAGGTCTGTAATTCACACAGGTTGTAAAACTAATTATTCAGTCATCATAAAACTAAGTAACCCTTTCAGTTTTCTCTTAAAAGAATTTGGTATCGCATTTCTTACTACTTGGACAATTAAAAATGGTTGTTTGTATAGCTACCGAAAATTTGCTCGGTAGTCTGTGGAGTACACTCGTTATAACCACGAGAAAATGTATGAAAATACGTGTAAATTAAAACTGTTGTGGCATTTTGCTTGTTATAACATGAACTCGTTATAACCTAGTTTGACCACGTATGTATGTTATAGAGTAATTAAAATATATAAATATTTTCTGTAATCAGAAATGGTTAAAATGATGTATATGCATAACATATAATGTTACATAGTAATAATCTCAGATCTGATTTTTTTGCAATAAAATTTAGTTGAAAAGCACATTGAAAATAAAAGCTTAATTTATTGTTAGATTAATAAATCAGAAATCATGAGTTTAAAAAATACAACAATGGGATGTGTAACTTTCCTGCCAAGAGTTGAAAATGTCATTTGTTATGATATTTTATTAAAGTTTTTTATATTAATTATTATAAAATGGCAAAATCTTAATTTTGAGGATAGAGATGAGTTTTATGAATTGTAAATACTAATAATGAGTAAGATCTTCATTAAAATATAACAAATGTCCACCCTCTATCTTTCCCATCCCTTGAACTTTAACCTCTAAAATTGATTAGGGGCTTATACAAACCTCCCTGCTAAATTTCATAAATTTTCGACAAAAGACACAAGTTATTAAGTTTCAAAGTGGGTGAACAAAATAATGTCACGTCCATACATACAGAAAAACCTCTACTTTTCAAGGTACCAAGTCCAAAATGTAAAAATTTTGGGGGGGTCATTTTTTGACCGATTGCCTTACTCTTCCTCTGTTATACATAACATTCAGGAAAGTAAAAAGTAACATAACATCCAAACAATTCAAGATGATTAATAATTGAGAGAAAATTTAAATACCTAATGCTCTAACCAGAGCCCACACTGTGAATCTAGCTTCTCCAATTGCTCGTAATTTTTCAGATTCTATATCGATATCTGCCATGATTCCCCAACCGACGGACAAGAATGCATACATATTGTCTTCCAAAGTTTGAACCCGAACTAAATCCATTGGAGATACTCTTCCGCATACAATGTTCAAAGTTGAAGAAATTACATTATTGGTATTGTAAGGCTCACTGGAAAAAAAAAAAAAATTATTACAGATCTACTTATTTCATTAAAATGAAAATAACATTCAAAAATTAATATATCTTAATATAAATTTTACTGTGAAATTCATTAAATAATGTTGCATTGAAAATATTCAGCTATTACAGATTTATTTTTAGTCTTTAATTCTTGATAAAAAAAATTTTCCTTTTGAAGATTTATGAAAAAAATATTTATAGTTAAGGGCATAGCTGCCAATTTAAATAACTAATACGAGCACAGACAAACTACAGTCCGGAAGTACTCGGCAAAGATAAATTACAAACTTACGGCACTTGTGCATTTTCTGAGAGAATTTTTTATTAACAAATGTTTTCGGCCTATTCCCGTAGGTCACGATCAAGTTTTTAAATTCGCTTTTAGAAAATGTTCCACAAATAGAACATTCCATTTAAATTTTAACTTTAAATTCGTATTCAGAATACTTCAAAAGTTAAAATTTAAATGGAATGTTCTATTTGTGGAACGTTTTCTAAAAGCGAATTTAAAAACTCGATCGTGGCCTACGGGAGTAGGCTGAAAATGTTTGCCGAGAGAAATTTTTTATTAACAAATTCACAAGTATTGTGGTAACACACAAAATGTTGGCAATATTTAGGTTCATCTCCCAAGAATAAACAAACATTTAAAAAAGAAATTTTTCAGTTAGTTTTTCTTCAAATTAAAAAAGTCACTAACAATCTTTTCTGATTTAATATGAAGTTTAATATTAATGCATGATTTTTTTTTATAGAATTTAAGATGAGAAAATGCATAGACTAACATCAATACATACAGAGAAAACCCCCCAGCTTTTTTTACATTTCTCGACATTTCAAGGTGCCGAGTCCAAAAATGTAAAAATCTTGGGAGGTCATTTTTTGACCGATTGCCGTACTTTTCCTCGGCTATATAGCAGTCAAGAAAGTAAAAATTTATTTATTTAATCAGGAATGATAAAGTCATCCATCTTCCAATGCTAAAATAAAAAATATCTCCTTAGCAGAATTTAGTTTCTAAAATAGTCATTTGGATGTAATGCTAATGTAGAGAAAAAAAGCTTGTCAGTGTAAATATTTTTCTTTGACTGAAACAATATTTACATTTTAAGTTTAAAACAAACAGATTATATATAATTTTGATAGTTTTTTTTTTAATGTTTTCTCTTAATATTCAATCATATTTGCTGTTTGATATATTTAAGATAAAATAATAGTCTGAAATGATGTATTTTTTCCTTTCAAGTAACAAAGTTGTATTTAATAACTTTACTCCATCAAATTTTAAAGTAGAAAATTACAAAATAAACTTTATAAATGCAGATGTTTTAATTATAAGTAGTAATAATTTATTTTTTGATAAATTTATGATTACAGCTTGAAAACTGATGGTTTATAAGTGATTAAAAATGTTTCTTACTGATGATAAAATATTTATAAAATATAGTTTTTATATTTCTGTAGAATGCTTTATCAGAATCAAAAATATGATAAATTAAAGTGTTTAGATTATTGCACAGATACACCTCTGCTCAAAAAAAAATTTTCTGGAATTTTATTGATTAGTTTTTATGCGAAGTAAATTTATTAATAAATCTGCATTGTTTGTTCCTTCTCTTGTAATCTTAAATTTTTATTTCGTTCTTAAAAATGAGAAATTTGGTCTCGTTAATAATTTTCAGTTTAAAGTAAAAATTAATATACAGTATACTCTCAATTATATGGGTTAATCACTAGTAATGGAGACACGGATAATCCACAAGTCTGTTTTAAAGAAAGCTAGTCAATTTTTCTTTTATTTAGTCTTAAATTTAATATGAAATTAAACATTTTATTTATGATATTAATACATAAACTATTATATGTTTTGAGAATGATTGATAAGCTCTAGATTGTGATCACAGTTGAATAAAACTTTTGATGTAAATGAGAAATTCAGAAAATTTTATTGAACTAGCACCTCGCAATATACTATCAGTTTCTTGTAACATTAACTGAGAATGACAAGCTGTACCAACTTTTAAGTAGCAAGAATTAAAAATGCAGATCTTTTTTTATTTTAATGCTAATACAGTGGAACCTTGCTTAACGAGCATAATTCGTTCCAGAATCTTACTTGTAATGCAAAACACTTGTTAAACAAAATTGTCATAAATTCATTAATTTTGTGATATTAATGATTTATTGATAAGGAAATGATTCAAAATATTTTCTTCAAATAATTTTACGACTTATTTAATGAAAAAAAAATACATGTATACGTGTAAGTAACCCTGTATTGTTCAAGAATCAACTGCACTTAATGTACTTGATAGGCCATTTAATTTATGCCTTGATGTTCTGCAAATAGTTCTGATGTTCAATATACAGTAGAGCGTCGATAAGTGGAATGGCCGGAAAGTGGAACGATTTTCAGCCGGACTGTGTCGTGCTGAATCAAATGTTTTTGATACTAAATTTACTTCTAAAGTATAATTTTCATGTTTTTTATATTCTTTAATATATTTATTTTGTTTGTACAAAATGCAGAAATAATTTTTAACGATACGATAGCCTCGATGATTATTATAAAAATTTTCGTTAGGCTTAAAATCGACGAAAATTCAACACGAAGCGACACGCAACGGAGAAAAATTCGAACATCGGACAGGTTAATGTATTTTTTCATACAAAGTTGGAAACTGGAACAAATCATTAACTGGAAGGACCCCAGTCCCCAATTGGTTCCACTTATCGACGCTCTACTGTACCAACTTTTAAGTAGCAAGAATTAAAAATGCAGATCTTTTTTTATTTTAATGCTAATACAGTGGAACCTTGCTTAACGAGCATAATTCGTTCCAGAATCTTACTTGTAATGCAAAACACTTGTTAAACAAAACAGTTTTCCCATATTAATTAATATGAGAAAACATAAATTAATGTAAGATACAATAATGTATTCCATGCCGAAAAAAATACAATATATTGGGTTGTTCGGAAAGTTCGTAGCGATTTTTAAGAGAAATAAAAGAAATTGTTTTAATACTAAAAATATACTTTTATTCCATTATGTATGCGCCATTGTTTTTAATGACGTGTTGCCATCTATGGGGCAGCTTCGTGATACCCTCTTCGTAGAACTTTCCAGTTTTTTCCGCGAAAAACTGATCCACGTGGTTTTTGCAAGCTTCCAAAGTATCAAAGTTTTTATCATGAAGGGAATTTTGTAGAGAACGGAACAAATGGTAGTCCGACGGGGCAAGGTCGGGTGAGTAAGGGGGTGGGGTAAAACATCCCAGCCTAGTTCCAATAATTTTTGGCGTGTTCGTAAAGACGTGTGAGGTCTGGCATTATCTTGGTGAAACACAATGCCTTTTCTATTGGCCAGTTCCGGACGTTTTTCTTTAATTGCCATGTTCAGCTTATCCAATTGGGAACAATACTTATCAGAATCAATTGTTTGATTCTGTGGAAGCAGCTCATAGTACAGGATTCCTTTCCAATCCCACCAGACAGTGAGCATGACCTTCTTTGGATGAAGACCGGCCTTTGGAGTTTTTAATGGTGATTCATTTTTCTTACCCCACGATCGTTTTCGGCTGATGTTGTTATAAATGATCCACTTTTCATCACCTGTCACTAAACGCTTCAGAAAAGGGTCATTTTCATTTCGTCTTTCAAGAGAATCACAAATGGAGATGCGATCCAGTAAGTTTTTTTCCGTTAAGTCGTGAGGTATCCAAATGTCATAACGATTCACGTATCCGAGCTTCTTTAGATGTTGAAATACAGTACTGTTTGATGACTTCACTATGTCTGCAATCTCTCGAGTTGTGTAATGAGGGTTTTCATCCAATAATGCTTTGATTTGGTCCTCTTCAATAACAGGAGGTCTTCCTGAGCGAGGAGCATCTTCAAGGCTGAAATTACCAGTTTTAAATTTTGCAAACCACTTTCGAACAGTTGATTCTGATACAGCACTCCCACCATAAACATCACATATCTTTTTTGCTGTTTGTACAGCATTTTTGCGTTTACGAAAAAAGAAAAGAAACAAGTGTCGATAATGCACGTTGTTCGCATCTATTTTTGCAATGAGCCAAATTAAACGCTATTTGAATAATCTTAACGGTTTTTTTGTAACGGACGCGTCTCAAGGTCATTTATCGTAATATTCATTGGTTTGTACAATTCTAATCATTTTTGCGTCAATCGGTGTCTCAACTGTTGGCTATCAAAAATCGCTACGAACTTTCCGAACAACCCAATACATTGTTAAGGACTGTGAATCATCATCATCTTTTCTTCTAGCATGGAATGCAAATTTGATTTGCAGAAAACAAAAGAAAAAAAAAATCACAGATAATATGTCTGATAAACACACCAAACAATATGCCAAATTCTTGTGCTATGTAAAGGCTATAAATAAATATTAGAAATTAATTAATTTGACTAGAGGTAGGCAGTTATGCTGCCATCTCGTATTAAATTTAATAATTATAAATAATTAAGAATTTGGAATATCGAAGAATGGCCCAAGAATTTGGCATATCGTTTGGCATGTTTATTACATAATAGTCGATGGTTGTTGATGTTTATATGTAATATGTCTGAACACAAGTTTGAAAAAATGTTTGATCACAAGCAACATTAAGATGCTAGCAGAACGAGTGCTAAACACAGACTGATGGAGCATGTGCACAATCCAGGACTTCCCCTCTCCTCATCACTCATTATGCAAAATATCGCTCCTTAAGCGAGTCATTTTTTCACAATTTGTTTTACTTGTTATGCAAAATACTCATTATGCGAGGTGCTCGTTAAGCAAGGTTACACTGTATTTGTATTCGTGATGTAAATTTTTATTGAGACTTAAGCATGCACAAATAATCCACACACGGATAATTGAGAGTATACTGTACTATTATTAAACAAAGTGTAATTTAGTTTTGCATGAAAAATAGTTGAAAAGAACAATATAGTTAATATTTTGATTTCAGTTTAAACTTGTTAGCAGATTATTAAGAAAACTAAAAGTTATAAGAAAACAGCAATCAATAAATATCCAACTCACCCAACAGCATGAGAGATTGCTTTTGCCAATCCATTTCCAGATCCTCCAGGTATAATACCAACAGGAATTTTTATCGCTTTTTTCCAATCATCTCTCTCCATAAGACCATTAAATACCTGAATTAAATTATATAATTAATACTTTATAAAATTAAATATTTTTATCATGAATAAAATATAAATTGAATATAATATCCCAAATATTTAATACATATCAGCAATTCTTCTAGAATAATAGAAAATATAAATAAAAAATTTATTTTTGAGTACTTTCATCTTTATTCAAATAAAGATATTTTCAAGCATACTGAACCTTTTAAACATTCTACTGGTAATTTTAAATTCATACCAAATTTTAAATTTTTCAGATAATGTAAAAATAACTTGCATTAAAAATATCATCAATATCAGTAAAACATTTTAATGAAAATCAAATAAAAGTCTGTACTATGAAATTCGAAAGTATACCTTGTAGATGTAAGAGTTTAAGGTTTTAACAACGGTACCTCAGTACTCAAACTTAATTTGTTCCAGAAGGCTGTTTAAGTGCTGATCTGTTCAGTTACTGAACAGATTTTTCCAATAAGGAATAATGTAAATTAGATTAATCCATTCCAGACCCCCAAAAATACACTTATAAACTTGTGTTAAATTCTAGTTAAAATGCTTTTATAAGCCTAGCATGCATAAATCATTAAAAAAGAACAAAAAAATCCATAAGCAATACAGAGTGACAAAATATGCCTATTAATTTTATTGGGTTATACTGTGACAATCACTCATCGTCTTTTTGTATTATTCAATTGACAGACACAAAGCCTTTTGTTTGTAAGTTTCCCAAATCACCCGTTAGGCCTGGAGGGGCATTAAATCCAGTGGGAGAACAGGAGGTGTATAAGGAATAACGGTCGACAGTAGAGCTCTTTTTTTCTCGGCACATTTGGAGAAACAGACGAAGGTGATCGGCTACAGCTGGATCTTATAATGGAAACGTCAGAAGCCGACGGATGGGACCGAGATCGACCCGACGGTTAGAAGACGACGGCAAATGAGCGACAAGCCTCCGAGGAACCCTTCCCCATATTCTAATTGTATATGGTAAAGTAATCTTGTAAATAATTTCATGGATTGGAAAAATATATAATTGTCAGAAAAACCAAACAAGCGATTGTCACCAAAACGAAGAATCGGATTTATGTTAACCCAACTTCGTGTTGAGGAAATAAATAAAACCTACAAAACAATGTTTTTGCTTACTTTTCACAGGTGTCCTTACTTAATATAGATGTGTGATTTAATTATCACATTTGTGAAATTTACACATTATTACTAATGTGGGATTGTATTCTTTATTTAGAAGCTTATTTTAATATTTTTACTACATATTTATAACTTGATTTTATTCAAACAAATGTCTTTGGATAAAATGCATATTCATGCTTTTTGAGTTTCAGAAAGGATATAATGCTGTACAAACCATTAAAAAAAATATTTAGAATAGTGTGTGAAGAAGATGCACCTAAACTTCAAACACATCAAACGTGGTTTTCACAAGTTTCACTCTGGAAATTTTGAACCAAAGGATTCACAATGAAAGGGCAATCAAAACTTGCAGGAAGAAATTGTTAAGAATTGATGAATAACAACTCGTGAATTTAATAGATTTTAATGTGTCGCAAACATTTATTATTGACACACTTCATCGACTGGAATGGTTGCAAAACATAATGATTGTTTTTTCATTTAATGCATATGGTACCCAAACTGTCAGATAAAATTATGTTTAAATTAAAGATAGAAAACTCTAAAATTTCATTTTTCTCATAGAATAGAAGTTAAAATAAAAATATTTGTAACTGAAAATTTATTCTAGCAGGTTGCGTTTATTCCGTCCAGTACCAGGTGATTTCCCCCAAACGTGTTCGAATACTGAGTACTTATTCAAAGCAGTTTGAGTACCAAGGTACCACTGTATTTTATTTTATAAATTCTTTCTTACATAAGTGTTTTAAACTAAGTTCCTTGAAATAAAAATACATAATGGTGGAAAAATTTGTTGGTAGTCCTAAATTTGTGTATATGACATTCAACATTAATCATTCAGTCACTGACTCCACACAGGAAAAACCATAATTGCTTCATTCCAGAAGCTTCTTAAAAATAAACAAGTGCTGAATTTCATTCTATTTTTGGATTTAATTTTTTAATCTATGAATGAAATATTCATTATATTGTTTAACTTAAAATACCAGAAATTATAAAGTTTTGATGGTGATAGGCTACAGAGAGATAGAGATTCCTTGATAGATTCTTCAGGTTTTTTAGGTTCCACGTGTTAAAATAAATTGAGAATCACTGTCTTATATAATCAGTTTCTGAATTTGATTTACTGATGAAACCGAAAAGTTATTAAACTTACTTCAAATAATAATCCATCTCCTGAAATGACAACAATACCACTCCAATGACTAAGATCTGCAGTGTTCACAAAATCTCTAGCATGATTGGCCCTGGCTATCAAATTAAAAATAATGATTAAGATTTTTGATGATATAATCATTAATAAAAGAAAAAAAAATCAGCACCAGTTATAATTAAATCATGTTCGATATCACTTTCTGCCAGAAGAGCAACCACTCTTTCTCGATATATCTGGTATGCTTTTCCCGTTCCTCCGAAAGGATTGATGAAAACTAATAGTCTTCGTGTCGAGGGAGGTACGGATGGAAACCTTGATAATTCTAAAAAAATGAACAGTTCTGTGATTTACA
Source organism: Centruroides vittatus (assembly GCF_030686945.1). Lineage (NCBI taxonomy): Eukaryota > Metazoa > Arthropoda > Arachnida > Scorpiones > Buthidae > Centruroides > Centruroides vittatus. Next base: position 523,435 of record NW_027122577.1, read on the forward strand.
CTAATGACATACAATGAATAATTTCAATAATAGTCAAAGCTAGAACTTAAGTATATCAAAATGCCATTCACACTTTTCCAGCAACTAAATTTTCTGGTCTGATTAAAAACCTGACAAAGGCATATCAATCAGGCCGGAAACATTTGTTTTGATTAAATTGAGTTGCTGAAAAAGTGTGAAAGGTGTCTTTTGTGTCTTGATATAAATAATTTCAAAAAAGTCTTTCCTAGTAACTTTATTTCTATAGCATAAAAATTATATACAATTATAATTTGCAGCTAAACTTACAGGTGTTTAACTACAATTTTCCCGCTAATGACGCCAGAAGAAAATTTGCAGACAATTATTATTCTAGAAATCTTCCCAATGGAGAAAAAATTAACAGAGAATGGCTTGTTTATTCTATTTCAAAAGATTCAGTCTATTGTTTTTGTTGTAAAATATTTGGTAAAATTGTAAGTAGTTTGTTTGCTTTGAATGGTTTTTCTGATTGGCAGCATTTATCATTAACATTGAAAAGACACGAAACAAGCGTTTCCCACAGTGAAAATGTGAAATCGTGGGAACAATTGAATAATGTGTTAAAAAATAAAACTACTGTAAATCAAATGCAACTGAGACTATTAGAATTAGAAAAAAAACAATGGTGTGATGTATTAGAAAGAATCATAGTCACTATCAAGTTTTTATCTCATCGGTGACTGGCTTTTCGGGGCTCATCAAAAACATTATATGAGCCTGATAATGGTAATTTTCTAAAAGCAATCGAAATGATAGCATCCTTTGATTCGGTCATGCGGGAACATATTCACAGAATTCAATCCTCGAAATCTGATTCGAGTCGTATGACTCGCTATTTAGGAGATCAAATTCAGAATGAAATCGTTGATTGACTCGGCACAACCATAAAAAATTTGATTCTCTGACTTTGTCCGGTATATAAATATTTCTCCATTACATCTGAGGTGCAATTTAATATAAGTCACACACAACAAATTACAGTTGTACTCAGGCATGTTCTTTTAAACAATGAAACTAAAAATGTTGCAATACGCAAAAATTTTATTGGTTTCCGTCCGATCATCAGCTCCACGGATGAAGGTCTATTAAATTTTCTTTTGGATTTATTTTCACAATTAAATCTCAACATTCAAAACTTACACGGTCAATGTTACGATAATGGTTGTAATATGCATGGAAACACAATGGATTGCAAAAAAAAATTTTGGAAATCAATAATCGCACATTTTACATTCCATGCTTGGCTCATAGTCTCAATTTAGTATCCAAACACAGTGATAGCACTAAGAATATTACTTACATTGCCAGTTTCAGTTGCATTTGGTGAAAGGTCCTTTTCAAAGTTAAAAATTATAAAAAACTATTTAAGATCAACAATGCACCAGCAAAGACTAAGTAATTTAGCTATAGTTTCAATTGAACATGAAATCTTAGACAGCTTGGATACAAGAAAATTGATAGCAGATTTCGCAAACATAAAGACAAGAAGAGTTCAAATTTCTGTAGATAAGTGTAAAACCATATAAATATTTAAGTAAACAAAACTAACTTTACAAAGAAAAACTATTTATTTTCTTTTTTCACACTCTTATGAGACAACACTAAAGAGCCTTTCTGGCAAGCCAGCATAGGTAGTCGTAGTTAAACAGGGGCGGCATAATCGGCATTGCATACGGGCGTTCAAACAGCTAGCGGCGCCTTTGCACCTACCATAATCTTAACAGAAAATTCTTACATCCTAATCTGAATATAAAGATGTTTAATTTATACTTACTTGAATGTAAAGAAAATAAAACAGGCACTGTTAATGAGTGATCTTATAAAAAAAATTTTAAAGAAGTTTTTAATTTACGTTTCCACCAGCCGTGGAAAGATATATGCCAAAAATGCAATCTATTAAACATTAAAGTTAAGGCAAAAAAATAATGGTGAAGAAAAGGAGGCAAATCTTATGGAATAACACGATATTTATTTTAGATGAGCAGAACTGGCTAAAAAATCATTAAACAAGACCGAGATCTAGCATTACATAATCCAGATCACTATTTTGCTTTTTCTTTCAACTTTCAGGAAAGCACTGCTTACCCAAAGTTGACTACTTCAGTTGCATATTATAAGCACAGTATGTATGTTTTAAATATGGTTTCTCATAATTTCCACGATAATAATGTTTACATGTATCTCTGGGATGAAACTGTTGCATCCACAGGTGCATAGGAAGTAACATCATGTATTCTGAAACATTAAAATATCTTAGAAATGAAAAACAAATGATAGTTTACAGCAATATGTGTGCAGGACAAAATAGGAATATAAAATTAGCTTTAACATGGTTAAATGTTGTCCAATCTGCCAAATGTAAGGTAGATGTCATTGATCATAGATTTTTATTATCATGGCAATCATTTCTACTGAATGATAGATTGCAGAGTGTAAAGCTCCGCGACTATTGATTATATTTCGTTTATTTTAAATTTTATTTATGTAATCTCATTCTGTTGTTAAGAGATATGTATTGGGTTTTAGTTGTAACGCACAGCCGTTTTGTCGCATGTCCCATACCGCCTTTTGTTGTCGTGTCTGTATCGTGGCTTTGGGTTCGCTATGCGAAGGACCACATGGGTGGACGAAGCCCCCGGATGGTGGGAATTATAAACGGGAGCACTTCCATGTGTGAGCATCTTTTCGCACTTGCATTTTGAGCCGTTGTCAGACAAGAGGAAGAATTTCGAAGGGAAGAAGGAACAATCGATCAGGAAGAAAGGAAGAAGAATCATTTAGGAAACAATCCAATTCCATCCAGCAGTAGTTCTACCCGTCAAGTTATACAGATATTGAAGAAGAGTCTAAGATCACCTGGTTCACAAATAAGATAGTTATTACATTAAATTTTAACATATCTACGCGACAGGACAAGTTAAGAACCACGTGTGACTAACAAAAGGAATCGTATTTCGTAACAATGTATAACATGAAATACGGCTACTGTACGTAAATAATTGTATAGTTTTCTATTTTAATCGCATATTAGTTTATTATCGTTAGTAATTACTAGTGTAATTGCAGAATTGCTGTCATTCTTATAATTGATAAGAACATTGTTTGTCTGTCTGAATCAGGCAATCAAGTCATTCCTTTCTGTATAATTAATAAACTATTGGAGGAAGATTAGTCTGTCCGAATTGTTCTGTACATTGTAAGGTCCTCAGTACATTCCCCCCTCTTTAAAACAAAATATATTCGGTATTTCACAGTTAATACAAGAGTTTTAGAAATGGCATTAAGAAAAAATAATTTATTGTTAGTCCCAGGATTATTACGAAGTCATAAAAAAGTGTTGAAAAAGTAAAAACTTTATTCCGAATGAAATGAAACATAAGGATTCCATTTCAACTAAACCTCTAAAGGACACAGGTTTTAAAAGGTTAATAACAAAATCCAAATTATTAAATATGCAATTTAATTAAGCTGTATAATTCTTAATACATATAAAAAAGTTTACAAATGATGTAATCACTAATACAGTGAAAACTGCTTAGGCGACCACTGGCATTCGATGGGCACCTGTCAAAATGGGCAAAAATTTCCAGCATGGAATCGTTTATACATAGAGTCTTTGTATAAGTTACCCGTATTAAACGACCATCTGTGTAACGCAACCGCGGACATCGATTTTTGGTCCGAAACAACATAGAACAACTGCAATAAGCAACCACTCCCGCGAATATATCTAGTCTAAACTCTTGTTCGAACCCACTCGGGCACTTCTCCCACCCTTGAAATTAGGTGCATGTATTAATGAATTAGTCTAGCAACAAAGGAAATCCATTTCAGTTTGTTTGAAATTGTCGGAAAAATGAAAGAAATGCAAAGTGCTGTCATTAGAATATTGTGTTAAAGTTATCACACAAAGTGAAAATGGTTTATCACAACGGCAATTAGCGGCGAAGTTTAACTGTGGGAAAACAAAATTTATTTTAACGTAGATCTACAGTATTTTCCTTAGGGGTATAAAATATTGTACACGATGCAGTTAATCGGCTAATCTCATCGTTTGATAAAATTTATTTTATCAAAAAAAAAAAAAAAAAACGCATTAATGCAAAAATCAGTTTTACAGGCAACCTTCCTTTTTTGATTCCGCCATTGTCATTGGATAATCACAGAAAGTAATGAAATTGTATTATGAGAAAAAATAATAAAATCGTTTTATTATTAATTAATAATTTTTCTTATTGTACTTAAGAAAATACTAAATATTAAAAAAAAAACACAGTATTTTTAAAGTTACTAATCTCTGTACACAAAGCTAGAACTAATTCAAAATCGTAGGCACAAAAAACCTTTCACACTATTTCTAGCAGACAATTTGTGCTCATTAATTTGTCTGCTAGAAATAGTGTGTGAAAGGTTTTTTGTGCCTACGATTTTTAAAGTTAAAATAAGATTAAACTAACGAAACCAAAACCAAAGTGATGGAGAGATACGACGCGCTTGTATATCGAAGACGTAATACACGTAACTGAGAAGCGAACGAAAAGAACAGAGTTGAATTAAGTCAGAAAAAAGAAAGTGTACATTATAATCGAGAAAATGCGAGTATTGTATTAATCTTTAAAATATTGGTATTAAATCTGTCTTATAAAATCACCACGTCTCCTGTAAATTGAGTTATTCGATAAGAATAAAATACAATACCAATATAGCCCTATTGTTGAAAAATTTGCTTATTTTTGCTCACCTCGAGTTTTGCTCAGTAGAAATGGCTAAAAAGTGCTCAAAATACGTACGAAAATACGGTATTACAGCACCACCTGTCTAAAAGACCACTTTTTGAAGGAACCGTGGGTGGTCGCCATAGACAGGTTTTACTGTTTACAAAATCAATATCAAAGGATTATACAGTAGAACCTCTATTATCCAGACTAACTGGGGATGAAGGTAGTCTGGATAAGGAAAAATCCAGATAATCGAAAAAATAATAATAATTGACAGTTAAAGACATGTACATACAGTATGAATAATTTTTTTTTGTCTAGATTTATACATAGCTTAAATATTAAATTATTTTTTATTAAGAAATTCAATTATCGATTTTTGTTTAAAGCAAGCTGTTCATTTTGAAGCTGCTAAATCGTGAATACTTTTAAGACATATAAGTTGTCCCGAGTTACACTCTTCTTAGCTCTCAAACCACTTCATGGCGACATCTAAGAGCCACCGCAAACTAGCAGTTTGCGAGAGCAAAATGCTAGCAAACGTGCCCTAGCACAACCGATGACGTCAAAGGCTCTGCCCCTCTCTTCTTGCTCACGTGGTTTTTCCTTTGCTAGAGCAGCGATACGAGAGTACTCTCGCTGTTCACAGAATTCAACAACGAGAGCATTACGCTAGCAAGAGAGAACAGCGGAAAATAGATGACTACATAAACATGCCACACGTCGAAAAAGAAATAATAGAATTTTATCGATGTACGTAAATTACATGATTAATACATTCAGTATTGAAAAGAAAATGGTATAAACATTGTATATTAAAATAGTTATTTATAAATAGGCTTAAGCCTAGTTAGGCTTAACTAATAAGCATATTTTTCCCATTCTGTTTCAAAGTTCGGAACGAAAACTGACAGATAGGTTCCGCTATAATAACTGACGGAAAGAAAACTGACAAGTATAGGTTATAATAAAATCTTTGTTCTATAGCCAATCCACATCTGGATTCCACGTCATGTGGACTAGTTACGCGAGCAAACGTTGTGTAGTTTGCGGCTGCTTCGTGCTCGAGTAGCTTACCTAGCAAAAATGGCCAATAGCATCATGGGAAAAAAGGCGGGGCTTAGGAGCGCGACCGAGAGTACGCTAGCTCTTGCTTCCTGTAGTTTGTGGCGGCTCTAAGCACTGAAAAGTTTCAGAATGTGTAGGACCAATATCTCTTACTTCGCAAATCTCTTCTTCGTCTTCTCGATCTTGTTCATCTGAGGCAGATACTTCTTTAATTATTTCCTCATCATTCAAAATTTGGAATCCAGGATCGTTCGCATCGCAATTTAACCACTCGGTTACATCTTCGTCACATTCGGCACATATTAAATTTGTGCTATTGCTTCCGCAATGTCTCCTATACCACTTTCTACTTACTAATGGTCTTTTCAAAATTTTGTTTCATGCATTCCATCACATACGTACAACAGTGTCGCAATTCGCCAAGTGCAAATCAGCAAATTCGTATAATTTTTGTTTATTTTGAACAATCCGGATAATCGAAAATCCAGATAATCGAGGTCTGGATAATTGAGGTTCTACTGTAGTTTCAAAAAAACAATACCAAATGTCAAAGTTGAAATTTAAATAGAATCGTTACAATTTCTTTGATATTTGTGATTCAATATTAATATATTGATCGATATCAACCAATTAATACTACTACATTAATTGGATGATATGGTAAACAAAACGATCAAACGATTTTACTAAAATAATTTGTTTTATAACATTATCGATCATTTACAAACCTTATTACTTTATATAATTAAAGATGAAATGATTTACAAAATAAAAAAGAAATAACAAAAGTATTAAAAATTTTTAAATTAAAGTTATATGGATTTAAAAATAATAATGCAAGTAATTTTATTAAATTTAAAATCAGTTTTTTGGATAGAATTTCTTTCCCAAGTATTATATCCTAAAATCCTTAATATAATATTTACCTTATTACATAACACGTGTCTACAATCGAAATTGATTAAAATTATATCAATAAATATAAAATTATAATTAATTTAAAGTAGGAAAACAATTTTGAAATAAACCGCTTTCGTTCTATTTAATAAACAACGATAAATTATCCATGAAATAATTTGTTTGCCTAGCAACAATTATCAACAAATATAGTATCTGTTACTTTACATAAATAACAATCTTTAATGTAACGATAATGTTTAAATATGAGTTTAATAAGAAAACAAATTTAAAAAATAGTTCTTTTAATATTTAAAATTATACGTAAAATCCTATTCTTTTACTCGAGAGAAAATTCATATTAAAACATTCCTAATTATACCAATTGTAATATAATTGAATACATTTTTAATGCAAATTATAACTATAACTTACACAAAAGTTTAGTTTAATTGTTTTTATGTGAAATTCCCATTAAATAAAAGGATCATTAAAACAATAACTACAATTATAAAATCAAAAGACGTTTAATTTTCAACAAAGAAAAAATTGATACTGTATTTAAAAAATGTTTAATTTGACATCAAATAAATTATTTCTATTTGCAAAATTAAAAGGATACTCAGAAAAAAGAAAGGGAAGTATTTTATAAAAATATTTCAAAAATAAAAATATTAAATATTGATATAGCAGCTTTATAAATGATAACTACAAAACTTCTGATTTAAAATTAGCTAATAAAATATATACTTTTTAATTAAACAAAACCAAATTAAAATTCTGTCTTTGTATTCTTTCAATTAGTCTTGAAAGAAGTATCAATTTTTGAAATAAAACATATTTTCAATAGTAGTTAATGTATAAAAATCAAAGTTTTAATCATTCTACAATCCATCCAATATTAAATTTAAAGTTATTTATACTTGGTTCAGTCAAAAAGATGCTGGAATTATTTTGTAAAAACAAGGCATTCGCACAGGAAAAACAGAATTTGGCGGGTACTTAGAAGCATTGGCTATTAATATTTTGCATACATTGACAGCACTGCTATTGGACAGAATGTGGGAAAGCTATTGCAGAAAATGATGTCCACCAGTGTAAGCCTGTCCAAAGAGGACAGCATTCAGTAATTGAATTTTTGACATTAGAGAAAGTTAAACCCAGTAAAATTCATTGTCAATTGGTATCTGTTTATGACAAGAATGCATTGTCAAAAACAATTCTTTGAATGGAGTGCTTAAACTTCTCATCAAGTACCAAGAAGGAGAGTAAATGGCAATGCACCTCCAACACCTGCAGTGTCATGAGGGAGAGATCTTGGACTGAATTGTGACTGTAGATGAAACAGTATGCACTCAGTATGTGTCCCAACATAAGCAGTAAACCAAAGAGTGAAAACATACTGGATCCCTATGAAGTAGAAAAGCAGAATGACTCGTTTTCAGACAAAGCCATCATGATGTTCTTTTTTGAGCATCAAGGTCCACCCTTGTCCACTTCTTGAAGAAAGATGAGAAGGTCACCTTGCAGTCTTACACAGAGATCTTGAAAATCAACTGTGCAAGGCCATCAAATCCAAAGGACTTTTGAGTAAAGGCATAATTAGCATTTTCTCTTGCCAATACGTCAGGGCCCAAAAAGAATAACAAGTTTTTGATATCAATGAACTCTTTGAGCTTAGAGAAAATTTGCTTTCTGGTTGCCCTACTAGCCCTGTTGAGGCACAATAGCCTTACTGTGCCTTACTTGTAAGGCATAATTTTTCTTCAAGACAATGCTAGATCTTGTAGCCAAACACAACGTAAGCATCTTAAAGAAGAAATGATAGAAGTCCTCAAATACCTACCATAGATCTGATTTGTTGCCCTGTGACTACCATATCTTTGGCAGAATGAAGGATGCACTTGGCAGGTGTACTTTTAAATCAAACGATGATATGTGAAAGGTGGTCATGGAATGGGTTTGCAAGCAGCCAAGCTATTTTTATGAGAAGAGAATAAAAAATCTTGTAAAGCAGTGAGATCTTGCCTTAACTGTAGGGGGAAATATTTTGAAAAATATTAAATGACCTGCTTAAAAAAATAATTCCAGTTTCTTTTTGATTGAAGTATTAAATAACAATCAAAGCAAACAACTGTAGTACGTATATTTTTTTTTCCATGATGCCTGAATATTGCCATCTGTATCATAGATTATCAGAGAATTTATTGTGATTTAATTTTAAAATAAAATAGTTTATTGATAAAATATTTTTAAATATATGCATGTAGTACATTTTAAAAATATGAGCAATTAGTTTTCATATAAAAACAATTATAATTTTATTCTGAATTTCAATTTCATACAATAATTTCATAATTACTTTTAAACAATAACTCAAAATTCCAATACACAACTTGATAATCACTGTATTCTTTTAGGAACTTTGTTTTGAACAATTAATTTTTTTTGATATGTGATAATTTGAAAGAGATATCTCATGTCACAAAAAATTTATTTTTAATGGATTTTAACCAAAACACACTTGAACAAAACAAGTAAAATAAATATGTGAAAAATAAAACTTTCCAGATACTTTTGGATAATAAATATCTATCAAAAAATTTAATAATAATATTCTATTAATATAAAGTTTCGGTTAATGTTACCTATGGTAGCGAACATGGCGGCTCGTCTCTGAAACAGTGGGGACGCACGTTCTAACCTAACCTATTCTAATAAATTACTTCTATTCTAATAATTTGGTTGGCAATAATTATGGTAATTTATTAGAATAGGTTAGGTTAGGTTCAAGGGCGTCGCCAGAGGGGCAGTTGCCCCTCCCTAGACATGCGAAAAAAATTATTTAAATGCTGTCATTTATTGCCCGATTTATAATCCCCGCGCGAAAAACCCAAGATTATTTTTTAATTAAAATAATCTTCTTAAGCTTCTTAAAATTTAAGAATTGTTTTTATTTTACCTACATACAATTCATATCCTCTATCAATTTATATCATCTTGCCCCCCCTGGCCCATTGGCTGGCGATGCCCTTGGTTAGGTTAGAACGTGCGTCCCCACTGTTTCAGAGACGAGCCACCACGTTCTCTACCATAGGTAACATTAACCAAAGTTTCTATTAAGTTTCTAATCAAAATCTATAGTTGCATAATAGGAAGTTTTGTATTAATTAAATTTTATCATTATATTCTTATTTGAATTTATTTTACTAAAAACAATAATATGTGTTACGTGAGGCGTTATAGTCAGATGATATTAAACACTGGACATATAACCAATACACACAGCAAGAAAAACTACAAGAAAGTTTTCATTTGTGTTGAACAGGTCATCAGCAAACAATTGTAGTAAATATATATTTTTTTCACATATTTTAGATATTATTTTAATAACACAGTATTTTTAATAAAAATACACGTCTTTTCCAGGATTATTTTAAATATTTTATTATTCTAAGAGTGGGTGATCAGCCTGACGATCTGTTCAACACAGATAAAAAAGTTTGCTTTCTTGTTGTTTTTCTTGCTGGATATTGGTTATATATGCAGTGTTTATTTACATATATCTGGTTTGAATAGTTAAATTCAAGTTAGATGATATTTGTTGTAATCATTCTTAAACAATAGTCTATGCAAACCTCAATAATTAATAATATGATGTAGTTTGAAAGACTGCATGTTGTGGGATCGAGACAAAGAAATAACTCTATTACAATGACAATTATTTATTGTAACATTGTCACAATGCTGAGCTGCAATTTTTAATCATACTTTTAATTAATTTAATTTAAAATATATGCTCTCCACCTCAAATTAGCACTGTAGTGTCTTGCCTCTGTGTATCATACTTTTCCATTAGCAATGAATTTGTGCCAGTCATCTAACTCCTTTCCAGGAAAAATTTTTGAATTCAAATAACGTGACTTCCAGTTTGCATCGGAAGTTCATGTATAGTTAATTGGGGCCTCCTGCTCCTAAGCTTTACACATCCGGTCTTGAATTTCATGTATCTAACACTTCTCAAGATTAAGGAAAGACAGACAGATAGACAGTCAGATGACAATGGGAACTTATAGTTCAACAATTTTTTCAAATTGCAGCCCAACAAACCAGCAAAAACACATTCTTTTTTTCTACGTAGATTGTTAATACATAAATAGAATAGTTTAATCAATATACATAGAGATTTCTCACTTGGCTCCAATTCTTTTATTGCAAACAAATATCTCTAGATGAAGATTGGAGATATAGTTCAAACACAGCATACTGAATATACACAAGTGGAAAGATTTTCTGAGAGTTCAAAAATCGTCAATTGTAGGGATCGCAAAAACGCGTAAAAATGGTGAATAATTATAAAGTTCCGAAGTCGGAAAGTTTCGAGAGTCAAATCGTGTCAGGAACATGTGTTGGTGATGTAAACCAGACACGAAAGAAACTCTCCCAAACTTATCCTAAAACAAACGCGACACGATAATGAACGACCGAGGGGATGTCAACCGAGAGAGAGGGAGCTTTGTCCAGGTGCTCGTGTACGAGTGTCGGAAACGGGAAACAGAGGGGGGTAAATGGCCACCGAAGCATCTGGCGGACCGCGTGAGGTCAAAAACGTCAAAGAGAGGGCCATAACGGCCGGAATATACGAGCACGAAACAAAGACTCCGTCAACACCTCTCGGAACTCTCCCGACCCAGATCGGTCTCCAGTTTCGCCTAGAAACAAAAGAAATGACCAATCGGGGTAAGGGAGAGGAAGAATAGAACCAATCAAAACGGTGAAATTCAGGGGGGAAACTCCTATAAAACTCCCGAGTCGCAAGGTCAAGGGTGTGGACCCTCCTTCCGTCGTTCTTGGAAGAAGTGCGGCAGTTCTCCTCTGGACCAGTGTTACCTCATAGACGCCAGAACCTACGTCCGCCAGCTGGTGACCCCCGTCCAAGCCACACGTCCAGTGCAATAGACAGTTCGTCATCCCAGCCCCGGGCACGCATCTTCGGAAGACGGACCGCATCCGACTACCGACAACTGGAGATCTCTATCACCACAAGAGTCGATCTAGATCGCAATTTGTACCAATAATATGTAAGTTAACTTAGTAGTTAGAATAAACGGTTTTGTGTAAGACACTTGTCATCTTTGTCTCCTACCGCCACCACCCACATACGTTTTCGACCCTAGGTTTTCCTGACGCGGGATTAACTGTTTTCCCCTGGAAGTCGGCGGCCTTACACAATAATCAAAAGGATAATCACAAAACCAAAGAGTTGACATGACAGTGGACCATTAGAAATTCACAAAAATATTTTTCCTGACTGATTTCAATAATTTTGTGAATCTATGTCCTCCTTTTTTGTGTATTAGCCAGTAAAGAGGATCAGTCCTTTTTCATTTGTTCATTGGGACCAATCTTTAATTTTGAAATACTTGTTCCAGGTACAAAGGGAAGAAGGATGGCATAATGTTGTTTTCACATAACAAATGTGATAACAAATAAAAATTCTCTCAATTGAGAAAAATAAATTAAACTTAAGATAGTTGCATTTCCATATTTATTATATTAATCTGTCACATTTTACTAGCTCCAATAAAGTATTTCTTTTCCTTATAGATTGTTTACTCCGACTATTCAATAGTGCGTGATAAGTGCTCATAGTTTCATAAAGTATTTTTTGTTGAGGTTGAATTACATATACCATGTAACCCCAATTTACAAGCATATCTTGTTCCTGAAAAATCTGTTGTAAATCAGGACAAGCTTTATTAGTATTTCTTATAGTTTAAATTTGTACTTTGTTCTGGTATAAGCTACCCTATCCATATTCTCAAATATTACTAAACATCTATATACATATCAACTAAAGATGGTATTTTTTAAAATTCATTTACAAATAAATGTTAGTGTTGCTTAGATTATTCACTGATATAAAAGGAACTACAGTGGTACCTTGGTATTTGAACTTAATCTGATACAGAAGGCTGTTTGAGTGTCAATCCATTCGGGTACTGAATGAATTTTTCCCATAAGAAATAACGTCAATCAGATTAATCCATTCCATACCCCCAAAAATATATTTATAATAGCATTTTAACTGAGTTTAACACATATTTAACAAGTTTACAAGTATAGCATGCACAATTCATAAAAAAACCTAAACACAATAAAACAGATGAAATAAATGCAAATTTATTCTCACTTAACCTGTAACTTCAGAGTTAATGGCATATGTGAAAGGTAGTAGGAAGGGTGTAGAGGAAAAGAGATGTTATTGTTTGGAAGATTGACACATTTCCTTTGTTTCAGCTGGGAATACCAATATGCAATACAGAGTGGAAAAATATGCCTATTAATTTTAGCAATAATATTGTCTAACAAAGTTAGGCAACTGTAAGGTTTCATTTTATTTTTCAATTAGTTACTCAATTTTAACATAAAAATTTAAATTAAAGTTAAAATAAAAATATTTATTATTAATTGAAAATTTGTTCTCTCGGGTCATGTTTGTTTGGCCAAGTGCCAAGCAAACAGTTGACTACAGAGCAATTTTTTTCTTTAACATGCATTCAAATACTGAATTGTTCAAGTTCGAAGCAGTTCAAGTACTGAGGTACCATAATAATACAAAATAAGAGGAGCAAATATGATATTACATAAGAGATGTAAACATGCAAATTATCAGACGTCTCTTTATTTAATGGTAAAGAAACTAAAATTACTTAAGACAATAAGCAAGCAGAAAACAAATAAAATAGAATAAAATAATTGTTTTTCAATTAATGAAATTATAATCACCAATAAAAAGATCTGTAATGTAGAGAGTTATAATGTAACGTTCATTATATTGCAACATTAAAATGAATAGCATTACACTAGCAAATGACAATGTGAATAAAACAAAGAAAATTGAGACTAGAATTTATAAGCAATCTAATTTTGTGTATGTGAATTTCAGTCCTGATTAGAATATTTTGTCCTTGTAAATATTGGTTGGTGCTGATCATACCAAGTATTTTCTCATGTAAACTGGGAAGAGAACTAAAAAAAAGCAGCTCATTTTTTCAAATTTTTGTATATCAAGTACAGTAGAACTTCATACTTCAAATGACTAACTTTAAACATTCAAGTTCAAATGCTAAATCCATGAGAAATTTAATCTGGAGTTCAAATGATGCTTCTATATTTGAATTATACACTCAGTGAAAATGCATTCACTGTGTAAATACTATCTGTCGCACACACCAGTCATCTCTCACTCTTGCTATGAAAGCAAATATTGCATTACATCTCACATTATCATTGCATTGAAGTATGAGACACCATTGCACTTGTAAAACAGACATCATATTGTAATTGAATTGCATATACATTTAAAGAACTGAGTATTGAATAAATAACCAGCAGAGCTAACTTGCTCTTAAACATTTTTAGTCTACTTCATATACCATCAGGATTTTTAATTCTACAGCAACAGATTCAACATAACAAAATTAATTTTGTCAAACTTAACAATCTCCTAAGAAATTATAATCTGTTGTTCTAAGAATTAAAAGTATTGATGATGGTCTAGGAAGCAGATTGAAAATGTTTGAGGAAAAATTAACCCTGCTATTATGTTGTTCTGTTGTAACAGGACTTATATCATTTTGAAACTGACTATCTGCAACATCCTAACTTCCAAGAGACTGTTTAACACTGTTTGTTGAAAACAAAGTATGGCATTTATTTTTAATAAAAAATTCATATTAAAATTAAGTTTTTATAAAACTCAATCTCTAAAATTTTATCCAATTAATATGAACCTCACTATAAATATTTTGTTAATAGATTACTTTTAATTGGTAACAGGTTGCTTATATTTTCTGCAATTTATTGATATATTACTATAAACAGGAACATTGAGAGGGGGAGCCATGGGTTTTCCCTAGACTTGAAGACAACTTAGGAGCCAGTAGTGGTTTCTACCTCTATAAAACTACCAGTAATGTTATTTTTATTAACAGAGAAAGTCTAAGACTACTTTTTATTAATAAAGAAACCTTTTACATATTTCATTTGTTAAAAAAATAGGCTAAATGGGCTTGCTTCTTTCTTCTTTTTCTTTCTTTGATCCCTAATTAGCATTTGGTTGGAGTGTCCGCGCAACCAGTATGCTGCTGTGGGTGCCGCAGGAAATTGAGCCTTCTCCTCAATGCTCCTCCATTGCCCTCAAATCCATGGCTGATGCTTTCACCTGCTTCAGATCAAGCTGTTGGTTCTTGAGGTCTTCTTCAATTTGTTTGGTCCATGTTTTCTTAGGTGCGATGTGTTAGATTTTCCACAGGGTAGGTCGCCGTCGAAAGAGCAGTTGGTGAGGTATTCGGTTAGTATCCATTTGGCACACATGGCCAAACCATCTCAGCCATTGCTGTTGATGGGCTTGCTAAGAGGTAAAAGGGGCTCACTCTATTCCAGACCCCATACGAGGTCTTGACATCTCTAACCATTAACTAGCAGTTTTCAAAATTTTTATAGTAGTGCTTCCTTTCTTGTGAAAAATTCTTTGTTCCTGTTTAATAGAATAATCTAAGTTTCCAAACCTTTTATAAGTATGACCCTAGAATACCTAATGATTTGTGAACATAGGAAATAGCAGTCATTGATTTTCAAATAAATGAACTAATATTAATCGTCTTTTCTTGAACGCTACATAACACTTGCCATTTATTTTTAAAAAAATTCAATTTTTAGTGTTATTTGTCAAATCTAATATTTTTGCGACAATATTAAATACACAAAAATGTAAATCTAAAATTCCTCTTTTTAGTACATTTAAATTCATCACTAAAGTACTAATGAGTATGTCTTAATTAGGTTAATAAATTGTGATTGTAATGCCATAACACTGTTGTGTTAATTATTTTAAATTTAAATTTATTCCCTGTCTCAACATTATTGCAACATGGAATGAAGATTAGAAATTCTATGGTTTTAAGTGTAACTTTGTTGTACTATACATGATGATGATAAAGTGTGTTCATTAGTTATTTAAAATTCAATTGCTTCAGTATGTTTAAAATTAATAAACACAGATTCTGATCTCTCTCTTACTCTTAGACAGATTTATCAAGATGTGATCAAAGAACAGTTAGAAAAGGAATTATAAACAAAAACTTAGTTTCTTTTTAAGCTAAAATTAGTAAATGTTGGCAATAACAAAATGATGCTACTATACTTCTGCATTGTGAAATTATCAAATCACTATATTTGTTCATTTAAAATACACAATAAAATTTGACCTTAAATAAAGTATACTTTTTGGACCATACAATTTAATATGCATTAGAGTAAAAATCTCAGTAATTTAGACTAGGCTTTCCTCCAATTTGTACAAATAGTGTTACTGTAAAAGTTTTTCAAAATAAATAAATACAGTCAACCTGTTTTTATGCGGGGATAGGGACCGCATTAAAAAAACGCATTAAAAAAAATCTCACGAAACTTCACGAATGGCTGTAAATAATAGTTTTCGCAACACAATTAAAAAAATAATTTTTTTATGCGGTCAACAGGGACCGCATAAAAAAAGTCTCACATAGAAAATAACTCAAAACCGTACGAAATAGAATTTATTGACAACAGATGTCAGCACTTGACTGCATCGTCTGGTCTATCGTCTGTTTTACATATTTTTGTCCACGGTGGTGTTTTGTTGACTTAAAAAGTAAATTATTTCATTTTTCGCATATTCATGCAATAATATTACTATAATAAGTGCATTTATGCTATAATAAGTTTATTTAGCTATAATAAGTCAACGTGAGACATGACGAATCGCACGAGACTAGTCGCCAACTATACCGCACAAATTAAAAATTCGCATTAAAAAAATCGCACAAATAAAAATCGCACATAAAAGGAGCGCATAAAAACAGGTTTGACTGTATTTATTTTAACAAAATATTTACAAATGTTGAAATGCCATATATATATTTATATTATAATATGATAAATATAAAAGTGTATTTTAAACAGAATTAAAAAACAAATGAAAATATACACTTTCAAATTTAAGATAACTGGCATTCATGCTTAATAGTATAATATTTTTTGTTTATTATTATGTAAGAATATATGTACAGTCTTGATAGTTTAAAGTTCTGTTTAGTTCAAGACACCTTACACTAAAATTGTAAGTACACTGAAAAGACTAACATCAGCTTTCAATTTATTGTATTGTGAAATAATTTGGTTGCCAGATACTTCCTGATATGATTGCCACTTGCTCCATATTGTACAGAGTATCATGTATCTTAAGCATAATATGTTATCATTATCATCATTTTATAATTTGTTCTATTTCTTAGCCTGTGGTTATGAAGTATGTAGCATGTAGTTCATAACCATATACAGTGGGTGATCGGTTAACGAACACTTTCGCGAAAGATTTTTATGTTTGGACAACAAACACCTCACAGAACAAACACAAGAAGTGATGTTAAATAATGAATACCGATTGGTCTTCCCCCGTCTTCAGGCAACAATTCGAAACTTTTTGGAGTGCAGGAGACGTCAACATTGACGCTCAACCCAGTATATACTGATCGGATAGTATTCCTCCAAACTTTAAAACTCTCCCTTGTAATTCCAGCCTTTTATCTTTCTGACAGAAACAATTCTTTTATAGTATTCCCGAGACTGTCAGACGGGGACTCATTAAGTTTTGCATCGGTTTTTATTTTCGAAAGGTGAGAGTATAATAGCAAAGGTAGAGAGTGGACAGATGTCTGATGTTGCTGGGCAGTATGGCTTGTACAGGTCTACAGTAGGCCGTAGTTCAATCTTATCTAAGAAAGATACAGTATAATCAAGTAGGTTCAAGCAGCTTAAGTAGTAACAAAAATCACATCTGAGAAATAAACAACATTGAAGAGCTCATAACGGAACCTGAAATGGATCTGACAACAGAAGAACGCCAAGAACTCTTGAATGAAGAACACCAAGAAACTTGGCAAGATATGTTTTCTTCTTAAAAAGAGGATTAATGCTGATATCTGCTATTAAAGATCTTTTTGAAATGGGAGGATGTCAGAACAATCCGAACAACAGTCTTAGAATGGCATCCAAACCAGGTTAATAGGCTTGGGAATCTCTACAATTACAATGCTTCTAAAAAATCCTGAAGAAGAGAGAAAAGCAATTGACATTAGACAGATTCTTTAACCCCCACAAACAGAAAAAACGTGACTAATAAAAATGCAAGACTGTGTATAGGCTATATGTATTTTTATTATTATTATATAAATAAATGCAGTAAGAAATTATATATATTTTTTTGTTTTTTGGGGTCTCCAGAACAAATTAATCAAATTCCTATATAAACCTATGGTAAATTTAAAATCAGTTAATGAACAATTCGGATAGCGAACAGTCTTGGAACGGATTATGTTCGTTAACCGATCACCCACTGTATATATACCATATCTTATTTCCTAATCAACTCAAACTATGAAGACTATTAGCATAGAATAGTCTTCATAGGCAATAGCATAGGCAGGGAAAGATATTTTTTCCCTGTTTCATTGGAGTTTATTCAGTAATATATGTAATATTTATATAAGACACTTTTTCAAGTTTTAGTATCTCCAAAAATATGGTGCATCTTAAAATGTCATAATTAGCAACTCTAATACCATGCATCTCATTTTTCTCTCTAAAAGTCCACTAATTCCATTGCATCATTTGAATGATTTTATTAGGACGATATTCATAATAGTAAATATTTCCAAGGTCAACTTAGCTCAATCTCATTAGTCTGTTACAGTAATATTACAAAATTTTGATGAAATTCCAGAAAAAGTTGCATAGCACTCTTTCAAGAAATGCTGAATTTCCAATGATTTAAGTACACTTACTTGTAAGATAAAAATATTACCTATTTCTCAGAAATAAAGATAGCAAGATAACTAGCCAATGCTATAAATGAAATACTTACATTTATGATAAAGTAAAATCCTATAGTAGTTGTAAAAATAAACAACATTTTATCCATAAATTATTTCAACAGATTAAATAAAAAACATGTTAAATTTTAAAATTCATTTAATAATTTTGTGTCTTCGTAAATTTAACAATAATCAATTAATGAATAGGTTTTTATGGATTGAAAGAAATGTTAAAGTAAACAATATCAATATAAATTATAAATAAATTTTTTGAGAATATAAACAATAATCACTATTCACTTGATGAGGTCAATACAAAGCATAAACATATCAATAGCAAGTATGTAGCACTAACAGTCGCTCAGTAAGAAAATTCTATATGTTCAGGCAAAAAGTTTGGTGTCTGGTGTGATAAAAACAAATGAAACAAACATCAGCCACAACAAATGCCATAAGCTGATTGGAGCCGACATAAAAGCTGTGTGCACCCTGTCATGAATCACCCAGCTGTCATGAACTGGGCGCAGGGTGCCCAGTTCATGACAGCTGGGTAATTCACAATGGGTAATAGTCAAGTGGGTGATAGAAACTTAAAAATTTTTGTACACTTAGCAAACATACAATTCGGCAGATATTTTTCTTTTCTTTTTTTGTTGTAAATATTGGTAAAATATATATTAATATAAATATGGTTAAGACTTATGAGGTATAAGTTATGAACTATGAATTATGAATTATTTTCAACTTAGGAAAAGGAAATGTTTTGGAACAATGTACTGTAGCATCATCGTTAATTCCTGTACGTCAGAAGTGGTTAATGACATCTTGAAAGGGAAGATACACCCATGGTCACTAAAAGAGAACCATTTTGTAACTGATATCAAATCCAAAACAGAAATAGTGAAGAAAATGCAAATGGAGATATACAAAAATTTGGAAAACAGCTACAATATTAATTTGTACATTTATATAGAAAAAATAAATAATCACAAATGCTAAATACAAGTTTTTAGTTATTGTTACATTTTTCCTAAAACAGAACTTTATTTTTAGTCACCATACATCTGTACTGGCTGTAAATTTTATTTAGAAAAAGAACTGTGTAAAACCATTTACAATCATTGCAATCATTAATCAATATATCCATAACCATAATCAATATCTGGAGTAAACATTCAAAACGTGTTTCGTGACAAAAAAATCAAATATGAGTTAACTGTACAGTCTGCATTTACATGAAACATGAGTAAATCATTTATATTTAATGATTTATATTATGTAAAACATATTTTTATTTAAAAATAAATACACAATATTAAGGATTAATCGAATAGTGATTCATCCACTCCACAGATTCATTTATTTTGCCCAACCAGCCAACCAGAACAGCTGTAGTACGGTGAAAAGAGTCATACTGCACAATGTAATTTTTACATTATGTTACTTGTGTTATTATTTTAAAGTAACTAGTTTATTGCGCCTATGTAACATAAACCCCATAAACTATCTCATCTTGAGTGACATAATTAAGTGAGAGTATTCTTGGATAGAAAATGAAACATACAGATGGAACAGTTAGGCCCAGTTAAGCTCTACTGGAAACTAAAGCTTACAGATCTGTCACTGTCAACATATCCATCAAAATTAATGACTGTGCATGCCTATAACATTGAGAGAGCAAGGACAGAATAGATTGCAAGTCTATTCGAATGTCGATCGAAACCAACATCACTGTTTGTCAGCCAATCACGGTTGTCCTGTCGACTACACATAATTGATTAGTTTCAAAAAAGAAATCATTTCAAAGATGGCCAGTGTCAAACAACATATCAAAGTCTTATGATAGAACTCTTGTTTATGGGACAAAATTGTATATAAATACAGAGACAAACTAAAAGAAGAAGACTTATGGATGTCCATTCAAACAGACTTTGCATTTTCAATATTTCATTGGTTGCATGAACTGATGTATTGTTTATTTATATGAGAACAATTTGATGGATACAGATATGTACATGGATGGTAATAAAACATAGCTCTAGTAGATACTGAATTTTAATGTAGAATAGGTTTCAATTACTATTTATTCCTTTCTAAATTGCACATTTATAAAATACTTGCCCAAAAACATTAGAATAAAGTTATATACACTGCATTAACAGGTTTTCGAGTGAATATTTTAGAATAGATTTCCCAATGAGTCAGTATTAATTCCTTAGGAGTTGAAAAAATTTTGCAAGTATTAAAAACTTCACATAATTTTTCATTCTCAAATAATTTAGAAAGATGCCTTTTAAAAATAATGTATATCACTTGCATATACAACATATAATATACATATATTATGAAGAGGAAATTGATGAGAAAAAGTTTTCTTAAAAAGAATGGTCAGTTCACAAAAAAGTTTGAAAATCCCTAGTATAGAAGGAAATGTGGAAAGTAGAAAGTCACAAGTTTCTAGAGGACAAAGAAAATGGAAGAAACAGACGATCAGTTTGAACGGTACCATAATGTACTTTTTACAGAAGTTTATGATAAACATGACTGAAGAATCTGAAATTTATTTTGATTCCATAAAACAAGAAATATTCAACTTACACATCCAAACACTTGCAAACATTTTTTCTTTACAATATTTTGTCCATCATCTACTCATTCAAAAGACAATTTGTACACCAGATTCATTCAAAACATGTTTTGTCCAACATAAAAAAAAAAAATCATCTTTCAAACAGTTTTCTCATCTCAGTATTTCTAAATTATTATTAAAAAGAGTTTTAAAACACAGAAAGGGTAATGTTCTATTCTCACTTAAAGGAAACTTGTAAGCAGTTTTGTGTATTATTAATTTTCAATTACTATGACACACACACACACACACATAAATATATATATATATATATATATTATATATATATATATATATATATTTACAGAACATAAAAGTCACAATTAAACTTATTCACTATGCAATTTATTTATTGATATTTCTTAATTAACATCTAGTTGTCACAATGGAGATCAGACAAAACAAATTATAGTGAGATGTATATTTTATTAATATCTTTATAATGTAAAAAATATCTCTGAAAAATTTGCTGACTCATACCCTTGTATTTAAAATTTATTAATCTATAAAAACAAATATGTATGAAGAGCAACCTGATAAACTGGATGTATGTATATTTCTTGCTGGATTTTGGTGCTTAGTGTTTTATTTACAAATACTTATTAAAATTCACATCAATGTCATTCTATTTTTCATTTTAAACTGGTATATTAATGCAAGCTATTATTAATTCAACTTTTTTAGATTTATTAAATATAAAAAAATACAGTAGAAACCAGTTAATGTAATCACTTTGGAATTGGCTTACTGATTTGATACCATTAAATGAGGTGGTAAGTAAATACGAGTACAATTACTGGTAGTGAAAATTTGGTTTTTTTAACTCTATTAAAACATTTGAAAATTATCTTGAAAATTTGTTAATTATAATTCATCCACTATTATTTGCTTGCTATCATTTTTAATATTAACAGACAGCATATAATTGAAGTAAGAAATTCCAGCAATTTAAACTATTATATTGTGAGCAAATAATTATTAAAACAATTAACTACTGCTTTAAACATTAAAAATTAATTGTTTTAATCATTATTTGCTCACAATATAATAGTTTAAATTGCTGGAATTTTTTATTTCAATGGGCTGCAATTTGAAAAAATTTTAGACCTATAAATTCCCACTGTCATTTGTCTTTCCTTAATCACAAAACAGAGTTAAAGAGATAAAAGCTGAGACCAGATATGGAAACCATAGGGGCAGGGGGACCTCGATTAACTACATACAAACTTCCAATCAGACCAGAAGTCACATTATTTTAATTCAAAAATTTTCCCCCAAAAGAAGTTAGATCAGGGGTCGATTGAAAAATTGAAACTAAACATCACAAATATAACTATACATATTATTATGTTTTTGAATATTGTTTCAATGAATTTAATAGTACAGCTACCCATCAACACGTACAGTGGCTACGGACCAAGTCGCACGAGACAGACAGAAATTGCCGAATCCATGCTGTGGTTCTTACTTACATAGTATATGTCAAGCATTCGTAAGCTTGTATCTGATACACAGCATGCTGACATTAGCATCTCTATAACTGTTTTTAAGCCGCTGCTCGTTTAATTTTAGCGTTTCACATATATACAATAAATGTAAAAATGTAAAATTAAAAAGAAATGTATTAAAACAGTAAGAGCTTTTTTTTTTTTTTGCTTGTAACACAAACTTTTGGTAGGAGTCAATGTGAGGTTTCAAAAAGTTGTAGGGGGTCAGTGATCAAAAATTTTGGCAACCCCCAAGTTAGATGACCAGCATGATTCTATTGCTAAAGGAAAAGTATGATGTACAGGGGCAATACACTACTAATTTGAGGTGGAGAGCATATATTTTAGATTAAATAAATTAAAAATTGCAGCCTGGCATTGTGATGTCACAATAAATAATTGCTCATTTTACTACTATCAATTTATTAATATCAGTTAAATTAGCATCAGTTTTGAATTGTTCTCAAATTTAACTTGTAAAAATACAGTATATTGTATTGTATTGTTCAAACTAAAATATATATATTATATATTAGAGTTTGAATAATACAATACAAAAAGCCTCATATGAAAAACTTTTATACTATATTTTCAATTCAGTATTTTGTGTAGAATCACCACCTTCCTGACTGTACAACTAGTTACAAAATACTAAAATAATTATAGGTCTATACATATAGTGTTTTATAACTGGTTGTACAAACAGAAGGTGGTAATTCTACACAAAATACTGAATTGAAAATATAAAATAAAAGTTTTTCATAGGAGGATTTGTTTCCAAGAAGAATGGCTTTGAAAGTTTATCAAGTACATATGTACAGTACTTGATCAAGATTCAACTAAATTCATGTAGATTATCTCTACTAATGTTCAAGTTAAATAAAAAAAGTCAAATTACTAAAATTCAAGTTGACTCATCAGATGCAACTCCACATCAATGAAATGGTTTAAAAGAACAGTGTTCTGTGAGAGTTCCTCTCCTATTCGGATGTCAACGATCAGTCTTTGTAATAATTAGCTGCAGCAGAAGCATTGCCACCACATGAATTCAATGCAAGAATCACGTCTTTATTGTGCTTGATTTGATAAACATAAAAGAAGGGTGATACAAAAAAATAAAAAACAACATTGACAGTGTTTACAAACATATCAAATAACACAGCAATGTTTTCAAAACACATTATAGTATAAATAACAAACAGCAACATCCAACAAGTTGAATCTTTCTCAAGTGCATGCAACTTGATAACCTTTCAAAGCCATTTTTTTTAAAAATAAAGCTTCATATGAAAAAATTTTGATTTTATATTTTTGATTTGATATTTCATGCAAAATTACTATCTTCCTTCTTGTACCACCAGTTACATAACATCCTGTATATGTAGTCTACACATATACATATTTAATTTACTATGTCTACACATATACATTTTTAATTTACTATGTTATGACTACTCTGTCATAACATAGTAAATTATACACACAGTCATAGCTAGCAAAATAGGACTGTAATTATGCAAGTAAATTTGTTTAGCCTTACACTTACAAAATAATAAGAGCAATGACCAAAATTTATTGGCATTCAATTGATGTGAGCTCTTATAAAGCAGATTTTTTATCTTTATTTAAAGAATTTGAAGTTTTTTTTATTATTTAATAAGATTAAATACTTAAAATAATAATAAATAATCAACTAGTTATTTTATATTTTAAAAAATATGTGTTAAAATATTTAAAACAAAATTTTAAAATAGGGAAGACCCTTACATATACACTACTCAACATAAAAATAGACACTTTTGCAAAATGCACATTACAAGTAGACTAGGCATATTGAACCACTAATAACAAATTGTCAATAATACAACTAAAATGGGAAACAAATTACATAAGTATCATTTAAAAAAATATCAAATTATGCTTATTTTAATCATAAATTGATTTTTTATAACAATATAAATGTAGACACCTTAAAATAGACTTAGGGTGTCTATAGATTTTCAAAATTAGAAAAAAATAAGTAAAACGGCGAAGCCATTTTTGGGACGAGACTATGTCTCGAGAGCACAAGCAATGCATGCACAATTCTCGCACACACGCCTGTTTGTAGAAACCGTCTCAGCATTTCGTATTTTCTTTTGACCCAGTTCTTGGTCCCCTGACTACCTACAAGTCTGGTTTATTTTATGTGCGCATGATTTGGGCACCAAATACTCTGTGCCAAATTGCAACTCCTGACATGTGTGCAGCCGTTGACAGCAGTTCACATAGTCTCGTCAAAACGTACATATGACAGTCATGAAATATTTGTATTAATAACTGATTAGATATTTGTTTTTATTTATTAATTGAAATATTGTTAGACATACTCTAAACAAGATTCTGTAAGGTCTTCGCACCCACCTATTCCTAGACGTGCAGAATCACATTTTTAGATGTTCAACTGACATAAAAGAATGGTTAATTCTTATGAGAATTCCCTGGAGATTTTCCATTGGATTGAAGTCTGGAGAGTATGTTCACCTATCCAGAACCTCAATATCATTATTCTGAAATCATTGATATATATTGCAACTAGAATAGACATTTGCATTCTCTTGCTGAAATGTAAAGAGAATGTGCTGGTTTTGTTGAAGAAATAGCAATGATAATTGGTAAACAATTAATTTTTAATCTGAGCAGTTCATTCTTGATGAAACAAAAGCTAATGATAATTTTCCTGCAATGCTAAATGCCACAAAACCATCACATTATCTCTACAAAGCTACGCTTAGAAAAATACTGAGGTTATTTTCTTAAATCATGCCAATATCAAATTCAATCCATTTGGACAGTCAAAGTTACTACTGTGATGACTTGAATGACAGTCGTACTCCAACAGAATATTTTAATCTATATAAATAAAAATGTAAATGTTTGTTTGTTTAAAATCTTAAATCTTTGAAAGTTCTTCACCAATTGCTTTCAAATTTTGATACAATGTTGCATTCGAATATGCGCATGTTTTTATATACCTCCTATTATTAGATGTCGAAACTCCTCGCAGGGGAGAGAACAGGATTAAGGCTTACTGTGAAGAATTCGGCTTCTATTATACTATTTTAGATGCAGTTTTTTGCGTTTTAATAGGGTACAACAAGAGAATGTACACTAAGAAGGGATTTTTCAAAATTCCCCCTGTGAGGGAGAGAGAAAGGATTAAGGCTTATCCTAAAGAACTCTGCATCTAAAATAGTACAGTAGAAGCTATTTTTTATTTTTTAACTGCATTTTAGTAGGGTACCACATGGGGATGAAAGAAATGTATTCCTTAACAATGGAAGTGTTAAGAATGGAAGTGTTAAGAGGAAGTGACATGCAAACATTTACAGGTGCAGATGCGGTTTTTTGCATTTTTGCGGGAAATCGAACATATATTTAGACCCATCTAAAAATTCTTTAATTAGCCTGGACAACAGGGGGGACCTAATTCTTGCATTCTGTAAAAACAGGTAAGATTGGCTATAATGTAATAATCTTAATCTTTACTATCATTACTTTTTGCCCAAGCAACACCAGGCTTATCTGCTAGTTAATAAATAAAAATGGATGCCTCACCAATTATTAATACTAATGTTTCATAATTTTTATTTCTTTTTTTTTCTAATGTTGAAAATAGATTTGGGACATCTAAATTTATGTGACTGTAAAAAAACCAATTTGTAATTAAAATAAGTAAGCAATTTGATATTTTTTATGATACTTACATGACTTGTTTATCGTTTTAGTTATTGACAACTAGTTATCAGCAGTTTAATATGCCTAATCATCTTGTAATGCACATTTTACAAAGGTATCTATATTTAGGTGGAGCATTGTATAAATGATAATGTTTATAGAAGTAATAAAATAATCTGTCATTGAAGTTGTCCCAAAAAATACTTAATCCTAGATATTATAATTCAAATATTTTTAAACAAACCAAAAGATTTGAATAAACAAATGGGAACTTACAAAAACTTGAGAATAGTTTTCCAATATATTCATGACAAAAGAAATACAGGATTACAACAGAAATATTACAAACTTACAACAACACCTATGCATTTTTTGAGAGAATTTTTTATTAACAGATATTATTATTAAAAATGTACATTCTCTAACCATTGCTATGAATATGGAAAAAATAGACATATACAAGAGCAAGATCAAAGATCAGTGCCTAAACGCAATGGATGTAAATGCATTACCTTCAACTTAGAAATACATCATTGGATAAAAGATTACAACATAAAAACCCCAAATTATGTGTCCCCCTATAATCATACTTGGCTCTTGTGTTATATTTTATATTTTTCTTCATTTCATTTTTATTTGTATTTTGTTAACCTTATATATTTTCTTAAGTTTATTTTTATTTATTGTTAACAACCTTATATTTTTCATAATTTGTTTAACTTTAAATACTTCAAAAGTTAAAATTTAAATGGAATATTCTATTTGTGAAACATTTTCTAAACACGGATTTAAAAACTTGATAACCTAATGGAGTAGGCTGAAAACATTTGCTTATAAAAAATTCTCTCATCAAATGCACAGGTGTTGTAGTAAGTTTGTAAGTCCCTTTACTCAAAATTTGTGAATTTTTTTACAGAATTGGAGCATCCTCTGCAAAGCATTGGTGCTACAGCACAAATATAACAACATTGGAGAATTCACCTGCACCCATGCACGACCTTAATTTAGGTACATGGTGGGAAATCGCACGTTTCTAACCGACAGTGCAGAATGAGTCACAATCGGGTCTTAATCGGGATCGTACTGCTCGGCATATTTTCGGTATTCTCACTACTGGTTTCAGCAAGGCCGACCGACACGTCACACAGCAACAGAAATTATGGCCATGCTACACAATTATTTTGGAATCATCTCATTTCCAAAGATTTGTACCATCTCACTCTCCATACTTAACACTACCCGATTTTTTTCTTAGGGGCTAATTAAAGGAACGAGTTTAAAAGAACCAACCCCCGTACAATGGATAGTGGCCATAAATGAAAATTCCCCACAAGTGCTAAAATGCATAGCACAGAATATGTAAATACTCTTACGTGTATGCTGAAATTGTATGAACAATTAAAATTTATATAGGCTACTTGTAATCTGGTTTTTGTAATTATTTTTCATATTTTTGTATAAAGGGACTTTCATATTTTGTTCTAAGTGAGTTGCACTTTTTATAGAAGATGCTACTGAGTAACATGTGTCAATATGTAACTGTAATCTAATTTGCATATACCAGTCAAACATGTACTACAGATGTATATGTACAGATTTAGAAACTAAGGTACTCTTACACAGACAATATTATCAAATACTTACAATTATTAAATTGATACAAATATACCATTGTAAAAAATTTTTGTAGAATATGAACCAACATATAAAGAAAAGCAATTTTAATTTTGGCTTTAGAACAGGCAGATAGAAAAAGAAAGTCTGTCAAATTTTATTACTTAAGACGTTTCATTATAAAGACTATTATTCGTAGAAATAATTTCGGATAAGACACATTTTATATGCAATATTACATAAAATATTGTGCCGTCATTTAAAGCATTTATGTTTTTCACTTTATATTTATTCTCATTATAAAAAAAAACAAAAAAAGCAAGATTTTTTCACTTTTATATAAAAAAAGACAAAATTAAGTTATCCTTAATTATATTTTCCTCGAATTCAAGTATATAAACTTAAATTGATATCAGAAAAAAGAAGATAACACGATCTAACAAAATAAAATATTTTTGATAAATTAATCATTACGAAAAACAAAATAGGAATGTAGATAACATTTACACAATATTTTTTCATTTCTAGATAAAAATAAAAGACTAACAAACATTAAAGATTAAAATGTAAAAATTAAATTAGTAAATTTGATATACATTATTACATACGAAATATATAATCGCATTCGAGCACAGATTACTCTACCTTAACGATATAAAAATAAATAAAATCGACATTAACCGAGGTTAACGAAATTTTATAAAAATAACCGACCGGATAGCTGGATAATCATATTTCGCAACCGATTTTAAACGAATGCGGGAAAACCCGGGTCTTATCGACAAATTGTATTTAAATATCCTCGTACATTTGACTCGTTCTCCAATTAGTACATATCAAATTGGAGAATCATATAAAACAAATAGATTGTACATTTCTCATCAATTTTTATTTAGGTTTTATATTTAAAATGTATATAAATTTAAAGGCATATTACCTTTAGCACATGGTAAACTACTCTGTCTTAGCATCCAGAGAATGGCCACTCTCCAATGATGTGCAATTGCTAGATTGTCTTGTTGGCGAGAGCTCTTGAGGATACGAAAGGTCAAAACGTATCTTTCTCTTCTCTGCTGTTTGTTCAAGAACGTACCTCTGTAGGTTAGAGGATAGGTGTAAATGGCAATATAAGCAGACGGATCACCGATATCGGGGCGAATATCGGAATGATTGTAATAACCGTCCGTCCTACCGCGCATAACGTGACAACCTATAACATCTTTAAGGCTAACCGAATCGTATTTGACAACTTTAATGTGTCCGGCGGTGGCACGGACAGTCAGCTTATCTTCCAACAATCTGACAATGCATTGTATAGATCGCGAAGGATATAAATAAAATACGTCCTCCAACAGGGCACTTTCTTCATCCATATTTTAAGCGATCTTTCTCTTTCGCGCACAGAATTCCATTCGTGTGAATAGCCAGCCGCACACACTCGCTGAAGCCAAACAAACAATCGCCGACTTCTTTTGTGTCGACTCCGCGTGCGTAGTTTGTGACGTAATGGCGAGAGTGCATACGAAAGTTTCCAGTCTATTTCGGAAACGGCTGATTTATGACGACTTCCGCGTGTTACTACTACTTTACTTTTCCCTCTGACCTATTAACTGATTGATACAACTATCCGCAATTGGTTTATTTTGACAACCGACGGCCGGTTTTATTGTGACGTCAGACGATTACTGTGATATTTCTTTTTCTTTTTTTTGCGGACGAGATAAACAATACAAAACGGAAAAATCTCTGTTAAACCGTAATGACGTCACCTGTCGGGAGATTCGTGCAGTTTTTATTTTATTTTATTTTAATGCAGTAATTATCTGGTTGGTCAATGTCACAGTTATATTAATTTCGCCGTTGTAGCTAAAAATAGGTAAATGTCATTTAGTAAACCGATTTACTCTTTTAAAAGGGTAGTCTCCAATTTGATCACCTTGTTCATGTCCTCTAGAATGCGTTTAAGAGTTATGAAATGGTTTTTTTTCTTTTTTGTAAACAAGATCGAATCTCTCGGATTGTTTGTATAACGTTCGTGTAGACAAAATATATCCGATACAGAACTTTGATTATTTGAACTTGAAAATAAATTCGGATGACTAAAAAAGTCCTTGAATCGGATGGAAGATGTCCTTGGCGATTCTTTTCCTTATCCGTTACAAAGCACGTGCTACGAAAACTGAGCTTTTGTTCTGTGTTTTTTTATTCATTAATGTATATGTCTGTTTGAATTCTAAACTTTTCAGATATTCTAAGTTTCAATTATTAAAAAAAAAAAAAAAAAAAAAAAAATGCGCTTTCGGCCGTAAGTTTAACTCGATCATAACATTTCTGTTCAGATAATTAAACAAATTATGAAATTTATTGAATTGGAAACGTTTAAAAATTACACAAGTTAAAAGTTTTGCCACCCTAAATAAGCTTATATATATATATATATGTATACATAGGCCTATATTTTTCTCGTAAATTAAATAGAATTGTCGAATTTTGTATTCGGTTAAGAATTATAAGTATTGCTTGAACAATATATAAACGAGATAAGCATCGAAACATTAAATTTTGGCAAAACTTCGATAAAACTTGGACCCTTTCCAGTTTCTTTTGTAAACATTAAAGAAAATTTTCTTTAATAAATAAACTTAAAATTTAATCTATTTTGAAAGATTAGCCTATATTATAAGATTCGTAATTTAAATGCGAGATAAACCAATAAATACCATTTCTGTATCGAACGTGTACAAAATGTATAGGCCTACATATGTACAGTACGTATACATTTGTATATATTACAGCCTACGGTAATCAATAAAGACGGCACTTTTCAGAATAAAAGTGTTTTACCAACTTGGAATTTATTCTAGGTTCGAGCTCCATTACATTAATACAATACAATACAATACAATACAATCTAATACAATACAAATTAAAAATCCAAATTTTGATCATTCGGATTTGGGCACACGTGTTAAAATTATATCGGGGCCCATTATTAATTAACTATAATCAGCGGTGGTTGATCTATCGAAGAAAACTCGATTCGTATTTTCGTGGAGTCTACGATGAGTTTTAAGTTTGGTACATTTTCGTGCATAGGATTATTGGAGTTACGTAAGAGGAGAGAAGATTCTTCTAAGACTTATTAAAATAGCTCCGTACGATTTCGTGACCAGAATAAGTGGGCAGTAAATTTACTTTGGATTATTGCCAAGCCCTCGAGGGAATAAGTCGCGATAGTACAGTGTGATTTTTCTAACCTTAAGCACAACACTTCAAAGTTTTTTGGCCATCATTCTGTAATCGTAAAAATAAAATACGCGCTTTACATTAGTCGCAACAAAATGGCCAGGCTCGTCGATTAGTATAATTCATATATGTTTTTCGTTTTTCAAAATATATAAGTTTATATTTTAGGTCTTATAAAACTTTTATAGAATTTTTTTGTATTTAATTTGCCAAAGTCAAGATACTGCTGGGTAATAATGATCTGTGCCAAGAAACATTTATCTGCGACTTACTTCCAGTTTGCAATTTCATATTCAAATTAAATATTGAGACACTTCGAGATTACACGTGACATTTAAATAATAATAATAATAAAAATTATTATTTAAAGAATATTAAAAAATTTCCTATATTTAAGTTTTGTTTTGTATATATATAGATATATTTTTTCTACTACTAATCTAAAAATTACTTTTACTGGTTTTCAGCATCCAGATTTAATGAGGAAGATTCCGTGGACACTGAAAATTAGAAATTTTTTCTTTATATAAAATTTCAAACTTTCAACAAAAATGAAAATAGAAAGACATACGTCATAGTTTCAAATTATGGTATTGGATGTTACAACATGTTATAAATTACGAAAAAATAAATGACATTTTTAACAGTAAAATAGAAAGTAGCCTAAATACAATTTACGAAACAAAAAAATACAATTATTATTAATGTGAAAGTTGTAAAAGTTCTAAAATTATCATCAGTAAACAATAATATCTAACTAAAACTTTATTATACAGTACAGTATATGTGTATATATATACACACACACACGTGCAAAGTTTATATACTCTTTAAAAACTATTTACCAGATAGGATATGATTAATTTTGTTTAATAGTTTGCCATAAATTTAGAAAGTACTTTTAAATTCTCCTGTATACATATATACATAATATATTCAGTTTTGTACCGAACAGTTACCGGTACCAAGGGCACGTACCCCACTCGCCCCCCTTAGTTATACCTCTGAATATATTATATATATATAACATAAATTACATATGTAAACAATATAGTCGATTTCCTATACCTAATAAAAATTTATTTTATTATAATAGGCTAATTTACATTTCGCAATAAGAATAACTCGACCTATTTGAAGTGTTGATTTTCATATTTTGATCCTGTTTACAAAAGAGTGAATAAGAATTTTGCGTAATTATGTTTTTGCAATTTTATATATAAATTTTCCATAACACATAGGCCTGTGTGCTGTATAAATTTTATTGATAAATTATGCGTAAACTGTATTTATAAAAATACAAATTATTTATTTGTTTTCCTGGAAATCTAAGAAAGTAAACATCCATTATACATTATAGTCTACTATATAATATGAAAATAATTTATATATTAATTAGCAACCATTCAATTTCTTATACTACAAACTTTCATTTTTAATTTTTATTACACTTGCATTGTCATTTCGATTTAATGGGCAAGAATATAAGCTACGTGTACAGTACATGTTCACGGAAAATTTTTCTTGATCCGGTTGAGTAGAATAAATTTGTAGTTGATATATTTTTAAAACAAGTTATTTGAAAAAGGGTCGTTGAATTTGTTGTGTTACCATATGGTCGAATTAATTAAACAGTGTGCTTCTTCGTAAGTTTTATTTTCATTGGAAAATTAAAAATTATAATTGCCACGATTACGGAATTTAATATCAATAGACCGTGTAATATTCTACATTTGTACAGGTGTCGGTGACGTAATTAAGCATCATTGTGAAAACGGGGGGTACGAAAGATAATAATAAGTTAGTTAGATTTTCCTGATTTGAATTTGCAATCAGATAATGAATTAATTAATTTTAATATAATAAAATTATAATTCAACTTCCTTTAATATCTTATTAGACACAATGAAAGACAATTTATGTCGAATATAAATAGTTTCTGTTTTGGGTAACTTTATGAAATAAAGGCAAACTTCGATGTTTATACGTCGTCGTGTACAAATAAATCTTTCGATTTTCCGTGATAAATTTCGGAAAGACTATTCTAACGTCAAATTTCAAGAGTGTAAATTAAAGGAACAAGGAAATAATTGGAAAACAATAAAATAAACACATTCCTTTTCTTAATTATAATTAATTGATCTTAATAATAAAATAATAAGTCTAAATTTTCATTCGATTTTATCATAATTATGTATTGAGAGGGTTTACTAATTAGCCTAAACATTGGCTTACTTAAAATTTAAATTCGGGAATCGTCTAATTACTGCATATTATGAAACTTTTATCAAAATATCTACACTATATCATTGTTATTTTTAATACATTTTAACGTCAACAATATAAGCTTAACAGAATAACATAATTATGTTCTTTTATCTAAAAACAAGTGATAAGTACGCAGTTGCTAGCCTAAAAAATGTACATTTAATAGGTCTGTATGACAGTAGTGTTATTGAACCTTAACTATAAAGTCGTCCGTTCATTACTCTCTGTAAAATAAGTGTAATTAAGTTAGTCTTCTGCGAAATAAACGAGATTAATTAATTGCTATACAATTTTGACATTGAGAGAACGCTCCGGCATTCGTTCTGCTTATTAAAAGTGTACTTAGAGCTGCCATAAATAAAGAAATCAAGTCTGGAAATAGTCTAACATTAAGATTACACTACCAACGCGCACCAGACTTTGTTTCTGTTTTGGGTAACAACAACGCACGTGTTTATTGATTAGAATATAGAAAGCAACTTGATGCATTCGCAACCAGTAAGGTCTTCTGTACTTTAGAACTGTAATCTGCCATTATCACCTCGCGATTAATATGTCGTCTTGTTTATTTAAAAACTTGATATTTTGTTATCTGAATTGTATAAGTTATCTATGACTTAATACAAGTTCGTTTGTACTAATTCGTAATTAATAAACAATATATTCGGTAGTTATATTATTAAATTACAGACCGAAAAAAGTACTTAGCATTATAACAATATACTGTATTTTACATTAGCCAACCGATCAAATAGCAGGAAATATATAATTTAGTATCTCCTATTTGACAATAATAGTAGACATTCAGTCGTCATGGACCTGAATAAATAAATAAAAAATACATAATTCAAATTGACATTACGAATGAACGAACGTATTGTTCGTGATCGTACAGTTTCACGCACGACATAAGCTTTCGGGAAAAATACACATTACCTAGTTTTAAAGTGAACGTATTTAGTAATAACACTCGAAAGTTATTTATCTTTTATTTTATTTTTTATTTTTTTTAAATACAAACTTAAACGTAAACTTTATAAGAAAATAAACATTAACAAATTGACATTAACTAGCTTTAAGTGTTTAATACAACACGAATAAATTATTGTGCAATTTCTTTCTCGTCCTTGAAGCGTTAAATATTATCTAAACGGTCCTATTTTTATGTCGTTGCTATTCAAAATATGCCTTTGACATTCGATACCCGATTGCTACACTGCTAGCATTTTTTTTTTTTTTTTTTTTTTTTTAATTTTATAATAACGATAATAATGAATATCGATCTTTTTTATGAGAGTTTCATCAAGTGACGCTGATAAGACACCTTCAATAAATAACAGCTGAGTAATGGTCCTGCGAAACAATAGTTTAACGATCGAACGATTAGAAATCAAAGTTTATCAGCAATTCTTCTGATTATAACTGAATTGTTGATATGTAGATACAAGGATTAATGTATATTAAAATCGAAAATACAAGAGGATATTTTTGCGTTTTCTTCTAAAAATTGACATAAAAGCAACGCGTAATAATATGTTTTCGTGACAATAGATGGAGGCACTATCTGTTTTTACTTTCAACAATAGTGACGTATTTGGACGAATTTTTTAAATTTAATTTCGTCATTTTTTTTTCTTGTGTGACGAAAGAGTGAAAGGAAAATTTTAAAAAGAGAAATGTTGTATGTGATGCACGCTTTATGTAACCTCGATTTACTAGAATTTCCTTTCATTTATAAAATGGACTGGGATTTGCCGCAAGATAAGAAAAATTTTTCTTCCATAGAAACTTGTAATAATTTAAAATAAAATTTTCTTACCTACATACATGGCAGGTAAGAGGAACTAGAAATTAAAAAAAAAAAAAAACAGGTTTTATATCCTCTTTAATCAGTTTATAATCTCAACGTTTGATCTAATACGTAAATGCTAAAACCTAGTTTTGTATGAGAATTTTTAGATGTATTTTAAGTTTTGGGGGTCGAATCGATAGAGATAAAAATTTTCTAAAAGCCTCGGGCGCCACATTACGTATTTTAATATTAAAATCACGCAGTAAACGTGTCGGCCTTCTTACGACTGCTTACGCTTTTCATTTATTTTGACTGGATAGAATGAAAATTATTAAAAATGCCGTTTAAATATTAAAAAAAAAAAAAAAAAACTATTCTGAGAATAAAATTTTTAAAATAATAATAATAATATTTCCAAATAAAATTTAGAAATAACTAAATAAAGTTTGGATAAAAACCTCACAAACACAGCGTAGTCGAGAGGAAGGAGGTTAATTCCCGCTTAAGACACTGTTCTCAATTGAAAAAAAACTTTTAAAAATTGATATATAAATATGAATGATAAAGTCGATTATCCGAAACGAAATTCAATATATCTTTGAGAAATCGTATATTTTATAAATGGTTAATCGTCTCATTTAAAATATTGCTTCTTAATGTCAAGGTAAATAGCCTAATATCTTTTACGGAAGCTCTTAATAAATATTTTATTATTATTATTATTTAATGCTTCATAAATTTTATTTTAATAATAAATACAAAACTCACTGACGTTTATCGTGCGGGGACATATTAGCGAAGTTGTGGCCGAAGTTTTAAACGCGAAAACGTGTACGTCGGACGTTCGGCGCCGCTTTCCCGTAAGCCTAGAAGTTTGGCAATGGCGTTTGGAATGTCGAGCACGATTCCACTGACTTTCCAAACGCCATTGTCAAACTTCTAGGCTTACGGGAAAGCGGCACCGAACGTCCGACGTACACGTTTTCGCGTCGAAAACTTCGGCCTCAACCTCGCTATTTTTAAAGAATAAACTTATCCCACGATTATTAAAAACGAAACTACTTACAGATGAAACAAACTTAAGAATAATTTCGGTTTGAATTTCTTGTGTTTAACTATTTCCTTGACATATTCTAAATATCTAGTGCATAGTTTATAATAGATGATAAACGTTAAAACTGTAGAGAAACAAGAGTTAATCCAAGTACAATAAAGTGGGCGAAGTAATAGAAAGATGCGACTATTTGTCTTAATTGGCAACAAGTTCGATTGTAGAGAGGCGATACTCGATGGCGAAAATGACCGATGGCATTTGCTTAGGCCGAGATATTGAATATTTCGGGCGTGGCTGCCGAGATCGCTTCTGACATTTACAGGTAATTGCCGAGAGAAAAGCCGAAGGTAAACTTTCACAAAGAACATCCAAAACGTGTTCCATTTTTATCGTCATCCGGCCAATAGGATCGCCGTTACTAAAACCATTAAACGGCGTTAATCACCACAAAGACAAATATTTTCTTAAAGGTGGTGATTTGAATTTAATAGTTACGTTCGAGTAATTCTTTTCGAAGACTAAAAATCTATTCATTTGCTTCGGGGATCTCGCTTCCAGCGCTACATTTTTATCTTTAAATAATTCTCATTGCGAAACTTTAACATTTTAAAAACTAATTAGTTATTTTTTTTTTAATATAAATTAACGAGAAATTTCAAAATGGATATTTAAAATGGTCGTATAATATCGACTCGTCTTTCTTTTTTTAACTCAAAATCATTGTCACAAAGGGGGGATGAATGTAAACGGTAGTAATCTCTAAGGAAAATAAGTAATGAGGGATTTATGACTTTTAATAGATGGATGTTAGAATATTTTTACATAAATTATTTCTCTAATAAGAAATTTTGTTCGAAACAATCGCGTTTTAATGAAATTCTTATACGAATAATTCTTCGGGTTAATGTTACCTTAGGTAGCCAAGATGGCGGCTCGTCTCTGATTCCAGCAAGGAAACAGTGGGACGCACGTTCTAACTTAACCTATTCTAATAATTTGGTTGCTAATAATTATGGTAATTTATTAGAATAGGTTAAGTTAGGTTAGAACGTGCGTCCCACTGTTTCCTTGCTGGAATTAGAGACGAGCCGCCGCCATCTTGGCTACCTAAGGTAACATTAACCGTTCTTGGTAGATCTGCAATACCCTTCACTTCTTCGTGAAGTACTTTTCGATGTAGCACTCTGCTACAGGTATATCCTTTAGTGGCAACTTTGCCGTTGAAATGGTTCGATACGAAAGAAACCCAATCATCACGTGCTTATCGAATAATTTAGTTTTTTTTAATACGTGGTCACGCGTGGCAATTCGGTTGTCGGCGTTAATTCGAGGTAGATTGATGTGGAAAATCTGACGTTAAAATGGCTAAAAATAGCCGAGTTGGATCCGAAACGAAGATGGATGAAAGATAAACAAAACAAGATAACGTTGTAGTGTCACACGACACTTTTCTTACCCGTTCGGTGCCAAGGACTCGTGTTTTGGTTGTTAACGACATCAAAGATACCGGTGTTCGACACAAACTACTTTCTACATTAGTTTCGATCACGTAACAATTCGGTACACGTTCGAGTAACTATAACAGGGAATTTTTAACAACGATCAATCGTGTGATCGAGCGGTATCGAGTTTACGTTGCGAATAAACAAAACGAAATACAGTATTATTAATTGCATTCACGTGTGAAAAAAAAACATTTCAAAATTATTAAAAAATGAACGTAGTAATTCTACTTTCGTGTCAAGGCTGATGTCAATTTATTGGTTATTTCTAGAAATATTCTACTGATGAATGATCAATAAAGCTTCCCCCTTATTGATTTCTTACCTGTAATATCTTCCACCTACTTTAATCGTCTTTCGACTAAACATGGCAGCAAAAAAACGGAAAAAATCTTCATATTAAAGTGTTGAATATTAAGGAGAATAACTGCAAATGTGTACAAATTGACTGAAGAAGTTATTTCGAACTGCAATTAGTCCTCCAGTATTGTTAAGATATAAGTTATATGCAGATTAATATATCTTTATAACTAATAATATTATATACATAATTTTATTGATATAGAATCGGTTAAATGAGCACTAAAATATAAGTTGTAGAGATAAATAAGTCCATGGGAAAAAGTCCCTGGGAAAAACTGTGAGTTTGAAAAACATTTATCTGATTGATATTCGGATCAATGACTAATGATATTCAGACTGTATTTTATATGATCCTATTCCATACAGGATGATAAAGATACCCTGTAATGGGTGCACTATTTCGGGGTATCTCTACGATCCCTAGAACACAAAACAATGGAAAATGTGTTTATGAAATCCTAGAGATACCCTGGAATAGGTGCTCTATTCTAGGGTATCTCTAGGATTTCATGAAATACATCTTCAATATAGTTAGCCCATATATTTTTCCAGTTGAAACATGAACTATCAGTGGCGCACTCGGGATTTAATTTTGGGGAACCGAGTCAAACAGATTAAGAATAATAATAATGCGAATTCAATAAAATTCCCACCTTACGTGACTGCTAATTCACAAGTAGTAAAGAAGTAGAAGACACCATCGAATATAAATACAAAAAAAGAATTTTAATTAGGAAGAGATTTGCTTGTTTTCCCTTTTCTTTGGGGGTGCAAGGCCTCTTGGCTTCCTCTGAGTGTGCCACTGACTTCTACGTTGTTAACGATAAAATTAAATATAGAATTGAATCGAATTGAGATTTTGTTGGTCCTTCTAAAAAAGAATTTGAAACATTGTGATCAATCGACTTTAGAAACACAAGGAAATATGAATAAATTCGGAGAGAAAATATATATCGAGAAGTAGGTCTATCAATATACGTATTTATGTTGTGAATATCGATATATTTGGTAACGAAGAGTAAACTGTCCAACGATTAGGATAGATCGAGACGAGTCACTTTATTTATTTACAGAATGACAAGACGTTACGAGAACCACCCAAACTGTTGGTATTTATGGTTGGCGGCGATAAAATAAGCACCGTGTTTTTATTCGAGTGGACTTATTTTTAGTTGATTTACTGTTATTCTCCGGCATTCTCTATCAAAAATTTCATTTTCATTTCAATCTTTGGCGAATTACACCATCGAATAGTTTTCTTTAAACGTTGGCTCGCTTCATCTACGCATTGTAAGTTATATTTTTTCCTTATTTTGCACGAAATAACGCGATTGTATCTGATTTCTTTCGGTCGTAATCGGGCTAATGTCAACAGTTAGGACCTATTACAAATGTTTGTAAGAGAAAATAGAAGGTTAACACGAAGAAATGATAATTATCGTCATTAAGAAAATGGCGATATCATTTTGTTGGTAATTATAACGCGAGGTTTTCTCTCTTTAAAGATCGAACAAAAAGACGATAAAACTCCGAAGACGAGTAAAAAACGAGGGGGTAAAAACATATTTTTGCTGTTTCTCGTTGATAAGCCCGGTAAGAATCATAAAGAATGAACGGACGCTTTCATTTTTCAAGTCACATTATTGGAAATTATAAATATTTCGAGTGTCGGCGGTTTCTTTGCTCGAGAAAACTACTTTTTTGGGCATTGGCAACTGGAACGAACTCTCCGGGGAGGTGCGACTTTCTTGACGTCCCCGGCACGCGACCGACGTCACCATCGACCGGGGATCACGTGACGTGGGCCCGAGGAACTGCGTCTAAATTAGAGAATCAAAAGAGAAGAGCGAGAGAAAAAAAATCGAGCAAAAGTGATCGAAATGTTGCTGCACTATACATTGTGCGGCAACATTCGATGGATCGATACCGCGCAGGTGACGTCACCAGTCGATTACGTCAGGCCGACGTCATCGTTTCTGGTCGGGTCCAAAGCGAGAGCGAGTCTGCCTCTGGAACGATGATCGTCGCAGTGGTTTCATCCACTCTTCTCCGGTTTCCGTCTACCCGTTTTCCAGCACAAAAAACTTCTCAGGTAAGTCGACGTCATTTCCCTAAATAAAGCGGGAAAGACGGCTTTTCGGGGGGGATTTCCCCCACCGACGGGGACCGTCCCGGACGCAATCGGTGGCGTCTGTCCGTAAGTTTTGTTTGTTAGCACCGCACGTGCGTCAATCGATTATATATGGGCTAAATATAGTAACTCGCGCGCTCTCCCGATGCTATTTATATCCGGGTCACTTCCAAAAATAGAATGTCAAGGGATTGACCTAGGTAAAGGTCGCGCCGGGTCGTCGGTGCGTCACGGTGCCACTTGTTCCCAATGTCGTTTGGGACACGCCGCGCATCTCGCTCAAAACGCCCGTTTCTCCTTGGCACGTATTGTCATCCTGTCCAGGAATGCTCCGGATATATATTTTTTCATTCGATATTAAAGAATTCATATCTTAAAATTTCAATTGCATCCTGTCTCTTCTCCTACGACGAGGCTCTTAAGATGGAAAATGTCGTTAAGACGTAACGGAAAAGTTAACTTAAATGACACCAACACGTACGAGCTCCGTGATAAATTTATAGGGGCCATTTCCGTAATGTTATTTTCAAATTTTATTTAAAAAAATAACATAGAAATATTTACGAAATCGGTGAGAATATTCTTTAATTGTTTCCCGGGTAGCATAAGATGGCAAATATTTTATTGTCCAAGTTAACTGTTAGAAGTCCGTTGCAGTGTTTCGTCAATACTGTCGTCTTAAATTCGATAATTCCTTTAATCGTCCTTACAGCTTATTAAAAATTAATGGAGGATTTAAAAAGATATTCGTTAATTACCTCTCAAATTATAAAAATGGAATAATAATAATAATAATAATAATAAAGGAAATTTGTATTATTTTAATGATATTTTTCATCATTGCTTCTATCGTAATAATTAGAAAAATTAAGCCAATTTCTTCGTCGTACCAGGCGAAATTGCACAAATTTATAATTGTTATTTCTTTAACCCCACTCGAAAATACTATTAAATTAATGTAGCAGAAGGTAAATTAAGTTACAGGTCGGACATTCTAAGTGATAATTAGCTTTTAAGTGTTCGAGATCGTTCTCCTCCCCGTAGACACGAAGAGGGTCTTTTCTAGCCAAGCCTATTTTGGGTTGGACCGGACCCGCTATGGGGCGGTGAGAGGGACGGGGCCCGAAACATCCGGACGGGCCAACCCCGGTAACGAACGATAGCGAGAAGTAATTTGGTTGCCCCTGTAAATATTTCTTTTCCCTTCGTCTTTCTTGCTTTACGAAAAGATGTCGAGAAGAGAAAATTTTGGGGTTTTAAGATAATTGCTTTGTTAATGTCAACTTTTGACATTTTACCAAAATCGGAAAGTGAAAATTCTGCTTGACGAGTAAAGTGAAAAATCTCATTTTGTTTCCCCCATTCTTTTGCCGGGAAATAAATCGAATAGAAAGAAAAAGGAAAACAAAAAAACAGGAGAGAAATGATTAATTTCATTTACTTCACAAGGACAACTTTTAAATATCGTTCCAAATGGGCTACCGTCACGTGATAGATTTTCCTTTAATTTTTAATGTCTTTAGCTTTCGAGTTTTAAGCCATTTCCTAATGCTAGAGAATGTAATTCGTGTATTCTTTTTCAAACAATTTAATATATATATAAAAGGAGATAATCTCAGAATGTCAAATAAAAAGAGAAAGAAGATTTACCGATAAGTCTGCATTCGATTAAATCGTTTGATTATTCTTCGTCAAAAAATATTACGTCGATCGTTGTTGTTCCCGAAGTATTTACACGTGTTTCTTACACGAATATACAGATCTACCGAATTTAAAGAAGTCAAAACTTGCTATATAACGATTGGAAATGTGCGGTTTTCCATAAATCACAATGTAGCTTTTTTCAGGCATCAAACAGGGTGACAGAACAAACGGGCATACTCGACTATGGGAGAAGGCCTCGTCATCTTAAAGGCCTCATCTCACCGCTCATTAGTAATATTTTTGTAAAAAGGTTGTAAAAAAAAATTGATCGGGAGCCTCAAAAGTTCTTAAAACGGCCCGCAAACAAAAGCGAAACGTGATTTCAATGGAGCGTAGCTTCTTAATGAATAAATTTACTGATTTATTTTATATTCTATATAATAATTGTTTTTACTGTCTAAAATATCTTGGATATCGTTAATTTTTCTTAAACATTTAATTCTCTGCCTCCTTTAATAATATAAATTTCTAATGTCGTTTTCCCATAATGTCTAATTAAAGACGACATTAAAGTTTCTATATATAATTTAATTTGTAACTTTATTGTATATATTTCTCGGTTATTTTTACATTTTAACAACAACTTTTTCCTTTCGGTCCGGAAATTATCGAGATTGTTATCGTTTGTCGCACGTAAAATAAGTTACAAATTGACGGCGATATAAAACACATCGTACATTTTACGAGTTATAACATAGAAAATTCTATATATTTCTGCATAATTTTTATTCGTCCGCAGTATTCTGAGGTGTAATAAGACGACTTTCGGCATTTTAATCGTACGAATTCTCTCGTTTTATTATATCTAAACGAGTAGGACCACACTCGACGAACTTTAACCTTTATATTCGATAGTGTCCGCAACAATAAAACAAAATTCTGACACCCGCTAAGTGATTCATTAAAAATCCTCATAGGCGTACCTAAAATTTATCGGCTATAGTGCTTCATCGATCATGTTTTTTTTTTTCTATACGGCACTTCGTATGAAGAAGAAAAGAAAAAAGAAAACGAGTAATTTAAATTGTCTAGGTAATAAGCCGCACGTAAAAATGACAGAAGTTGGATCTAATTGTCTTAAGCGACCGGGCGAAACTCTTTAATTATAATTTAGATTTCTAGCAAAATTGCTTTCGATTGCACCTTCTTACTCTACGATATTAGTTTAGCACAATTTGATATCGAAGACGATAGGGACGGAGTGAAGATACTCTACATTTATCGCTTTAGGATCGAGTAGAAAGGACGGACGATCGCCCATTTTCGTATTAGCAAAATTTCTGCTTTGTTGACATTTCTGTCTGGATGTCCTACTAAACTAATGGATCTAAAATGGATCTCTGTTAATTGCTAATCAATACATAGATTGAATATTTAAATCGATTATGTCTAAAGTATGAATGCACCCCCATATGTCTTCTATATAGGCTACTTACTAGCTTATGTATTGTTTGAAAACTAATGTGTTCTTTTCGTAATTATATATCGTTCTTCCGCGATCACTAATATAATATAAGCTCCTCGTAGAATGTTAAATTAAAAAAAAAGAAACTTTATCTTTATTTTTATTTATTAAAACTATTGTTTTTTTGGAAAGATACAGCCCTTAGTTCCTACGCCAGTGAATCGAACGTAATCGGATAATATTAGTGTTTTTTTTTTTTACTATTATATTATTAATAATTATCTCTAAATGAATATTCTTGCATGCAATTTTTTCAATCTAAAAGCATTACATAATATTCACACCGGGCATTATAGAGTAAACGTTAAACCATTCTATTAATATGTATGTGATTACACTAAGTGAATTTATGGAATCCGATGATATTGAACGGCTCCAATACCACATAATTTATTATTAATTAAGATAATTAAGTAGATAGAATCAGTGATATTTCCTAGAAGCTATTATTTCCTATATCATCAGGGGAAGAAATAAATAAATAAAAACAGATTTGTCAATTATTCATTTAAAAATTACATAACTGCGTCAAAACGGACGTCTCTGACCTCTGGCATTTTTGTGATTTTCTACTTTGCCATGGAGATTTGCCAAAAATTTAGGACGGGAACCGTAAACATTATACTTATTTTACATGATTCGTACGTCTACCACTTGTCAATCAATCGCTTCTACGCTTAATTATCCCGTAATGAAGGATCGAAACAAGTTCATTCTGAAACGGGTATTAAAAATACACGAGACATACGACGTAAACTGAGAAGTAAAAGTAAAAAAGTGAATGATACGAAGATAATTACATCTCTAAGGAGGACACGAGAAAAAGTAAATAAGAAACTGATTGGTGATTTAATGGCGCAAATAACT
This sequence comes from Centruroides vittatus, assembly GCF_030686945.1. NCBI lineage: Eukaryota > Metazoa > Arthropoda > Arachnida > Scorpiones > Buthidae > Centruroides > Centruroides vittatus. The sequence goes on from NW_027122577.1 coordinate 567,896, forward strand.
TCTATGAAGAATTGCTCGAATTATATAACACGGTTTCTCTTTCAATTCCATATAAAATTAGTAGGTTTTCATTCTTAATATAACTATTATAAAAATCGATATATACAGTATAAACTCTACATCATTCAAAATCTTCATATCAATTTTCTAAATTTACAAGAGGAAAAAAAAACGAATTGATATTTTCTCGGAGTTATTAGAAGCTGAATGTTGTACTGGGGAATAAAAAACATTAATATATATTATATAATCGGAGGTTAACGGAAATCTGAAGCAGATTGGATACAAGAAGAGAGAACAGGAAAGGACCATTCGCATACTTCTTTCCGTTACAACTAATCTCTTTCTATTTATATCCAGACTTTCTATTTATTGTCTTTATAGTATTTTATTTTCTGTACAAATCGATAGAAGATGCTAGAAACTTTGACCGACTGACAATAAGATAAAAAATTCTCTTAGCGGTTCCGAATTTAAGACTCGCCTTGTAAGGAGTCACCTTCGGAAGTCGCGCGATTAAGATAGAAGAAAGCCAAGTTTATGGACTAAAAGATTACCGATAACAAGTCGAGAGAGAAAAGAGAACTGACTCAGCACAAATTCCAATTAGAGTGCATAATTCTTCGGTAAGGAACAAGTGGCAATAAATAAATATCTGTTACCAAAATTAGCATCTTCGTACCAATCGGGATATCTAAAGTTAATAGAACTCCGCAGAGGTTAAGTAGTCTTTACTCGATAAATAAACACGAAGTTAGCAGTTGATAAATTTCGCCATTTTTGTTTTCGTTTCTGTTCTAATTTAGCTAGAAATGTTTATGAAACCGACTAAGTTTATGCGAATTTTCGTATAAAATCGCTTTGTTGAGCCGTCTCTACCTTCTTCTTTACAGAAGCTATAACTTATTATAACGTATTGGTTACTCTTTAAAGCGGAACTAACGTTCCGCCGGAGTTTCTACTCCTATATCGAGATTTATGTTTGTGCTACCGAAACGTAAAAGTGTAATAAATAACACAGAATTCTACAGTTTGAAAATACAGTCGACTCCGCGTGAGTCGACACCGTAGGTTAATTAGTCAATTTTCTGTGGTCCCGGCCCACTCGCGTAGGCAATAATGTTATTAATGTTAAAAAAAAAACTCGGTTTAATCGACTACTTTTTCTGTTTCACGCTGATAAGTCGATTCCCCTGCTGAAAAAATGAGTTCACACCGTACAATAAGCTGTGTGTCGACTGTAATTATAAACAGTTGTAGCGAATAATTGACTCAAAATCCACTATAAAATCCTCAAATTGTAATTAGTATAGTAAGCGTGATAAAATTTACAATATATATATATATATATATTTAAATGGGGACATCCTTTTCTAAAGAAAAACGTGTTCTTAATCTTCGTTTACTTCTATATTAAGATAAACGTATTGGAATTTATACTTACGTTCAGTAATATTTTAGTAAGAAGACACAAGACATGATGGGCGGGTCGCTCAAATACGAGTCTTAAATTTCTACCTCACTCTTAAATTTAATTTTATTTAATTTAAGAGTACGGTAGAGATGTAAATTTTATACTGGATTTAATTAAATTTTATATTACTCTCTCTCTAGGAAAGATTTTCCTTATTCTTTAGATCTAAATGAGATAAGTTATCGAAGTTGATCTTCTTCTATCGCGATTAAGAATCGATCGAAATGATTTTATAACACCGAAATAGCAAATATATTATTTTAATTACCGTTATTCTGATGTAAATGCGAGTAGTCGACGATAGTCGATGAATAAACACGATAGTGGCGATTCGTCCGTATTGTCCAGATTGTTATTGATGTCCATTTAACGAATTTAAATAATCGTTGATAATGTACGAAAATACATTTATTACCCATTATACGGACGTAAATATGAGCCGTCGTCGATATTTGATAAATAAACGTAACAAATTCTGCTAATTACGCTTCGGATCAGTAGCGAATAATAAAACAGAGAATTAAAAAAAAGGGGACGTTTTCGTTAAATTAGAAGCGTAAATTCCGAATAACGAAAGTCCTATAAGTCGAGCACCTATTTGCCCTATGACCTTTTCCAAACTTCTTGTTCTGCCCTCTTCGATTATCTAATATCTGCCCATGTAAAACAAACTCGCGATTAATATCTTCCAAGATAATTGTATCGTTTAATTAAATTACCTAATTAAAAGGTAATCGATAAACTATTCGATTTGATCTCGTTATCTTACGGCGCCATTTCCAGGTATTTTCTCTTTAAAATCCGAACATTTTGGCTACTCGCCGTCTTTTTCTTTTAATCTCATTGTGATAATTGGAGAGGATAATTGTTTATATTCAACATACGTTTAACATAGTAAAGATTATCTTTATTAGGCGTATTCGTTAATTATTTATAATTGTTAGTGTTATAATTATCATCATCGAGTCTGGTTTGTCAATATATATATATATATATATATATATAGCTTAAACAATCTAGGCTTTTAATCTGTAAAAGAAGGACTTTAAAAGTTTTTATTTGTGGAATTATTCCAGTGATTAGATAATCGTGGAGATAATAAGAATTTAAAAACATCTTGGCTTTATTTAGCATCGAATATCGGTTGCTTAATGTTCAACGAACCCCTAAATTGTTTTATTTGTTCCAGACGTCTAAATATTTACGATACTAGTTGTAAAAATGGCTAATAACGTGAAGTTTGGGGCAACATATTACGAGTTTTACTCGAATCAAAGAGCGAGTGGGTGTTTTCCTCCCACTCTTTCCCCGATCAACAGGACAAATGGAAAGAAAAGCTCCTAAACCGTTACCACGGCAACCGGAAAGTATCCATTGACGTCATCAACCATTGACGTCACAGCCGCTCTCCCCCTTCCCGATTATCCGAGCTTTCAGACAAAGAGAAGAAAAAGATGTCGAATATTTTTGGTTGCAAACAATCAAAAACATTTAAGATGTTCGTCTTTTTATAGAATGATTGTTTCTTTCGAATATAATAATAAAATTTTTTCGTTTAATTACTCGTATAAAAACAACTCGGAGTAGTCAAATAGCGTTGAAATGGCGAACACGACTAATGCAGAATCGAATTTAAGTTAATAAAAAAAAAGTAACATTAGGACACGAGCGGAAAAAAATCCTCCAAGTCCTTTACAGATCACCGGTCTCATCGTTAATTTTCCATCACATCCGGAAAGATTCGGACCGATAGAGATTCCTAATCTTTGTGGTTTCTAAAGATTAATCTACGAAGCTTTCTTTATTTTTGCCCTTAATTCTTCCAATTAAGACTAAAAGCAAAATATAAAAAAACATTTTTAATCGATAAAAACTTAAATTTGATTACTTTACATTATTTCATAGTAACGAATTGCTGATGTTCCGTTATGTAACCTAATTACCGAAAGTGAAATCTTATTTATTTCTTAAGATTTTAAAACTATTAGTATACAATAAGCAAATAACCTAATCGTAGTATGAATAAGATACATCACTCTAACGATATATATATATATATATATTTAAACAATGTAACAAGTGATTAAAACGAATTTAATAAAACAAAATAAGGGTAATGTAACCCTCGGTGCCAAGATGGCGGCTCGTCTCTGATTCCAGCAAGGAAACAGTGGGACGCGCGTTCTAACCTAACCTATTCTAATAATTTGGTTGCTAATAATTATGGTAATTTATTAGAATAGGTTAGGTTAGAACGTGCGTCCCACTGTTTCCTTGCTGGAATCAGAGACGAGCCGCCATCTTGGCACCGAGGGTTACATTAACAAAAAATGGATAAAGAATTTTTGAATCAAAGTCCATATAATTGATTTAAAGCCCTCGTTAAACCTTTTGATTCGATCTTCGAAGCGTGGATTAAAATTCAAAAACATTTTGGCAAGAGAAATAATCCTGATTTGACCTTCAACTTTAGGAGGACTTATTCCAAATTTGGAAAACTGGCAAATGCTCTGATAAACTTTACAAATTAAATATAGTACGAAACTGTAATAAATAATGCCATAACGCTATAAATAATGGCATAAATAATGCCATAAAATAGGGTGAATATTTTATATAATTGTATATAATACAAAATATATTATATAGGCTAATATATAGTGTACCGCACGCATATGAGATAAATACGTTACAAGAATAACACAGACAAAAAAAGAAATTGAATATATATTTCCATTATTATTTGTTGGAGGGTGAAGGAGACTCTTATAGCACAGTAACCTTAGAGCTTTAACGAGTGTAAATCCGCCTTTCAGACAAACAAATACATTACGTTTAATACAACCACTCGATATATAACTTTTCCTCGCTGTTCTTTATAAATTAGGCTACATTCCTATTCAGTTTACACAAAATTTGATTAAATCTACATAAAATAAAATCCTAGTTCGTCCCGTGTTTAAGATCTGTATTTTACTATTTAGGCTTTCAAATATTATAAATTCTGGTTGTTATATGCCATATTTAATATTACGGACGTTTAAACTTGTAAAAAATCCTTACTAGTTTATTATAATTTTATTGTTTATTGTTAAAATGAAGATGTTTTATAATGATAGACGAAGAGTATTTACTATTATTCTTTTTTCTATCCTTTAGTGAACGGCCGGAGCATAATGTCTTCCAAGAGAAAAAGTAGCATCCACAAAATCCGCGATATTCAACTGAATGCCGTAAACTTAGAAGAACAATACGAACTCATCAAAGTAATTTCTTCGGGTGAATTCGGGAAGATTCTCCTGGCCGTACACAAAAATACGGAGATGCAAATAGTGTTGAAGGGAGTTCGTAAAAACGCTACGTCTATTAAGGATTTTCTAGCGGAGTTTCACTACAGCTACTTCTTGTCTCCTCATAACAATGTTCTGGACACTTACGACGTAACTTTCGAAAGCAAAGATCATTATTATTTCGCACAAGAGGCGGCCCCTCTGGGGGATTTAAGACAGTACGTGGAGAATACGGGAGGCATCAACGAAAAAGAAGTGAAATCGGTGGTGCAGCAAGTGTGTTCCGCTCTGGATTTTATGCACAGTAAAGACTTAGTTCATAGAGACGTCAGGGCAGAAAATATCCTCATTTTTCAACCCGACTTTAGTCGGATCAAATTAACAGACTTTGCTATGACTAGAAGAGCAGGTACTCTGGTGAAGAAAAGGAGCAGATGTTTGCCGACCTGTCCTCCAGAAATCTGGGAAGCCGTTCATTTAGAAGGTTACAGTATCGAGATTGGATCCGACGTGTGGCAAGTCGGGATGTTGATTTATTTTACACTGACGGGGAAATTTCCCTGGCAGAAAGCAGACATTACAGATTCGCACTTTACCGAGTTCATTCATTGGCAGAAGAGGAAGACCACTAGAACTCCTAAAGATTTCAGGCGCTTTACGGCCAGATTACACAGGTTGTTTCGTCGCTTGATGGATGCCAAACCTTCTAAAAGATATCCCGTCACCGAGACAAACAAGTACTTACAGGATAAATGGGTCATGTGTCGAAGTCCTAGGACATCGAAAATCGCGGACTGCGATAACAAAGACGATAGACTAGGAGAGCTTCTGTCTAATTTCGGACTGGAAACTAGAATTAATAAAGACGTTAAGGAGCAAAGAATACAGGAATGGATCATGTCTAGCGGGCAAGAACCTCATTCGTGCTGAATCTTCTATTTTACAACAGGGTACAACTGATAAAGCACTCGTCATAACCCATCCGGGATTTTATGTGAAAAATATCAACTAAGCACCGCTCTTTCGATTTTCTTTAATGGCGCTTGGCCTAAATACGCCTTAATGCTTGCGTAACATCAAAACAGACGAAAAATTAAGGCAGGGTTAGGGATATAATCCATGCAAAATTTTCAAAAAAAAACTTTTATATTTATGTGCAAGATCCCGGAGAGTTGCGTTATAGTCGCTATTGCAGGAAATATTCGGGGATCTCTTTTATATTCAGGTCTAAAGTCATGGAGAGATTGATATACAAATTTACGTGTGGTTTTACATTCCAATCGTGCCTAGCTCTGTCAAAGACATTTAATATGTGATTATCGATACATTTTATATTTAAAATAGAAAGGAGTGACGTTCGTTTTAAGTTTTGTTATGTTGCTCAAAAACGAATCGGTTTTTTAAAAAGATAAAGCAATAAAATAAGCAATAAATAATTTTAACCTGAGTATCGATGGACGAGGGAAGTTGGCTCGGTTGCACAAAATCTTTTAAAATGCGGCCTGGAAATTTTCTTCTTTAGTGGAACTTGTCCAAAGCACGCTCCGGTTATAAAAGACCCTTCATTCTCGAAAACGATTACCTCGAATTTATCAACCCGTAAGATGTTAAAATAATACTCAACCGACACAAGTACACTTCTATTCAACTTAATCCACTAGGAAAGCGTTGGAAAAATTCCTCGATTAGGAAAATTCTCCGCATTTCTTTCGAGAACCGTGTCAAAATTTAACCAAGACATTCGACAAATTTCTCACCTTCCACCTTCAAACTTAATATTAGACATTTCCACGCAAATTATACCGATCTGAACCCAGTCGATATCTAACATTGTCGTCTTCTGGTAGACCACATTATAATTTGTCTACCTTCCCTTCGGATTAAAGCAATAACCAATTTCCAATCGAAAAATAGTTTGGCCATTGCTAAATAATATTCTCCACTTTTAACTACGTACCGGCAGACTTTAAATTACGCATTAATATCTATGAGTTTACGAATACGCCCAATCTATTCCGTTTAAATTGGCAACGGATATTGATACAGGTTTATAATTCGGGATGTATTTTACATTAGACACGCTTCACCTATTTATTTGCATTATTTACCTCGGGATAAGACTAGACTAAATCGAAATTTAACCACAATAAAGTTTTTTTTTTATTTTTATTTTTTATTTTTCTAAATGCACCATAAGATTATCCATTTAAAATAGTTTAACTATCATTAATCAGCTTGCTTAATTCGATTTTTATCTCATAAAAGGAAGTGTCCGTCGGCAATAAACTCATCGTTAAAAAACCATTTTTTGTAATTAATGATCATAAAAATTAGCGAAAGTATCCTTGTTAAGATCCCGGTCGCTCGATGATCATTTGATATAGCAAATTAGACAACCCGAAAAATTGTCTTTAAACTTTAATTTTGTAAATTTTACTGATTTTTATTTGACTTAATACGCTCTCCATTATACATACACACACACACATATATATATGTATGTATATTCACAATTTTATCCAAGACCAATAACATTCGTGCAAAAGATGTTGACTTATCCGGATCGTTTGAAGGATTCAATATACAGTAAGTTCTATATTTGTTGTACAGTAGAACTAGGGCAACTGTATTTGTCGCTATAATTCTCATAATGTTAGAGACAATTTTATATTGTGTCTAATTTGTCAAAGATTGTTTATTCCGAGGCTCGTCCTTTCGGTCGGGATGCATTTGCCTACAATCAAATATATATGTATATATATATATATATATATATATATATATTGGCTTTATCTTCAAACTAAGAAAAAGCCTGTTATAGCATATATATATATATATATGTATGTATATATAAATGTATGTATGTCTCTTTTCTATAGGAGATTAAGAAAACACTTCTTAGAACTTCGCACAAGTACAATATTTTCTAAAAAGAAAAGAAGTTTATTCTTTTATGGAGTAGACCATTTCTAATAGAAGATTCGTAATTTTTTCAGTTGTAGAATTAGTGAACGTTATGTCGATATTATAAAAAGAAAAGCTTATTAAATAATTCTTATACGAATGAATACGAATGCGACCGTCGAATGTTTCGATGCCAAAAAAATAAATAAAAACTGAACTATACCATGTATTTTCACTCAAAACTGCAATAAAACTATTTGTAATTCATCACTAAAACGATTTAAATAAAATAAAATGTATAAAGAAGTGGTTTTTTTTCCCTACATTACTTTAACATTTATCTATCATTCGTTTCGTTTATCCATTCAGTAAGTAGATGCTACGCGTAAAAAGCCCGAAAATCACGAAAGTAGGATAAACTACAACGAAAAATAAGGGGGTGGACATATAAAATTATGTTAGGCTTTGTAAATGACGACACTTCAAAGGAGAGAGAATAAAAAAAAAAAAAGACAAGTGTACAATAGCAGAGACAGATCAATATGAAAATTTAAAAATTTTAAGTTCGAATCTGTGCAAAGTTTCCTCGTTTTTCAACCGCACCAATGCATCAAAAGAGAAGAAGAAGGGGGTAAAAAGAGTTATAAATCAATCTTTCAACGTATAAAAACGAGGAATAGCTTATAAAGGATTTTAGAACGAATCCGGATTTATGACACGGCCATATTTACAGAAATTGGTCTACTTTTTAGGTTCCTCCATTCTCTTCATTCCACTTCCTCCCCCCTTTAAGTTATTCTTTAATAACGTAATTAATTATACAAGCACATTTTAATACCAGAAAATATTGTTCATTAGATCCGCACGCATATTTTGAGCAAATATAATTAACTTTATGCTAATAAGTCTGAAACACTTAGGAAGAGAAGAAGTAAATCTTTTAAAAGTAAAACTTTAATTATAAATTTAGATATCGATTTTAATTTAAAATAAAAACATATTATTTCGTTTGATTAAAATTAATTTCCGACCAAAAAAACTTATAACAATTCGGAAACAGTTAATTACGTATTTTAATTATTAAAAATTAATATACAGTCTCAATAAGTAGAGTAAATTATAATTAAATTTTAATAGAAATAATTATTTTTGATTTACGAAATCTCGACTTAACATTTCTGTAGGGATTTTTCCCTACAATATTCAATAATAGTAATTACAGGAATAAAAATATTTCTGCAATAACACTACAGTACTAACTTGTCCCAGACAATACTTTTCATACAATAAAAAAAAAATTTAATATTTTTCTCACAAATTACTTTCTCTATTTTTTTAAAATAATTTAAATAATAATAAATGAATTAAAATAAAATTTAAGTAGAAAAATTTTAATATAAATTTTTGGAAAAGAATTTTATTTTATTTCTTTTAAAGTAATTTATATTCTACAACACTTCTCACAACAATTAATCAGTCTCGAAGTTTATTAAATCCATCAAATACGATTTACCAAAAGTATTTATAGTTCGACACTATTTAATTTATTCAGGAATTAATTTTACCGAGAAAATTCTCTGTTCATTTCTTTTTTACGTCGGACAATAGTTACGTGAGACTCTTCCTCTCTCTTTTTTCCAAATTTTTTCGTCGAAGAGTCTGGTATTTGTATGATGAAATTCCTTACAGTTTCTTGGTACATATTCAAAATCGATTTCAAAAAAAGTAAACGACGTCAATAAATTATGCAAGTTTGGAAGTTAAAGGTCGAATGTTTGTCATTTTTGCAGTCGTAGTCTAAATGACTCCAGATTCTTCTTCCTTTTTTTCTTTTTCTAATGCTAATTCGAGGTTATTAAACCGTCGAATTAGCATAGAAAAATTAAATAGACGAGTAAAATGGCCGAAAAGAAACAAATTCTAACCGTAAAATTGATAAATTAGTTAAAATAGATCATTTCTTTGCGGGTCGATGTCTCTAGTTTGATAGATTTTTGTGCTGATGCCGAAATGTTTGAAATGAATTTATAAAATTAAATAAACTTACTTTTGAAGAATTATCATACCCGAGTATAATATTACAAAATTTCTATTCTGTAATAAAAGTTCTTACGTTATGCATTAAATGTTAAGAGAGCTCAAACGCCCTTATTTATTCGCAAAGAAAATTCGCCCGATTTCCCTCCAAATTAATAAAATTCCTATTTATAAAACTACATTCTATTGAAAACGATTAACATTTTGGAATTAATATTAATTTAATTTAAAAATTTTAAACATATATTTACTAGTTTATAAAATAAAATAGGTTGGAATCAATTATTATTTAGTCGAGTTAGTTACTGTTTTGTGATGCTAACAGCTCATAACGGGTTAAATTGCGCCAGGAGTCGGTGAAAAGTTAAATAAATAAATATAAAAACGTGAAAATAAAAAGGGGTTAATGACAAACGGGATACAAAATTAATACATTCGGTGTACAAACGTACGAGGCTAGCGCAGTCGATCAATTAAAGTAATCCGACAGACAGCCTTTGTTAATCATCGGACTATTTCCACAGACGTAAAAGATCTTTAGACGAATAAATAATTATATCAGATTCCCAACAGCTTTTACAAAGCCAAAAAACATCTTCTTTTACCATTGTTTTTATGGTGTTATTGTATAAGGGATTGTATCTTTCCACGTAATGTTTTACACGTATAGAGTAAAACGAATGATTTTTAGACAGACGTTAGAAGTACGCGTATATTTGTACAAACGTTAACGAAACTAAAATATTTTTTCGCATATTTTATGATATCCTTTATAAATATCGATCATATATAAAAAGATCGTAATAAGAATTGATTATTTCTCTGTAAATTCAAAAGACGTTACAGAAATGATTCCGATCGAAATCGGCTCAAATATTATTATTTTTCAACGTAGAACTGCGAAGAAAAAGCTGTGTTTATTCAATAGTCAAACAGAAACTATTAATCTGGAAAAGTTTTGACAGACGAAGAAAAATTCGATTAAGTGAAATTTGAGATAGGCGACAAAGCCAACTCGGTACTTTTACCTTCAATTTAATGTTCGGATTGGAAGATATTTATAGGCCATATTGGTTATCTCAAAAATTCTTCTTCATCTGTGAAATTTCAAAGAAGAAACTTTCCTATTTAAAGTCTTTTGTATAATTTTCATATTATCATACAATCGAAAAGGGAACTTCAATCATTTTCTCTTCCTTAATCTCACTTGACACAATATGACTTTTCGGTAATATATTATGTATCAACCATCGAGAAAATAACGCATCTTATTAATCTGTAACACTATACATTGATTTTTTTATTGTGGCTTGTAATTTATTAATAAACATTGAGATTTTTTTTGCACTGTAAATAGGCCTATATATATATATATCAATAAGAGAAATAGGTTCAATCTTACTGATGTTAGACAGTAACTTGTTTATCTTAGTAATTACTGAAATTTATTACAATTGAGAGAAAGTAGTGTGGAAGACAATTGTCTAGTTACTAGACTATTTCGTTATTATATCTTGGGCATTTAATCTGATCGCTGATCCAGAAATGTGCTAATAATAATGACAAATTACTTGCAACATGTTTTAAAATTTTATCAAAATTGACTCTAACATTAGTTTAAATTATTATTATTATTATTATTATTATTATTATTTATTCCAAATCGCATTGTAAATTCTAAGTCAGTAAAGCCATTCAGTCTGGGTCTTAAATTCACGTTACAGACCATTAATTTTATATTTCTTGCGCTTTATAAAAAAATTAAAATATTTACTTTTGTTACAATATACTTTTTAAATAGTAAAATTTAATTTAAATGTTTTTTTAGTATATTGGCACCTCAAAGATTAATAGGTTTGGCTTTTCTGGACATCCGAAAGGGTCCGATACCACCTGGTTTTAAGTGGAGATATTAAATGTTTAAATACTTATATTAATCTTTTAAAACGAGAGAATATATCGCGAATCATTATAAACGTTCTCTTTTGCAGCGATTATAATTTTAGGTTAATGTTACCTTAGGTGCCAAGATGGCGGCTCGTCTCTGATTCCAGCAAGGAAACAGTGGGACGCACGTTCTAACCTATTCCAATAATTTGGTTGCTAATAATTATGGTAATTTATTAGAATGGGTTAGGTTAGGTTAGAACGTGCGTCCCACTGTTTCCTTGCAGGAATCAGAGACGAGCCGCCATCTTGGCACCTAGGGTAACATTAACCTAATTTGACGTAAATTTATATAACAATAAACATAATCAGAGCCGAATTTAGAATTACTGTGGCACTAAGTTACAACATATAGTTCTTTCATCAAATAATAATAATAATAATAATAATACGCAATATACTAAAACTAGATTAGATTTCGCGAGTGGCGGTTCCCATCACCAGATTTCCTTTAAATAAAACTATACAAATCCATTCCCAATTAGTGTTAAATTATATCAAACCTATTTAAACGTTTAACAGAAATAATGTTTGTTGTATAATATACTATAGAATTTATATATGAATTTTAAATCTGTATAAGAGGAAAATACTATGACATAAGACTTTGCCAAATGCAGGAAAGTTTGATAACTTTCCTGTATTATGAATATAAATGTAGTCTCTATTATCATATCTACAACCGAGTGAAATAAATTTTGATAAAGTGTTATTATCCGAACTGTAATATAAATTCTCACTTCCAAACTAGTTGATTTTCCAATTCCTCCGCGGTTAGAAAAAAAAAAAATTGCATTTTTCTTTAAAGGGACTATCCATAAACCACGTAACTCAATTATAGGTGTACAGGTAGTCATTAAGGTAAAGTACAAGGAAGTAGAATGCTTAAATCTATTTAGTGTATTTCAAAACAGATGTAATGATATCTGATTTAGTGTCTAAGGAAACTCGATTCCTTTCAAACTTTGTTTCGAACGACTTAATTCAGTTCGTATCGTATACAATAGGTTTCGAATTTGTTCGTGTTGCCAGTCAGCCACGTTTACGGATAAGCTGGATTTGTCACATTTAGTTGTTTAATGTCGAGCAAAAATTGAGTGAAGTGTGTTTGTTTACGTTTGTAAACAAAACTTAACAGCTGCACGAGCTTTGTAAGCATCCAAAATCCCAGCTTAAGTCTATGGCAGAGTTTTCCCATGATATTCTTCAAGGACACGATCTGATCGTGATTCCAAATAGTTTATGACATTCACTGACCTAGACTTGACGTCCATACCAAATTATTTAGTCGAGATAGGTCAAGCGTTTACTTAAATCCAATGCCATTTGAGTGTAAAGAAATGAGCTTCGCTCGCTTGGCTCAAGAAAAAAAATCCAGCAACGAGTTGCTTAACTTTCCGGCAACATTTGGTGGCGCCATCTAGTATGATATTTTATTTAAAAACTTTTTATATATTTTTTTAACTATTATAAAATGGCAAAAAGCTTAATTTTGAGGTGGGATAAGTTTTACAATAAATTCTAAATGCTAATAACCAGTAAAATGGTCATTAAGTTCGACCCTACTCGAGATACGACACACGACTCTTTATCTCCCCATCCCCTTAACCTTTAATCATCAAAATTTAATAGCATCAATCACCTAATAAACAAATCTCCCTGCAAAAAAGCATAGAAGTTATTAAGCTTCAAAGAGGATAAACAAAATCGTGCCCCACACATACACGCTAACATCCATACATAATGAAAAAAAAGCCTGAATTTTTTTTAACTTTCTCGACGTTTCAAGGTAACGAGTCGAAAAATGTAAAAATCTAGCGGGTCATTTTTTGACCGATCGCCATACTTTCCCCTCTGTTATATATAACAGAGCCGGAAAAGTAAAAAGTACATAGTACAGTCGCAATTTTAGAAACCACTGCTAGGATTAGCGTTAAGAAATGTACATAATACACAATGCACATACCAAAGATGGATCAATGAGATAAAATAAGATACAAAAATACAATCTACAGAATATGAAATACATCAAAATACACAGGTATATAGAAATATAAAATATGATAAAGTAAATAAAATGAATAAAAATATGTTTACAATTAAAGTATCTACTGTATTTTCAAAAAAGTTACATTATAACTTCATCAGTTTCTTTGAATTATAATCATCTCAGATGCTTAAAAATACTTCACCAATACAGTTGATAAATATTGATGTAAAATTTAAATCATCTTTCATTAAAATTAAAATGTTAAATTCAAGAAAATTAAGTTTCTATTTGCTGAAAATTTCTACAGGAATATTTATAACAATTCAAAATTAAAGTTTAAAAAAAATTAATTTAATTGGTTATAAAAGAAATTCATTTATTCAAATTTATATTCATAATCAAATTCAGTTTATTCATTTCATTTAAAACAAGGCTTTTCAATTGCTTAAAAAAATATTTTATATCTTAAACATTCATAATTCAAAATATTTTCTTTGATAATATAGAAAATGACAATTTTTCCTTTTTAATTCTTTCCACTGTAATGTGGAATTAAAGAATCAAAAATGGGCCTAAGATGGCCTTTATTCCATATCTATCAGGTTTTGACAGGCCCACAATGGGAATGGCTTGATAGTGAAAGATATGGCCCAGTGGTGTAGCGAACATAACTGGTGCCCGACAGTTTATTGGTGCCCCTCTCCCCCTCCAGAAACACATGTTTGTCTTGGAGATCATTTGGGCACCCCTCTGCGAGTGGCGCCCGGTGCACGATACACCTCCTTGCACCCCCCTCGCTATGCCACTGATGTGGCCCAAAATAACTGAGATAGAGCACACAAAAATTTCCTGGGATTGTTTGCCCAAATTTGATCTCAGGTCCTCCAGAGCAATAAGCTAACAGTAATTGTTTAGGTCATCCAGTTTGGTATATTGACTTTATATAAGTAATGTCAAAAAAAAACCTAATTAGGTTCAAATTTCTCATTATTATTATTAATTAATGAAATAAAAAGAATTCAAATTTATTAATATATAAGGAATGAAAATATATTCATCTATTAAGTTTATATTGTATGGTAATTTTATTTCTAATCTTTTTCTCATAACAAAAGTATAGAAACTGCATGTAATATAACATAAGATATTGCATTCTTATAAATTAATAAGTAATTTAAACTATAATTAGAAAAGCCTTACTGTCCTTAAAATTTATTATTATTTAAAGTCGTCTACGTGGACGTTATTTATTAATAGGACCTTGTACTGGTGTATTGGCACAGTAATGAGAGTTAATTCAGGAAAATTTCTTTATTTTATCACCTGTAGTAGCAATATTCGTACGATATTGCTACTACAGGTGATAAAATAAAGAAATTTTCCTGAATTAACTCTCATTACTGTGCCAATACACCAGTACAAGGTCCTATTAATAAATAACGTCCACGTAGACGACTTTAAATAATAATTTAAACTATATTTTGCTTTATTTCGAACAATTTATAATTGCTTAAAATTTCCTTAAACAATGTCAAACCATAAAGTAAAAACAAAAATATCTGTTCAAATTAAAATTAATCAATTTGGAAAGTTTTTATTACATTATTTATGAAACTAAATATTAATTACAATCATTAAAATATGTATTATAATGAATATTTAATTGAAAATCTTAATTCTAAAATATTGCTACTTCCGTTAAGTTTATAATCTTTGTATTGCTTTGATGTTTTTGTTTTGAAGTAATTTTTAAATTATAAAACTTTCAATTATTTATGATCAGCCTTAATTTTATCTATGAGAAATCAAAGGTGGTGATGAAATTTGTAAGATGTTTACGTAAATCATACAAATGACACTCCAAGAAATTAAACTTAAAAACATATCCTTTGAATACACACACAGATTCCACATTGTAGCATTTAAGTGTGTTTTTATTTATTGATAAACAATTATAATTTTACATTAAAATTTAAAATGTATGTAATTGTTTTATTAGCGAGGTTGAGGCCAAAGTTTTAAACGCGAAAATGTGCACGTCGGACATTCGGTGCCGCCTTCCCGTAAGCCTAGAAGTTTGACGATGGCGTTTGGAAAGTCGGTGGAACCGTGCTCGACATTCCAAACGCCATCGTCAAACTTCTAGACTTGTGGGAAGGCGGCGCCGAACGTCCGACGTACACATTTTCACGTTTAAAACTTCGGCCTCAACCTTGCTATTAACTTATTATTTTTACTTAAATTACTTTACTTGCAATCATATTTATACTTGTAAAACATTCATTGGTTTCATCACAGAAATAGTTGATTTAAATTATTTAAAAGTAAGATAGTACAGACTAGTGATGGCAAACTTTTTGAGCCTGTGTGTCAGTGCCATTAGTAAGCATATGTAGTTTTAAAGATGTTTACGAGTGTCAAAATTTCAGACTTCAAATAATATTTAAAGAAATTAAACAAATATCCTTTAATTAAAATAAATTGAAAAAAAGATAAGTTAATAAACCAAAAGGATTGAAAAAGACAGATGATAAATCAAAATAAAAAGTGGCACACAAAGAGATCATCTGGCATGTAATGTATAGTATGATACATTATATGTCAGATGATTTCTCTTATTGTGCCACTTTATAGGTTCATTGCCCACGGTATAGACCAAATACAAAGATTCAAGTTTTTATAGTTTAAGCTTATTTCCGAGTTACTAAATTCTTGATTTTTGTTAAGAAATTTGTCTATTTTAACTATTGCCAGACAATCAAAACCCAGACAGAAATAAATCCAATCACTGATCTTATTTCTGTTCGAAACTAACAAATTTTAAGTAAATTTAAATTTTAATTAATTAAATATTTTATATATTATTATAATTGTTTATCAATGCAAGTTGTTGTTATTTTGGATTATATTCTCTTTACAAAGACAATAATATTTCTTACTGTTTGATATAATTTAAATAGGGAAACAAGTAATAATTGCAACAAATCAGCTTATTTTTTGATGTTAATAAAAACAAATGAATGAGTTAAAAAAATATATCTCATTTAAATATATTATACCGCTTCTTTCAAATACCAACAATTATTTATTAAAAACTGTTTTCAGCTCTATTCTATCAGTTAAAAGTTACAAATTTACATTTAAACTGATGACTCGACTAGAGCTGAAAACATTTTTTAAATAAATAATCATTTGTATCCAAAAGAAGCCATTACAGTCTATTTAAATGTCAACATGGTACCAAATTTCGTTAATTTTAAAGAATATCTCATTACATTCCTAATAAAATCTTAGTTTATAAAGTTTAGAATCTTAACAAAGAATGATTTTAGATTACAAAAAATATTTTATACAATAAAAATATAAAATATGAAAAATTATTAACAAATTTTACTATAGCTGAAAAACAAAAAAAATTACTAAATGCAACATAGAACTAAGAGCCATAGAATAATAGGAAGAAAACAAAGCTTATGAAGAACACATTAAATATTTATTAAAACATTTTTGAAATGATTATGAGGAAGAACATAAATGTTTCTTTGTGGCCATTAAATTTCATAACTATAGAAAATTATTTATTTTATAATAATAATAATAATCTTTACACAAACTATTATTCAATTTAGGAATTCTTCTGTCAAAATGAAAATGTAAAGACACTATGTCAAAAAACTTAACTGTAATAATAATAATTCATACAGAAACACACCGATAAAGCACCGCATTTATTATTTCAGTCAATTTCTCTCACTAATTTCAACCAATTTTGTTCATTTTTTGATAAACGTAACAGCCAGAACTAAAAAGAAATCTTAGCTTATTTTTTAAAACAATAAATTTGTAAAATTAATATAAACTACACATTTTAACATAAATACAGTTTATGTGCACTTATATTTATACAATACACTATATATATATATATATATATATATATATATATATATATATTACAGGGTGGGCCAGTGAAAACGAAACGGCAGAGTGTTCGTGTTTGTCCAAGCAAAGCGCTCGGACAGGTCGATCTTTTGCTCGAGGGACATCTTTTGCAATAAAGTTTTTGCGATTCTGAATACAACAGAGAACAAAAAATTTTAAAAAGTCATTTATTTTGTATTAACTAAACAAACATTTATTTCGAAAAAAATGTTTGTTTAGTTAATATTCAGAATCGCAAAAACTTTATTGCAAAAGATGTCCCCTGGAGCAAAAGATCGACCTGTCCGAGCGCTTTGCTTGGACGAACACGAACACTCTGCCGTTTCGTTTTCGCTGGCCCACCCTGTATATATATATATATTGGGCTGCAATCTGAAAAAATGTTAGACCTATAAATTCCCACTGTCATCTGTCTTTCCCTAATCTTGAGAACAGAGTCTGATAGATGAAAGCCGAGACCAAATATGGAAACGTTAGGGGCAGGAGGGCCCGATTAACTATATATGAAATTCTAATGCATACTGGAAGTCATGTTATTTCAATTTAAAAATTTCCCTCAAAAGGAGTTAAATAGATGACCGGCATGATTCTATTGCTAAAGGAAAAGTACGATATACAGGGCAAGACACTACTAATTTGAGGCAGACAGCATATATTTTAAATGAAATTAAAAACATGATTAAAAATTACAGTCTGGCATTGTGACCATGTCACAATAAATAACTGCTCATTTGTATTTAGTCCTATTTGACTTTCTTCTCCTTAAAAGTAACTCCTTGAAGATTCTTGAGATGTACATCATTTTTTATATTATATGCAACACCCTTCAAAATATGTTTTAAATTTTTTTATTGTTTATTATAGCTTATATTAGCAAAACTTCAAAAATTTTCATTTACAATGTAAATATTTACTTTAAGAAAGTAATAACTGAAATCAGATATATCATAAAATATAAATTTATTAACAATATGCCGCATTTATACACTAATCGTCCTGAAAATATTAAAACCATTTTGAGCTGTACTGATCACAATTCCAGGCATTTGTGAATGCCAATGCAATTCTTTTACATCTTTTTGGCCTTGATGAATAAATAAAAGTTGAGGAGGAAGATTCTTGAGATGTACATCATTTACTGATTCATCATCTCCTCTTTCCACAGCCAAATCCCATAATGTTAACTGATTGTCAAAACCAGATGCAGCAAATACTGAACTGTCAGTTGGATGCCATTCCACAGATGTAATTGGAGCAGTGTGATGCTTAAATACAGCCACTGGTTGACCCTTCTGCAATTATTTAAATATATTATATTATTACTTTTAACAGTTTAAAATAATTTTTTTTTATCAATTATTAATATATATATATATGTATTTTAACAAACAAATGCATTTTTATTTTCAAGTTTATTAAACAATAAATTTACAACAGAACTTTTAGATTTATTGTATTTCAAATTTCATTTGTTTTAAAATTTCAACAAGAAAAAATTATCTACAAATAATTTTTTAAATGTTACAACTTCTCATATTTAATTTAATTAAGGATGGTCAACTTTATTTTTTTCTGTACGTTAACTTCTAAAATCTGAATTACCAGTAACTGGTTTTATTTATTTATTTAGTTAATTAAACCTAAATTAAATATGACTATAGTAAATTCAATCCTTTGTTTTGTAATATTTGAAATACAAAATGTATGATATACACCTTGATTGATTGATTATGGTGTATATATTATTTAACTACATCTTGTTTATTATTTAATAATACTTATGAAGTATTACCATTATTTAAAATTTTTATAAACTTTTCATAAAGACGTTATCACATTGAGATCCCATCATCAAAAGTAATTTGGTTATAAATTTTGTACTTTTAGATTGGAAGTAGCTGAAGTAGTCATGAGAATCAGAAACTTACCTTTAAAAAAACATTTTTTGTAACAATCATTAAATAAATCGACAACATAATTTTTTTCACAGAACTGTTTTTCACAGCAGTTCTCAAAAAATTAACAATTAAAAATGCCCTTGATGGCTGGCAGCAAATACTCTTGACAATGAAATGATTAGCTGACTATCAAGCAAGACAGTCAGTAAATCAAATTACGAAAATTTAAATCAAAAGACGTAATTATAAAAGTTATTTATCAAAACTTATAAAATGCTTTGTATATAATTTAAAATTAATTGTACAGATAGAAAAATAATCCTCGAATCAAGACATATCATATATATAATAATATTTTATATTATTATTATTATATACAGTATACGATACGTTAGAATTATGCTAACTAACAAAGGAATGTTGTGTGTCATTATAAACATTGAATTAATGTTCTGGTGCAGGGATGGCGAACCTGTGGCACGTATAGAGAATTCATCTGACACGTGACATATCATACGATTTCGATTGATCGTCTGTCTTTTTCAATAAGCTTTTTGTACATTTATTCTAATTAAAGCATATTTGTTTAATTTCTTAAATATCGTTATTCAAAGTCTAAAACTTTGGCGCACATAAACATCTTTAAAGCTAAGTGTATTTACTATATGGCACGCGGACTCAGAAAGGTTCGCCAACTCTGTTCTAGTGAATACATCAAGAATACAAAAAGCCAGACATTAGATTAACTATAATATTTGTTTTTCCAATATCATTTTTTTGATATATAGGCTATAAAGTCTGTATAACTTTAGAGACGCATATAAATTGTTAATTCAACAGTAAAACATTTGACATTTTTTTTAAATGTTAAATTATTGGTAACTTAAAAGAATTATTTATATTATAATAAGTTTATTGTTTTATTAAACAAATACTTATTATTTCAAAATAAAATTGCTTAGCTTGAATGAATTACATTACAAATAGATTTTAAATTTATGACAAAGATTATTTTAATAATTCAAGAATTTTGATTAATGTAAAGAATTTGATCGAAACTTAATATCGGAATTCTATTTCATATCTTTAGTCTTACATTGCAGAAAAAACAAAATAAATTACGAAATTAATAGAAATTTTTAACATTTAACAAATACCTGAAATTGTCTTAAATCCCAAACTTTAATTGCACCATCATCTCCACCTGATAATATAAAAGGTTCAAGACGGTTCCAACTGATAACATTAACATCATTCTCATGTGCATTTTCTGTTGTCAATATACATGCTTCTGATGGATGTGCACGCATATCCCATATCCTAATGCTACGATCAACAGAACAGGATGCCAATACCTAAAATATTTTAATATTTAACCATCATATTTTATATAATATTTTTCATTGAAACTCTTAATTTTTCAAAATATTCTACAGAAAATAGATGTAAATAAACAATATTTTGTGAACCAATTAAATAAACAATAATTTGACTAAAGGTAGGCAGTTAGGCCTACCTCTAGTCAAATTATTCTTTATTTAATTATTGTTGTTATTATTGTTTATTTAATTATTAAAATTAGCTTAAAATAAGCTAATAATCCATTATAATTGCTGGTAGATCCAGCAGTAGCTTTTAATTAAAAAAAAAACAGATTAGTGGATGCTTATACATATAAATATCATTATTTATATACTGTTGTCATTTCAAAATTTAATAAAGTTGTCATCTCTGAATAATTCAATTAGTCAGTATAATTACATTAAAAATAATACTCAAAACAAATAATTTAAATTCAAAACAGGATTAAAAATTCTATTTGAGTAACTTCATTTACACTTTGGTAAAAGTTACTGGTAATAATAATTTATACAGGGTGTTTGGAAATTCCCGTTACAAACTTCTAGGACTTGTAGAGGAAAGTGAGCACATAATATTTTGATTAGAAACCCATGAGGAACCCAGCTTGAGGAATTTGAATTAGCCGTGATGCAGTGCAATTACTAGGAAATTTAATTATTTTTACACGTCATCTTGTCTACCCTATTGCATATCAGGACAAGCAACTCGGAGACTTTTCTCTTTCCCTCAGCAGAAGTGGAAGAGTTAAACATTTGAATTGAAACCGTCATAGAACGGAAATGGTATGTTTCTGGACATGGGTTCCTAATCAAAATATTATGTACTCACTCCCCTCTACAAGTCCTAGAAGTTTGTAACAGGAATTTCCGAACACCCTGTATATACTATACATCCTATGAACCGTATAAAAACTTGGAAACAGTTATAATTCTTCAGTTAAATTATATGTAAATTATGTATATTGTAAACTGAAAATTTAAGTATTTAGTTATTTCATTTTTAATTATTTCAATGGCTTGAGTTACTAAGATAATCAATTACTAAAACAATCAACGATCCAAATAATTCAATACTGGTATTAAATCCAAATAAATGCATGGAATAAATTTTCATATCCAAACAAAATCAAATTTCCTACATAAAAATTTCTTTGCTCACCTTTCATGAATGCATTAATGAGGGTAATATTTATGCAATCAATATAAAAGCTGAGTATAGCAAACTGAATAATATTAAGTAGCTTTTATTATTTGATACTATTTTCTTGATTCTCGTACTTGTCTCAACAAGCACATTTCATAATTACAATATTTTTAATGCCATAGCTCCTCAATTCTAATGTGCACTGAGATTTTCAATTTTAATTTTAAGATATTTTTTGTGGAGATAAAAACTTGTAAATGATTTTATTAAGTTTTGTTAGGCAACAAGTTAAAAAAAAAACAGAAACATCATGAAATAAGTAACATTAAACAGCCCTATTTCCATGTTCTGCATATACAAAAACTTGTCATTTTAATACTGTATCATAACATTGCCTTAAAGACATTTTAAACATTAAACATTAAATTAAACACTCATTTACCAATAAAGTTTATTTGAACTAACGTGACTTAAGCAATACAGTGACCTTCGTTATAGCTCTGCTCACTATACCGTGCACTGGTTATAGAGCGGGCAATGTTTGCGACACAATAAGCTCAAACATGTTTATACAGGTCTGTGCGGCATTAGTGAGTAGCACATTTTATTGTTACTGCATATTGAGTAATTGTGTATGTATTGAGTTCCTGAATGTATTTTGAATAGTGTTTAATTATTGTATGCATGATGAGTAAAAGAAAAGCTTGACATTGTTGCTAAAGTAAAGAAGTGAACCGCGTTACACCGTGCCGCTCGGTATGACGCGGGTGTTGTTTCCCGCCCGACATGCACGTTATATCGGAGTTCACTGTATATCTAAAAATGTTATTGGTGCATAAGGAATCACATACTCTGCTTGTAATGATTTCTGATTGTTGTTTTGGACTGTAAATGTAGATTATCATATGTCATCAAATCTAAAGTGCATTTCTATTCCAGATAAATGAAACTGGATAAAAAAGTGTACCTTAGAATGAAGGAAATACATGTATATAAAATAATCTGATAATCAAATGAACTGCAAAAATCTACGAACAGCTTATTTTTTTTCTGTTCAAGTAACAAAACCAATTTTTACTGATTAAATTAATAAAAAATATATACTTTAAATGTGAATATAAATATTTAAGTTTCAAAAAAGCTTACATTTGCTTCATTGGGAGCCCATTGAAGATCTTCAACAGATTGTGAATGTGCTGAATAAGCTCTTTGATCCACATGCCACTGCCCACCTTCTAGCGGTTTCCACAAATGAATGTTTTTATTACAATCACCTGTTGCCAATACACCTAACAAAAAATACTGTATATTTTAATCAATTGCATTCAGAATATAACAATATCATTTCTCAAAAATACTTATTCCTAGCGGAATGTTAGTACTAATTTGATTATATCTTAATTTCATTAAATTCTTTTAACAAATCTGACAATTCAAAATATTGCTAATTCTGAAATTATGCAATTGTTTTTATGTATTTTAGAATTCCAAGAATCTATTTCAAATATATTGTCTTAATATTAACAAATTTTAAAATAAAATTAAATTAAATAGCTTTTTCATTTTTGATACAAGTACGTTAGTGTATCATCTGTCAAGTGACGGATATAAATAATCTTAGAATAAGCATCTCTCTTACTAAAAGTTTTGCAAGGAAATATTTTTTTGAACTGTTTCTAGAGAAATTCTTGCTAACACATTACTAATATCGATTGTTCTTGATCTTATTGATCATATTGATCATGTGGATCATATTCATGTGCATCATATTGATTCCACATTATAATTCATTGATTCAGGAGTATTTTGAATCTCAAAAATAAAATGATTAATAAAATGAACACTGTATAAAATGATAGAAATTAAACATTGTGATAAAACACTAAAAAAGAAACAGCAATGTTAAATCAGTGATTGACTAAAGTTTGAAAGCAAACAACAAACAATCAAGTCAGAAGTAAAAAAAAAAAAAAATGATTGATAATAAACATAAAATACTATTAATAATTTTAAGAAAATGTATATTTAATGTACAGTCTTCAGTGAATTTGTAAAAGAACTTGTAACCTGAAAAGATTCTGCTTTAAACTGATAAGCAACCAAAATGCATATTTAATAAAACAGAAAAGCCACAAAAAGGTCTCTTGTTATCCAAGTGAAAACATTTCAAAAAGTGTAATAAGTCCTCAGAGTAAAAGCAAACCTAAACACTTTATCACCATTAAATTATAAAACAAAGACAAGCTATTATTTATTATGACATCACAATGCCAGGCTGTAATTTTTAATCATATTTTTAATTTTTTTAAAATATATGCTCTCCACCTCAAATTAGTAGTGGCTTGCTCTTGTACATTATACTTTTTCTTTTAGATTCTGATCTCTGTTTTACTTTTTTCATTGTGTTTCTATTGACTGCATTAAGACCAAATTATGTTATACAGTATAGTCATTATACTTTCCCTCTTGAGTCGTCTATCTAACTTTTTTCAAGGAAAAAATTTTGAATTGAAATAATGTAACTTCTGGTTTGCATCAGAAGTTCATATATAGTTAATCAGGGCCTCTTACCCCTAAGGTTTCCATATCTGGTCATGGATTTCATTTATCTCTGTTCTTGAGAATAAGGAAACAGATAGATGGATGGACAGATGAACGACAGAGGGAATTTATAGATCTACAATACACATAACTTCTATCACACTTTGTTCGTGCATTTATCAGTTAATTCTTGCCAAGCAAAGTCAATATTGCCTATGGCATCCACGATGTTATATTTTTTTCCAAAATTGCACAAAACAAACATAGATTTAAGGAAAATACAGTGCTACTATGACGAATTGCCACCCTTTACTGATTGGTCCATGTTCGTAAATAATTTTATTATATACAAATCAATGAAATGCCATGATAATTTGAGTCAGTGTAAATTTTGAGCTTTTTTTTGGTCTTCGAGCAGACCACATTGTGTTGAATCAGCGTTAATCAAGGCAGAGTTAAGTAGCGTCTTACTGTACGAGGGAAACCCCCCCAAAAAAAAAAAAAAAAAAAAAAATCAAACTGAGAGCATGCTGCCATTCGTAGACGTAGTAGAGAGTTCTCCCACTATATGCGGTTAGTAGAGACCTTCACGAAACAGCTGTGCAGATGGCATCAGTTTGTAGATTTACGTTTGAGCATAGTGTTGTGTTTCTCTTACTGTTATTTTGTTCCACCTACAAAGTCAGAACTGAAAAAAAGAAACTGAAAGTGATCCAAACTTTTTGACCAAAGTCATTACAGGTGATGAGAGTTGGTATTATGGGTATGACCCAGAAACTAAGCAAGCGTCAAGCCAGTGGAAGACTCCCAACTCTCCCAAACCAAAAAAAGCAAGTCAAGATGAGGTCAAATGTGAAGACGATGATCATTGTCTTTTTTAATGTTCGTGGAATTGTGCATCAGGAATTTGTTCCCCCGGCCAGACTGTTAACCAGCACTTTTATTTGGAAGTTTTAAGACGTCTGTGAGAGGATGTGCAAAGGAAACGCCCAGAACTTTGGCGATCAGGTGACTGGTTCCTTCATCATGACAATGCCCCTACACCAGGGGTGGGCAAATACTTTAAAGCGCGGGCCAAAATGAAATTTTCAAAATGTCTCCCGGGCCGGAGGACTATACCGCGTATGCTTTGCACAAGCGGATGTTTTGGATGGAGTTTTTTCCCTGCCCAATTTTTTTTTTTTTTTTGACAAAAACACTAAGTATCATTTCAATTTGAATAAAATATGTCACGTAATTTTTAAAGAAATATTATTATAAATAAATGGCTATTAGATAAACCAGTCAATGAAAGATTTTATTTTGTTACTTATTTATGTCTTAACGATACAAATTATTTTATATTGACACACAGTTATTACAATTTAACATTTATATTGCATTTCGTAAATATAATAGTAAATAGAATTCAAAAAAGAAAAGAAAAACATCAAATGTTAAAATAAATATTTAAAGTTAATGCGAAACGTGAAATCTCGAATGTTCATCTGACATTATTTCTTCAAAATTGGGTTCCAAATCACTTGTAGCAATCCTTAATACCGAGTGTAGATTTTCGTCAGTAATTTGTGATCGATATTTATTTTTCGTGGAAACCATTAAAGAAAAAGTTCTTTCACAAATATATGTCGAACCAAATAAAACAAGGTATTTTTGAACATAGTTCAAAAAATGTTTGAAATGTTCGTTATTCAAAGCGCCATAGAAAGCACTCAATTCGTTTGAGTGAAAATTTTCTTTTAGTAAATTATTTGATTGTAAGTCAATTAGTTCTAGTTGAATTTCAACAGGAGCTTCTTGCACATCGAAATTGAAAGGTTGGCTAATTAATGATAAAGGTTTTTCAATAGCTTTGAAATCTTGAAATCTTCTTTGGAATTCAGAATGCAGGTCTTGTGTTATTGCACTATATTTAAAAAAATCTGTATTTTTCAATGATTCTCGCCGTGCTTGCAATGAGGGGAAATGATTTAATAATTTATTATTAAAGTTTTCAGCAAATAAATTGAGTTTTGTCATAAATGCTTTGACGTTTGAGTGTATATTGAAAGCGAATTGGTTTTTCCCTTGTAGATTTATATTTAGTTCATTCAAATATTTTACGATATCTACTGAAAACGAGAAATCGTTTAGCCAAGCCTTATTTTGCAATTCAGGAAAATCATGTAGTTTTTCTTTTATCGACAAGAAGGATACTATTTCATCAAGCAAATATTGAAATCTGTCCAAAACTTTACCAATGCTAAGCCATCTCACTTCAGTGTAATAAGGAATTTTGTAGAAGTCACTTTCAATTTCTTTCAAAAATTCAACAAACTGTCGATGATTTACGGCACGTCCTCGGATAAAATTCACAACTTTGGTCACAACAGTAACGACGTGATTCAATTTCAAAACTTTTCTGCATAGCACTTCTTGATGAATAATGCAGTGCAAAAATAATATATCGTGTTCTGGTTGTAACTCTTTTACTTTGTCGCGAATTCGTTTAAGTAAGCCTACATTTTTCCCTGTTAAACTAGGACAACCATCCGTAGTGACACTTACTATTTTATTCCAAGTTAAACTTACTTTAACTAAACACTCTTCAACAGCGAGAAAGAAGTCTTCACCAGTAGTTGTATCTTTCATTGGATGCACACTAAGAAGTTCCTCGCTAATTTCACATTTCTTGTTAATGCCGCGAATAAATATTAATAATTGACTTGTATCAGTAATATCGCAGGACTCATCTAAAGCCAGAGAACAATAGGTAAAATCAGCAATTTTTGTTCTTAGCTGGTCAAGTAAGTTTCCTGAAATATTTTCAATCCGTCGTACTATTGTTCTTCTCGAAAGGCTTACATTTTCAAAAATATGTTTCTTTTCAGGACAACATATCTCCGACACTTGTACCATGCAATGTTTAACAAATTCTGCTTCAGAAAACGGCTTACAGAACTTAGCAATTTTGTGTGCGACAACATAACTTGCTTTTGTGGTAGATTTCTCTATATTACTTTGTTTGGTAAAAATATTTTGTTTCTTATTCAAGTTTTTTGCTAAGTTTTCTGCTACAGTTTGAAGTTCTTTTAAAGAAAGTGATGCATATTTTGGATGTTTTGTTGTAAAGTGCCTGTTTAAATTGTATTCTTTGAAAACAGCAATTGTTTCCTGACAAACTAAACAAATTGCTTTCTTATTAATGTTTGTAAAAAGATATTTTACCGTCCAAGCTTCATTGAAGTTTCTGCATTCCAAATCAACTTTTCTTTTTTTAGATTGACTCATTTTACAAAGGTCTACAAATAAATAATTTAATTAATACAATAAAATAAAACCAATGTTTTAAAATTTTACTTACAAAAAGTCCACTTTTTCAATTTTATATTTGCAAACTAATATTAGACTCGAACAAAAAAGAGTATGCGATCAGTGCTAAATCAAAATTAACAATACGCGTGGTGCGACCTGTCGTCCCTCGAAAAGTGAGAGGAGTGCAGCATATGCCGTCCACACATGCATTTCGAACCTAGCGCGATCTCCTTTGTGTTCGACGAAAAAACCGCCCTGAGAGCGATCGTCGCGACATCGTCCACACTAGTGTAGTCAGCCGACCGCCCATTTTATTACACCTATTATATATACAGTACGCACACTAATAATGTTGATGTCAACAAAATCTCATAAAAGAGTTTAAAAAAATTTGCGTGCGGAATTTTTCAACGGGCCGGATAAAATTAGCAAAAGGGCCGGATCCGGCCCGCAGGCCGGCTTTTGCCCACCCCTGCCCTACACACACAGCCTTACAAGTGACCCACTATTTGGCCTCTCAGGGATGGCCTGTTGTTCCCCACCCTCTGTATTCACCAGACCTAGCCCCATGCGACTTTTTTCTGTTTCCAAGAATGAAGAAAAATCTAAAAGAGAAGCGTTTTGATGATGTGGAGGCGATAAAAACAGCTTCGCTAAGGGCACTAGACGATATTAAGGTTAAAGAGTTCCAGAGATGCTTCAAACAGTGGGGAAAAAGACTTGACAAGTGCATCGCATCTAATGGTGAGTACTTTGAAGGTGACTAAAGAAATTTTGTAAAAAAGTTAATAAATAAAGTTTTTATACTAAAAATTGTTTTGGGTCCCCCCACATACATAAGTCATTAGTTTTTGAATGTTGTAAATTTAAAATAAGCTATTAGAACACAGTTTCTCTTTTCTTTAATTTGTAATTTATGTTTTTAACCTGAGGCAAACCTCTGAACAGAGTCAAAAACATTTGTTTTAATTAAAATATTGGTGGAAAAGTATATAAGGTGCAGAGTTATTTATATATTGATTTCCAGTTTTTGCAAGTGTTTTTCTGTTGTCATTTATCACTTGATCAAATGAAAACAATGATAACAATGTACTTTTTTTACTTTCCATTTCAATCAACATACACAATTAATTCAAATTCAAAATAATAACTAATACACTTTTTATAATGCTACTCCATTAAATAAACAATAAATAATGCTAAAATGACATATTTGTAATTTATCAAAAACTTGACAAAAAACAAAACAAAACTTTCTAGACCCAATATATATATTGGGTTGTCTAGAAAGTTTTTTTTGTTATATATATATTTATTTATTTAATAATCTAGTATAAAAAAATAAATAAAATCAAGAAAAATAGAAATTTGGATAGTTCTAAAAAAATATAATTAAACAAAAAACTAGAATGGGAATGGGCTTTATTTCAACATGAAAGATACTATCTATTATTATTTTTTAATAAATATATAATATAATAGTGTTATATCTTCTCTGTGAAGTTGAACAAGATATTTACCTTTATTTAAAAAAGGAAAAATTTAGTATAATGAGAAGCAAAACTTACATTTTTAAACAGTATAAATAAATAATTACCGTATTTACTCGAATATAAGACGACTTCGCATATAGGACGAGGTGTGACTTTAAAGATCAAAATAAAGAAAATTAGATTTATTAATAAAATTCTAATTTTATTTCGTTTAATCACAAGTAAAACATCAAATGAACGTAAATGCACACATTGTCCCGCAAAAATTACTAGCATTTTAAACTTTAAGGTAAAATCTTGTAAAATCAACAACATACTTTGTTCATGTAAAGCTGGACAATCGGGAACCTTTTTCTGACAATTCTTAACAGTCGAATCCCCTCTCCGTCGATTACACTTATGAGTTTCTCCGAATTCTGATTTCTGAATAATCATCTGTTTTCACGTGGGAATGGATTAAAACTTATATTGTGCTCCCGTGTGATTTTGGAATTTCAATCTGGAATGCAATTCAAATGCTTTGCTTTTTCTATTGCTATTCATCTTTACTCCTGACAATATACAAGAATGATTCAAATGACCCAGATAAAATATTTATGTTTTCAAATACAAGAGAGTAAGCTTCCGGTAAAAAATGAGAATACACGATTCACAAAAATTATTTGCAAAAACGCAAAGAATCTTTCGCTTGCGTGTATAGGACGACCTAGGAATTTGAAGCTGTGATAAATGAATAAAAACCTCATCTTATATGAGAGTAAATACGGTATTAAAGAATAAAAAATATAACTAATTCATTTTCACTTAAAAGAAATGAGTTATGTTTTCAAGTATATCATATGATCGATAACTTATTATCTATACCAGTGACGAGCAATCTTTTCTCAATGAAAGCTGCAAGTGAACTTTGCAGACTTCCATCAAGTTTTATGCATTGTTTCTTACAGGCTTTAAGCCTGCTGAGTACCAACATACTCTTAATTAAGGTTGTGTGATGGTTTGAGTCATAAAACGAAGAAATAAAATTATGTTGCCAAAGTCTAGAAATACACATTATAACTTTACGAGATGCAAGTTACTCTAATAAAACTTTATATGCTTAATAATGTAAGTTTACAAAACTATTTTGTTTTTATTTATAAAATAATAATA
Source organism: Centruroides vittatus (assembly GCF_030686945.1). Taxonomy (NCBI): domain Eukaryota; kingdom Metazoa; phylum Arthropoda; class Arachnida; order Scorpiones; family Buthidae; genus Centruroides; species Centruroides vittatus. The sequence continues at coordinate 598,363 of NW_027122577.1, forward strand.
ATATAATTAGTGTAATCAACAATAAATAGTTAATATTATATATTATTATAATACAGTAACAAACTAATATATAAAAACTTAAAATATTCCTTGAGTTATCACATACAAGACAAAAAAACTTTTGTCATGTCCTTAAGATTTTTATGGGAATTATTTATGAAAAAGAAATAAACATGAATATTTAAAAAAATAAAAAAAGCTTCAATCTCAAAATATATTAATTTCACATATTTGTAAATACAATATCATTAACGAACCTGGTTTTACTGAAGACCAATCCATAGCAAATCCTTCCGACTGATGACCAGGGAAAGCAAATATAGGTTTTGGAGATTCTCGATTTCTAACGTAACTTGTCATTGCAATATGATTATTAACAGCCGTCAGTGGATGAGAAAGATTCCAAATAAAGACTTTTCCAGTTTCTGACCACGAAGCTGCAATAGGTGTCTCGCCAATTGAAGTAACCTATAAAAGTTTGCAGAAATGAAAGTAATAAAATTTTTATCTAAATAATAATAACCAATACTAAATTATACAGTATTTTTTATTAAATAAATAACTCAATATAATTTGATAATCAATAAAGTTTGGCATTAATAGCAATTAAGGGGAATCACAACCTTATAATATGTATTTGTTATGATCTAGTCCAAGTACTTTCAAGTCACAAAATCCATCTTCAGGTGAACCACATCAAATTTTGATAAATAGAAAACAGATGAATAATGTTCATATATCTTTATGTTTTTTCTTGAATTTCAAAACTCCAAACGAAAAATTGTTTCTAATTGGAATAATATAAACAACAATTAAATTGATAAGAATATTTTTTAATGTTTAGAAATGTACTAATTTAATATTGACATTGTGCAGAATGGACCTTCAAGTCTATATGCTTTAGAGTCTTGCTCCTACTTATATTTGCACAATCAATATTAACATTGGAACTCTGTGAATATGATCTAAAAAGAGTGCAAGACTCTTTAAAAGGAGACAAAATAATGACAAAATTAGTGAATGATTTCTAAAACTTTGCTAAGTCTTCCAATTTATCTAAATAATGAAAATTTTATAATCATTGAGCTGCAATTTGAAAAAATTTTAGAATTAAAATTCCTACTGTCGTCCACCTGTCCATCTTTCCTTAATCTCGAGAATGGAGTTACACATGAAATTCGAGACCAGATATGGAGAGCTTAGGGCAGGAGGCCCCAATTAACTATATATGGACTTCTGATTTAAACTGGAAGTCACGTTATTTCAATTCAAAACTTTTCCCCCGAAAGCAGTTAGATAGATGACTGGCACGACTCCATTGCTAACGGAAAAGTATGATGCACAGGGGCAAGACACTACAGTACTAATTTGAGGTGGAGAGCATATATTTTACGTTAAATAAATTAAAAATTGTAGCCTGGCATTGTGACAATGTCACGATAAATATTTGCTCATTTGCAATATGTTTCTATGAAGCAGAATTTTTCTTATAGTTGTAATAAAGACAAAATACTGAGCATGATTTATAAAAGAAAAAAAATCTGAGTGATTATATCATTAATTACATCACATTTTAGTAATGTCAGTTTGATCAATTGTTCAATCATATCAACAATTTTTATTTTTATCATCATTGCA